>NW_028258351.1:6429621-6732651 GCF_053883595.1 Heterocephalus glaber | reverse complement strand
AATCTGGGAGTGATGTTTACAATCACACAGTATTCAATCCAGTGCTTGACACAACTTCGCTAAAACTAATCATGAACGCCTGGATGTTTCTTTGGAGATTTCTCATCTGATTCTGAAATGTAATGAAACATTTTTTCCTCTCACCATAAGGAGTAGTTGAAATAATATGTGATAACCAGTAAAGCATAGAAAACAGCCCTAAAACTCAGAAAAAATTGGAACAAAATAGGTACAGTGGGAGGTTTACCATATTCTTGAATGAAGATACAGAAGAATCAAACTTGTTATATAACTGTCTCTGTGAATACAGGTTTGATTATAATTTCAAAAGTAATTGTGATTTGACCTCAGTAATAATTTCACTAACAATCTTTATTTGTGCTCCATAACAATTTTAATGTTACCTCAATGCTAATATGTGAAGAGCTACTTTTCTTTAGCTCCTAAAATGATGCACCCAAAACTTATATTCTTGGTAGTAAATTACTTCTTTACTATAAAACAGTATGTAAGGGGGGAAAGCTACAAGTGTGACCTCTGACACAGTGGCTGTTTTGACTGTAACACGAAAGAACTGAGAGACAACACTGTGGAGAGAGCACCCACAAAGTCACTGAGTCATTCATAGGCCAATGATGGAACTAAGAAAGGGAAACAAGCAATAAAAGGGCACCAATGTCACCATCCCATCGTGCTTCCATTTGTACAAACCAGCGCTTAAAAATGAGTCAATCACTAGGAAGCTTTGTAGTGGGAAGGGAGGTGACCATAACATCTCTTGTAGCTCAGTTTCGTATGTCACGCCAAGCTCTTAAAACAGATGCTGCGCTTAAAGCAGCTCTGTGACTTATTCTTTGTTAAAAAGACAAGCATTCCAAATTTGATGACATTTTCTGTGATGACAAGTGGCTGTCAAGACTGTGCTACCTAGCAGGTATTCTCTGGGAAAAAAAGTAATGCACACTTAATCTATTCCTTTGAGCTAAAAGAGACATTTTTAATGACACATGAGAGAGCAACTGCATCAAAAAGAAAGCCCTGCTATGGAGAGCATTTGAGAAAAAAAATAGACATTTGGAAGTGTGGCCATTGTTACGTGACTCTATGGCCAAAAATTGCTTTTCCCTTGTCAATATTTTCATATTGGTACCCTCACAAAACAGGGAACGAATGTTCTTCCTATCTGCTTTTAAATCCCCTGAAAAGAAAGTTTCTGTGGAATTTTAATCCCATTTGTTGAAACTATAAAACAGTAAAACTTTTAAATTTAGTTTTTTCACAAAAGTAAAACAATGTATGGGACATTGGGAAATGACTGAGTAGAGTTGGATCGAGGTAGAATAGGAGGAAAAATTACCCTCTGTGTTTTCCATGTTCAATCTCTATTAATACAGGCAAAGAACTCACCAGCTCATTAGGCTGCTGCTGTACGAAGCCAATGCTGAAGTTCCCCTAGGTCTTTCTCTATCCACTTAATTTCGGCAATTCTCTTTCCCCCTCTTTCTGACTTGGGCAACATTTGATGTACACCTTTGTCTAATGTCAAAATATGCCATTAAGAAGTCCATTCGTCTGCATTAACTGTGGAGGGTTGAAATTATTTTGTCCACCTTTTTTTTTTTCTGTTTTGAATTGGTAAAGTTCCAGTGTAATCTAGTGACAGCATGATATTAATCCCTTATCAGAAAACATGGTTTTTAAGTATTTCCTTCCAGTCTCTGTGTTGCCTTTTCACACTTCACTTCTTCACTGTTAGAAGTGAAGTCATCTTTAATTTAGAAACTTCCCATAACATTAGAAACTTTGCCATTTTTCTGTAGAGAGATTGATTTTCATATCTCTCAGAAAATATGCTTAAGACTACAGTTTTACATGCAGGCTTCTTGTTTCTTATGAGGTAGAAAGGATAATTTTTAATGGTACACTTATATTTGGATGAAGTCAGAGTATAAAGCTGAGATAAAGTGAGGATGATGCTTCTGCAATTGTTCCTTCAATTAATTTTAACATTTTACCCATTCTGTGAATCAAATCTGTGCCCATTCTAAATGCCTGGAGACCCCATGGAGCAGCTTCAGCACAGGTTTCTCCAGCCTCCCTGAGACCCTTCCCTTCTACCCTGGGTATCTTTTCTTCCTCAGAGCACACATTTATCCTGGCTAAGGGTCTTTGTCCTTGCTGTTCCCTCTTCCAGTAATGCCCACCGCCCAGATCTTCCTGAGACACATTCCTCCTCATTGAGAGCTGAGCTCCAATGATACCTTCCCAGGGCCCTTCCTCAGTCCCTCTCCCTAATGGAGTATCACCCAGCCATCTCCCATTATACTGCCTTGTTTTGTAGTTTTTTCTTTTGCCTTAGCCCATTCATGTTTGTTCACTATTATACTAGCAACATAAGCTAGAACTGATATGAGAGAATGTAAATGCTATGAGAGTCCAGATCATGTCTATTTAATTTCCCACTGTACCCCCAAATGCAAACAATCATGCCCAGAATAGAGGGACTGATGAACAAATATTTATTAGATGAGTAAATGAGCAGAATTCTGCAAATATCTAAGGGTGATCCCTCTCCCCAAAATAGAATGAGGAGGAGTTGTGAAGAGTAGCAGGTGTGTAAGGACATTTTTGGAGGAATCAGTGAACTAGTGCCTGTTGGTTACCTAGTCAGTGTATGCTGCTCCCTGCTGAGAAGGGTATCACCCTCTGCATGACCCTTCAGGCTAGTAAGGTGACTCTATTGTTCAGATAAGGGGGTGTAAGCTAAATGAGTTCCCAAAGCTAGTACTTGGTGCCACCAAGGGGCACTTAGCAAGCTGAGCTTCAAGGTGGTGTGTCTGATCCGAATCCATGTTCCTTCTCTCACAGATCTCTGAGGAGCAGACTTACAGCTTCTGGAGGGCTCTGGTGCCAAACTTCTGGGATTCAAACTTCTAATTATCTTCTTCTGATCTTCCACTAATTAGATCTACTACTAAAAGATTTGCCCTAAATCTTTTAGATTTATCTTTTAAATCTTCTACTAAAATCCTTCTAATTCGCTGTGTAACTTTTAATCTTTTAAAAACTAAAGTGATAGCAGTACTTACCTTGGGGTTATTGTGAGCAATAAATGAGATGTTACACATTAAACACCTAGAACAGAGACTGGACTAGCGTGACTCTCAATTAATGCAGGCTATTGGCATTATGTTCACTATCACTTTGACACAAATCTTATCATACCTAAAGCAGTTCCCTTCCTCCGTTCCATACATTTTCCTCATGGTCCTACTAGATGCTTGACTTAACACTGTGCTAGGTACCTGAGACACCAGGATCAAGAGAAAGGCCTTTCACTGAAGTCAAGGTGTGCGTGCCATCCATGCCATGGAGCATGGAGGAAGGAGGGTCTACTTTGCAGAATGAGTCCTGGAACCTTTTGTGGAACAGTTGACATCTGAATTAAGCCATGGAACACATAATGGAATTCTTCCAGATGGAGGAATGGAGGCCAAAGGAAGCAAAAAGGAACTTCTGTCAGGACTAGGGTTTAGAAGTGAGTGAACAGTAGAAAAAGCTAATTACAGTCAAAGAAAAGAAGCAAAAGCACATGAAAACATGTGCATGCACACGCACGTGGAAGGGGGAGAGGGAGAAAAGCAGGTGGAAGGCTGAGTGCAAATGTGGCAAACTGAGCTTTGTATCATCTTTCAGACCCAGTTTTATAGAGGCAAATTTTTCAAGGGAAAGAACATGGAGCTTGCTGTCAGTCTGGAATCAGAATGACATCTAAGCTGAGTGACTTTGGGCAAATTTCTTTACCTCTATGACAGATAGGTTCCTTATTGGTTTAAAAAAAATACAGGAGAGAGGTATCAATTTTTATTTCATATGGTTGTTTTAAGAATTAAGTGAAATATAACATATGTAAACCTATTTAATAAGGATCTAGCAAACAGCAGATGTTCAATAAATGTTTTCTTTCCTTCCCTCCTTCTTTCCTTCCTTTCTTCCTTCTTTCCTTCCTTCAGGAATCTGATTCCATACACTGACGATGGGGTCAACCTAAGCCCAAAATTACCAAACAGTTTCATTATTTTTGCCGTTAACAAACTCTGGAAAGCACAACCACTTAACAGCTACCAATTTAAGTGAGAAGCAGGATATTCCCTCCCAAAAATGAGAGCCAGGAGAAGTTGTGGCCTCCAGTGCTGGTATTCATTGCTGGCATTTTTCATCTGGACATTTGTTTAGTGCCTACTCAGTGGAAGACACCTTGGCAAGTGTTTTGTTTCTGCATTCCTTGAGCCCTCATGACAAGCCTAAGGGTAGAAACTTCCCCATTTTCCTGATAAAGGCAATTTAAGCTTAGAGAAATTAAGTAAACTGTTCAGGATTATAATTCTGGCATATGATGTGGTTCACAGGTGCTCTGATTTTCACCTTATGTGCTTCTGCAGGATGCCACTTACAAAGTCTGAAGGTGGTAAAGGCACAGGAACAACTCAGGGTGAGCAGAGCTAGGGTAAATGGGATCTGTCCGAGGTCCTTATTTGTTCCTTAATTGAACGGTAACAGAATCTTTGCCCATTTCTCTGTCTGCATCTGTCACTTAGGGGTTCCTTTTTCACTGTCTGTATGTAGTCACATGTGTACCATTTCTGAATTGTATTGCTCCATTTCTTACTCTACTCCATCTGGAGAAACTGAGGCTCACAATCTTAGAGGGATTTTCCAAGCTTAATAGAGTATTTGGCTGAGGCTGGTATTGGAGGCTCCATCCCCCTCTTTCCCATCTGTTGCCCTCCTCTGCCTTCTCCCTCTGGTGTCAGACACAGACCTTCTGCTTTTCTGCCTGCCAGTCTGACGCATTCTTCAGGCCCAGAACCACTTAGAAATAATTATTTTAAAAACAAATAAACTCTTCTCTCTGTGATCTTTACTCTTTTCACATCCACACTGAGCAGTGGCTATTTTTATTCACCCTACCTCCTGGCAGGTCTCTTTGGAAAGTCACTGTGACATTTCGTGCGGCCTGGCCTGGCATTCATCTAAAATATTTTTTCAAAAACATGCTGCTCTAGAGAAATGTCAACGTTTATGGTGCATCCACAGGGATGTATCAACTGAGGAAAAGGTCCACTTAAGAAAGCTCTAGTTTGACAATGAGTTGGTTTGCAGGCAGTTGTACTCACAAGTAGCAAAGCATAATGGGGCATTCCAAGAAGAATGGTGGCAAATACTCATGTCTGCAGGGAGGTCTATGAGAATGGTTTAGAGCCTGGAGAGAAGATGGATACATGGACTGACAAGAAGGTGTGTGCTCAGGATAAAGCAGGGAGGGTGTCTGGATCAGTGAAGTCCAGTTGACTTGTACTTTAACAAATCATATTTCTTCCTTCCTCTGTCTGAGACTCCTCTTAGATCAAGCAAGAGTAGCAATGCCAGGGCAAGGATACACAGTATTTTCATGTCAGTGATGGAGAAGAAACAATGGAAGATAAGATTCAAGGTCTAGGCCTAGTTTTGCCACCAAGTTCCTATTTTGATCTTTAGCAGTTCACATCATCTCTCTTATTTCTGTTTTTGCATATGTAGAATGACCATAAATGGTCACTTGTAGGTTGTATATCCATCATGGCATAAGACAAAACCATGGAAATTTATTTATTCATTAAGTTTATTGGTACATTTTAGGTATAAAATACGATGACATTCATCATGGGGAATTTGTACCTTTACATATTATGTCTTGATTCTGATTTTTTCCTTGCCCTCCCTTCAACCCCTCCACCCCTCCCTATTTACAAAGACTTTGTTTCTGCTTTTTCCTTTTCACAAATTTATTCCTTTCCTTTCTTTCATTTCCCCTACCCCTTTGGACCTTTTTTCCTATTTCACATTATCTATTATACATTTTTATCTTTATTTACACTTTCAGTTTCTCACACCAGAGAAACTATTCAGTGTCCTATTTATTTCACCTCAGAGGATGGCTTCAATGTGCATCCATTTAGCTATAAATGTCTCTAGTTTTTCATTCTTTATGACTGAGTAAAACTCCTTTTTATAAAAAGAAAAACATGTTCTTTATCCAGTCTACAGTTGAGGGGCAATTGTGCTGTTTCCAAGTTTTAGCTATTACAAATTGTTCCACTATAAACATGGGTGCACATATATCACTGTGGTATGATTCCTTTAATTCTTTTGGGAAGATACCCAGCAAAGAAATAGGTAGGTCAAATGGGACCTCTAATCCTAGTTTTTTGAGGTATCTCCATACTGATTTCCACAGTGGTTGCACCAGTCTACACTCCCACCAACAGTAGAGAAAAGTTCCTTTTGCCCCACAACCCTGTCAGCATTTGTTATTGGTTGATTTCTTGACAACAGCCATTCTTTCTGGAGTGAAGTGGAATCTCAATGTTTTCACTTGCATCTCTCAAAGGACCAGTGTTGAACATTTTTCATATATTTATTTGCTATTTCTGCTCCTTTGTCTAAGAAGTGTCTGTTCATTTCAGATGCCCATTTTTGGATTGGGCCTTTAAATTTAAGAGGTCTGTTTTTTCTAAGTTCTCTATATCTTTTAGATAGTAGACGTTTATCTGAGAAACAGCTGGCAAAAATTTTTTCCCACATTGTGGGTTGTCCCTTCACTCTGTTGGTGGTTTCCCTTGCTGTGCAAAAGCTTTTTAATACTACCAGATGCCAATTATTGATTGTTTGTGCTAGTTCATGTGGGACTGTGGTTTTGTTCATGAAATGTTTTCGTACACCAATGTCTTCAAGATTTCTACCTAACCACTCTTTCAGCTGGTTTAGTATTTCTGTTTTAATATTTAGATCTTTGATCCATTTTGATTCTAGTTTAGCATATAATGAGAGATATAGTTCTAGTTTTAATCTTTGACAATTAGAAGCCCAATTTTTCCAGCACCATGTGTTAAATAGGCTAATTTTCTTCCAGTGAGGATGTTTGGCTCCTTTGTCAAAAAAGAGGTGGCTGAGTATGTCTGGAGTTGTTTCTGCATCTTTTAATCTATTCCATTGATCCTCAGGTCTGTTTCTTTGCCAGTACCATGCTGTTTTTATTATAGTAGCTTTGTAGTACAGTTTCAAGTTCGGGATTGTTATGCCCCCTACCTTGTCTTTGTTGCCTAGAATTGCTTTTGCTATTCTAGGTCTCTTCTTGCTCCAAATGAATTTTTGGATTGTTTTCTCAAGCTCTGTGAAGTATGCTGTTGGAATTTCAATTGGGATTGCATTGAATCTATATAGCAGTTTTTCAAGTATGGTCATTATCACTATAGTGGTTTTTCCTATCCAGGAGCAAGGGATGTCTTTCCATTTTCTGATATCCTCTTCAATCTCTTTTTTCAGAGTGCTATAGTTTTCAGACTAGAGGTCTTTGATTTGTTTCATTAGGTTGGCTCCTAGGTGTTTCATTTTTTTGGATGCTATTGTGAAAGAAGTTGTTTCTCTAGTCCCTCTCTCAGTGAATCTGTTGTTCATGTACAGGAAGGCTATTGATTTTTGTGTGTTGATCTTGTATACAGCTACACTACTAAATTTAGTTATTACACCCAGAAGATTTTGGTTGAGTTCTTGGTGTCTTGTATTTAGAGTATCATGTCATCTGCAAATAATGACAATTTAACTTCTTCATTTTCTAACTTTATTCTTTTTATTTCTTTCTCTTGTCTAATTGCTGTGGCTAATGTTTCCAGAACTATATTGAAGAGGAGTAGTGATAGTGGACATTCTTGTCTTGTTCCTGATTTTAATGTGAAGGATTTCAATTTTTGATTATTTAGTATGATGTTGGCTGTTGGTTTTTCATAGATGGCTTTTATCAGGTTGACATAAAGACCACCTATTCCAATTTTCTGTAGGGTTTATTTTTTAATCATGAATGGGCTTTGGATTTTGTCGAAGGCTTTTTCTGAATCTATTGAGATGATCATATGGTTTTTGACCTTGTCTCTTTTAATTTAATATAGTGTATTAAATTTATTGATTTGCATAGGTTGAACCATCCCTGTATCCCTGGGATGAATCCTACTTGGTCAAAGTATGTGATCTTCTTGATGATCTTCTGCATTCTGTTTGCCAGTATCTGATTGAGGATTTTTGCACCTGTGTTCATTAGGGAGATTGGCCTATAGTTCTCTTTTTGGTTGGGTCTTTCTCTGCTTTGGGGATCAAGGTGATGCTTGCTTCCAGGAGTGAATTTGAGAGTATTGCCTCCCTTTCAATTTCATTGATGATTTTAAACTATAGTGCCAATAGTTCTTCTCTAAATGTCTTATAGAATTTAGCAGTGAAGCCATTAGGACCTGGGCTTTTCTTAGTTGGTTAGTTTTTCATTACATTTTCAATTTTGTTGATTCATATTGGGTTGTTTAGAATTTTTAGGTCTTCTTCGTTCAACTTTGGTAATTCATATGTATCTAGAAATCTGTCCATTTCTTCTGTTTTCCATCTTATTGGCCTGTAGGTTCTCAAAATAGGCAGTGACGATCCTCTGGATTTCTGCTGGGTCCATTGTAATTTCACCCTTTTCATTCCTAATGACATGGATTTGGGTCTTTTTTCTCTTTTTTTGATAAGACTGGCTAAGGGTTTGTTAATTTTGTTTGTTCTTTCAAAGAACCACCTCTTTGCTTCATTGATTTTTTGTATCATTCTCTTAGTGTCCATTGCATTGACTTCTGCTCAGATCTTTATAATTTTCTCCCTTATATGAGGTTTGGGTTTATCCTGCTATTCTTTTTCTAGAAGCTTGAGGTTCAGTATTAGGTTGCTTATTTGAGCTCACTCTGCTTTCCTAATAGGAGTATTCACTGCTATGAGTTTCCCTTGCAAGACTGCTTTCATTGTGCCCCATAGATTCCAATATGGTGCATTTGGGATTGTCATTTAATTGTAGAAACTGTCTGATTTCTTCTTTAATTTCCTCTGTGACCCATTGGTTGTTCAGGAGTGCATTGTTAAATTTCCATGTGTTTATAAAATATTTGTGGTTTCTTTTGCTAGTAATCTCCAATTTCATCACACTGTGATCTGGTAATGTAGAGGGGATAACTTCAATTTTTTTGTGTTTACTTAAACATATTCTATGAGCAAGTTATAGTCTATTTTGGACTTTCAGCCCATGTGCAGCTGAAAAGAATGTGTATTCTGATTTTGTGGGGTGGAACACTCTGTAAACATCTGTTAACTCCATTTGTTCAAGTTCTAGTATTTAATTGTTTATTTTTTGTCTAGTTGATCCATCTATTTGTGACAGTGGGGTATTGAGGTCCCTCACTAGTATTGTATTAGTACTTACTTGATTTTTCATGTCCATTAATATTGTTTTATATAGTTGGGTGCACTAGTATTTGCTGCATATATATTTATGATTGATATCTCTTCCTCTTGGATTGTTCTTTTTACAAGGATGTAGTGCCCTTCTTTGTTTCTCTGAATTAGTGTTGGTTTGAAATCCATTTTGTCTGCAAATAAGATAGCTTCTCCTGCTTTTTTCAGGCTCCTATCACATGGGGTATTGTTTTCCACCCTTTAACTCTCAGTCTGAATTTCTTTTTGAATTAAGTGTGTTTCTTGCATGCAGCATATGGTTGGATCTTGGTTCTTGATCCATTCTGCCAGTCTATGTCTTTTGATTGTTGAATTGAAGTGATTAACATTGATGGTTATAACTGATATGTATTGACTTTTCCTTGTCATGACCTTTTCCTGTTGTTGACTTCTACCCCTTTGCATTTAATATGTTGTCTTGCCTGATGGATTCATTGTGCTGGACTTCATGGGATTGTGAGTCTCCTTGTCTTTTCCTAGGATATTGTTTAAAATTTTTGGGGTGCTTTTTTGGTATTCATGAAGTTCCTCAGGTGTTTTTTGTCATGAAAATATCTTATTTCTCCATCAATTTTGAAAGATAATTTTGCAGGGTAGCTCAATTTGTGTTGGAGGTTGTTTTCCTTTCAGGCTTGAAATACTTCATTCCAGGTTCTTCTTGCCTTGAGTGTTTGTTGTGCAGTCTTCTGGGATTCTGATGGGCTTTCTTTTGTATGTGATTTGTTTCTTTTCTCTAACTGCTTGTAGTATTTTGTTCTTCTGATGGGTTTCTGGAATCTTGACTACTATATGCTTAGGTGTAATTTTTTTATCACAGCTACCTGGAGTCCTATATGCCTCATTTATCTGTATGTCAAATTCTTTTTCCCTGCTTGGGAAGTTTTCTGCCATTACTTCTATGAACAGTTTTTTTAAATGTCATTTTCCCTCTCTTATTTCTTCATTGACTCTGATCAGTCTTATGTTATTCTTCTTTGCATCATCTAGCAGCTGCTGGATTGATTTCTCATGGTCCCTTGCTATTTTTAAGAAATCTTTCTTTTCTTGGTCACTAATCACAATCTTGTCTTCTATATCTGATAATCTGTCCTCACATTGGCTCATTTTACCTCATAAACTTTCAGTGTAGTTTTTAGACCCCTGGATATCTGTTTGCATCAGTTTTATGGATTGTGTATATTTCCTATGCTGGAATTCCATCATGTTCCTCAGCTTCTCTATTTGTTTTATCTGTGTCTGCTCTAGAGTTATTAATCATGTCTTTCACTATGGACACAATCTCTGTTGTTATCTGAGAAATTATTTCTGATTTTATTTTTTCCATGTCCTCTTTAGTTGCCAGTTCAGGGAGTCCAGTTATTTGAGTTTCAGACTGTTCAATATAGTTGCCCCTTGGGATTGCCTTTGGTGATCTGGAAGTCTGATTGTGAGACTTGTTTAGGTGTCTTCTCCTTTCAACCAATGCAGTCTGCTGTGCCTTTATTAGGGTGACTCTTTGCACTCCTGGTGGGCTTCTACTTTCAAGAAGCCTCAGAGAGGCCTTCTTTCTGCAACTCATTACTGCACCAATACTCGGTTTCAAAATGATGGCCTTCTAGATTCCCCAGGCTGGGCTGTTGTCTGGGTGGGCTTCTGGCTGGGGTCTGTGCACACTTACCATTGATATCTGGGCAGGCCTCTCACTTTGGCCTGCACTACTGCTCAACTGTTTTCCAGGCAGGCCTTTGGCTAGGGCCTGCACATCCAATCCATTAGTGTCTTGGCAGGGTCCTGCCTAGAGCCTGTGTACCTGTGCTGCTATAGTCTGAGCAGGGTTCTGGCTGGTATCTGCATACCCAAGCCACTGGTGTCTGGTCGGGGCCTTGGCTGGGGCCTGGGCATCAGTGCCACTATTGTCCTGTGGGTCTTAGGCTGAATCCTGCAGTTGGTGTCTGGGGAGGGCCCTGGCTGGGATCTGCACACTTGTGCCACTGTTGTCCAGGCCAGCTTCTGGCTGGGTAATGTGCTACTGAGCTGGTGTCTGGGTGGGCCTCTGGCTGAGGTTTGTGCACACTTACCAATGGTATCACGACAGGCCTCTTGCTGGGGCCTGTATACCTGCGCAGCTGTTTTTCAGTCAGGCCTTTAGCTGGGGCCTGCATGCTCAAGTCACTGGTGTCTGGGTGGAGCCTTGGCTAGGGCCTGTACACCAGCACCACTATTATCTGGGTGGGCTTCTGGCTGGGGAATGTGCTGTGTGGCTCTGGTTGGGCCCATGGAAATTTATTATGTTGCTAAGCATTTGAAATGCAAGTAAAGGAAGGGAATGTTCATTATTCCATCCATCTATCCATCCATCCAGTCAGCCAGTCAGCCATCTAGCCATCTTATCATTCACTTCCACTAATAGTATTCTAGATGGCAAGAACTAAGCTAGAAGCTATGAGATTGATTTAATCCAGGATTTATCTTTAAAGAATATATTGTGAAAAGGCATGGTAACTAGCCTCTGGCATAATTCTTAACAAGCCCTGTCTCCTGATGCTCATGCTTCTTTGTAGAACTTCCCACATTGCATCAGGGTCAGTTTGTGTGATGAATAGAATGTAAAAGAAATTGTATGTCTCCTCTCAGGTTGTGTTATAAAAGATACCATAGCACCTTCTCTCTCTGTTTCTCTGTCTCCATCTCTGTCTCTTTCTCTACCTATCTATCTCTGCCTCTATCTCTACTTCTCTTTTTCTCTCTCATCTCTTGCTTTAGGTGAAGCTGGGTTTATATTGTAAAGATGTTTAGGCTATCTATGGAGAGGCTCACACTGTGAGGAACTCAGATCTACATCTAATGATGAGTGAAGAATTTAAACCTCCCAATAACCATATGCGTGAGCTAAGACATGTATTGGCCCCCACTTGAGCCTTTAAACAATAATAGCCCGAGCCAATAGCATAAGACCCTGAGCTAGAGTCACCAACCTGAATGGTTTCCACAAAAACCATGGGCTAAACTTTTTTTGTTACGCTTCTAAGTTGTGGACTACTTTATGACACATAAATAGATAACTAATACAGAAAGGAAAACATGGGCCTACAGACTTATCACAAAAAAATGTTTGAACATCCCTAACCATCAAAGATGCTATATCTATTTCTGTAGTTTTGATATTCAGTACGAAGTAGTCACTCAAAAAATGCTTCTCCAGTAAATATGTGTCAGACAAGGGCCCAGGGATAGGTGTAGTTTGAACAGAAGAGGAACTAAATTCCAGCTTTCTCTTGCTGCTGCTGCTCCTTCCACTGCTGTGCCTTCCACTGATGAAAAATTTTTTCCCTATCAGAAGGATTTAGTGGGCCCAGGGGTGTGGTATGGGCAACAAGGGGTGGGGTAACAGGTGTGATGAATTCTGAGAGGATCCCCTAATCCCAGAAAATAGGCTCTGGTCAATGCTTTGTGATTGCAGTTCAGTTCAACATCATCAGCCAATTAGCTGGTGGCTGGTTATTCAACATGGCTTGTCTTTTTAATTTGAAAACCTAATATTTTCCATGGATTTGATTTGGTCCCACTGAGAGCTGAGATAAGCTGTTGGGGCCCAGCTGCTGAGGCAGCTCTTGTGGCCCTTGCTGGACACACACCCAGAACCAAGTGAGTTGTCAGGCTTGGTCTCCAATTTGGATGCAGCTAGAGGGATCCCATGCTGGGCTCAGGTCTGCACAGATGGCTTGAACAATTCTGATTGAGACAGAAGGAAGGACATGGATGCTTATCACCTGCCTGACTGACAAGAGTGTTCCTGGAAGCCTGGAGTCTCCTTAGCTCCTTCTCTGCAGCCCTGTCTGAGTCAGCCTCTGTCTCCCCGACACGTTCTCTGATTTGCTGGTGGAGTGAGATCCTATCTGACTTTTCAAAGCCAGGGAATTCTGCTCTGTTGGTGTTTGCATCCCCAGCTGTAATGATAATAACCATTTTCATCAATCTTTAGCCTGTGCCTATGCCTAACACACTGTTGAGCACTGTCAACACCCCTCACTACACATAATCTGCATTATAGGCCTCTAAGGTTGAGCTACTATTTCCTCCACTTAATAAAAGGAGAAAACTCAAATCAAAAGAGATTCGCCAACCAACACCAACCTTTGCCTTCTGGCAAGAGACCAGGCTGGGTTTGAACTCAAATTGGCCTGGTATCAACTCCACAGGGTGCCTGACCCGTGTCGGCGACATGTGAGGTATTCTCAGAAAGAATAGGTGCAAGCATTCCTCCCATGCAAAGTCCCCTCCACTTGGGAGGGGAGTCCAGTAGATGGGGTGATCTCCCTGAAGTCACATCTGACCTCTTCCAGAGTCTCTTAAACAGCTTGCCCACTGAATTGGGCCCTATGTGGCCAACATCTGTCTGCTGTTCCTGCTAGACCCAGCACACTGGCCCCCCTGGCCCACCTGGCTCCATCCCAGAAACCAGATTCCACAGCCAGAGGATGATGCCCAGCTTTTGTCTTGGCTTCCTCCCTGGTCTCTGCCAGTTTTTCTTGTACTTTCTAGTTTGGGTAAGATCTGGATTCTCCCTGGATCCACTATTAGGGAATGATTAGGCTGACAATTAGAAGACACAGGAATTGTCTGAAGGGGCTGACATTTCATTCCAGTGGAGCAGTTTCTAATCAACTCCCAGATCAATACATGGTTCTCCTAATTGGAGGAACCTGATGGGAATCAGAGGGTGACTCTGCTTTATATCTGTAAAACTCAATAGGTTAGGAAGCTAATGCTAACCGAGTGACACATTTTGGGTTGCATCAGTGCAAATATTGGGTATAGAGCGAGAGAGCTGACTGGTCCTTGAACTTAGTGACTCCCAGAGAGTTAAATGGGGGCAAAGAGACTATATCCCCCTACTAGATGTGGGAAGGTTAATGGATACTGAAGGAAGATGCCATATCCAGGGTCCTCTAGTGCTCTCTTCTTGAATTACATAAGCTGGCATCATGATATTCAGCACTGGAGAAGCAGTGGGGCTGTTGCTCAGAGGGCCCAGACCAACTGCCAGGGAGGCAGAGCCAGTCCCACCAGCAAGTTATGGCCTTTCATAGAACCAGGGAGAAGAGTCAGGGCACCACAGCCAGCCTGGAGAGCTCAGAATGATTCCACTGATGGAAATCCCTGCGGAGGCTTGGTGTTTCTCAGTTGCAGTATCAAGAAGACTGGTAAAGTGGGAAGAGGGCTTATTCAAGATTTAAGAGCCCCTTCTGAAACTGAACTTTTTGGCTGAAGCTAAAACTCAGTGTGACTAACATGTAGAGTTACCCAGTTGAGCCTTGCATGGGATCAGGTCCCCCAAGCTCCACCAGCCTTACCCTCCCCACCTGCACCTTCACCCAGCTAGCTACCCAAGGGGCTTTTCAACAATTGGCAATGAATCATTTTTCTCCCTGCTGGCCCCTATCATCTAAGGGGCCTTTAGGATCTTATTCCTGACACTGTCTCCAGCCTTTTAACCAATGGTTCCCCCTCTGCCAATCCCACTGAAGTCAGGGATGTGATGCTAGTTCTCCAAAATGCTGGGCTGGGCCCTCCACTAGGAACTAGCTCACACCGTGCCCTCTGCCTGGAGTCCTTCTGCATCCTGTCTGTGCAGTGAGCCCCTATTCAGTGTTCAGTAATCTTAGCTTGCATGTATCACTCTGGAATCTTTTCCTGACCATGTCTGTCCCCTTCCATGTCCTCCCATGAGAAAGAACCTTGCTTGGATGGAGATGTCTAACCTGTACTCTTTAGTGTACTGATGCCTTCTGGGCATACCGCTCATTTCTATGATGTGCTGCAGCACAGTGAGAAGGGATTGGACTCTGGAATCCAAATTGTAACTCTGACAATCCCTGCTGTGTGATCTTCCTGTTCTGAGCCTGCTTGCTCCTGTGTCAGAGAGGAAGGGTAATATTACCTCCTTCACTGGTTTATTGTTGGAATCAAATATGAACATCCAGAAAGTGTTTTTCTACACTCTTGGACTCACAGTGGACCCTCAGGAAGCAGTAGTTATTATTGTTTTTATTGTTGTCATCATTATCACAGCTAGCATCATCATCGTTAGGGCTCAGAACTTGTCTGGCACCTGGTAGGTGTGATATGGAGCAAACATATAATCAGGAAGTGGAGTGGAAGATCCTATCTTGCTTATACCTATTGCTTATCCTATCTTGTGGAAGATCCTCATACTTGCTTATACCTTGTGCATGGGACATGGCAAGTGATGAATGACTTACATTTAAAAATAGTGATGTTTACAATAATGAGATAATTTTACCAACAATGATAATATGATCTATTAAATCAACATCATAATAATGTTTATTGTTGTCATTGCTGTTGATGATGTAATGCATAATTCTGTGTTGTGGTTCAGCTTAAACATGAAGCTGGAAGGTAAGGAGGCACTGGATATTCCAGTACTCAGGGCTGCCCAGCATTGGTACAGTGTCCTTGGTCACATACTAAGTGTGATTAAAAAACACAGTATATAATTGCATGAAAAAAATTATTACAATGACACATTACCATTAACACTCCTTAGAATACTCAAAATATTTCTCCTCATTTTGGACACACAGATCTTATAATTCTTGGTAAAGTGTTGTTTATTGTAATACATTTAAAACAAAATTTAAACATTCACTGTACTTCTTGATCACCCTTTATTTTGGAGACAAATCAGAAGACCACACACTTTCTCCACCTCAAGCTTTGCTATGAGCCAGAAGAACTGGAAGCTGCTTTTCCTTGGGAGTTTTTGGTCCACACTGTGAAACTTCCTCTACCTCTTCCTTGACCAGGATTGTCTCTGACCACTGACCACTGACCACATCAACAGTGCTGCTGTTTATTTTTGTATTTCCTGTCTAATGTAGATGACATTGTGCCAAGCATTTCCTGCACAGCATCCGATTTATTCTTGAACCATTTTTAAAAAATGTTTTCTGCATACAGGTGGAGCTTGTGGGGATTTGTGGCCACAAGGAATGAGCAGAGACTCTGGATTCCAGCTTAGTTTGTGGAGAAGCAGAAGCCCTTTCTCTTACCACTACTCCATGTTGCCTTGTCCTACATGAGCAACAGCACAAGGTCTCATTCCAGAGAAACAAAAGTCTAAGCCAAGGCAACATGGTTTTGCCTTAATGCTAGCTTCCTTCCCCAGGGAGTAGTTAAGGAAACATCCATGGGAAGTCCTCTATGTGCTATTCGGTTTTTCACTGGACAGCATGGACCCAAGAGTCCATGGAGCGTCAGAAGCTTGCACGACTCTCTTGTCCATGATAAAGGTATTCTCTAGGGATTAGAAAAGGCTCTTGTGTGAGCAATTCCCTTCTTGTGGGGTATAACAAAAGCCTGGTCACTTGCTGCTCTAGGCAGCCCTAACATCTGGACACAATATTAAGGGTAGCTCATGAGTGGACGCTGTGATATAGAAAACCAGGGATAGCAAAGAAGGACTGGTTAGAAAATAATCATCACAACATCTCCCAACTACCAGTCCCTGCCAAAGGTGTGGGCACCAAACTCTGGGGGTACAGAGGGCCTAGTTTTTGTTGAGAGGAAGGACTGCAGGAACTGCCTTTACCAGTGCCTCTTACTTGTGTGCTAACACCTTGCATTATCAAGCACCTCACTCATGCATGCTGTCCATTAGCACAAGCCAGTAAAACCAACCAAATGCAGGTGTGTCCTCCCTCTTTCATGCACACTGTTGTCTAGGGGCTTCTCAGCCTGTCCTGACCTGATCAAGGAAGTGCTGGGAGTTTTATCCTTAGGGTCAGGCAGTGTCAGGTAAAAAAGTCCCATTTGACTACCACTCGGGTTTGGCCTAGTGGCCTTGAGACAGTGCCTCCTTCATAGCCCCAAGCCCACATGCTCTGCATGGCCCCAGATCTGGAACTTCTATAGATGCATTTCCTGCCTTGGTCCCTTTGCCGTAGTCTAAGTCTCAGGATCTTGCTTCTGTCCTTGTCTCACTGGCAGCTCTTGCCAGGTATTCTCAAAACCTAGTGGTGTGTTCATGTTCCTACATCCCTGCCACAAGCTCCCAGGAGTTGGATGTACTGCCCACTTGGCTTTCAGAGAGGAGTCCACTCCAGGATTACCTTTTGTCAGTTCCCACTTGCCTGTCACAATCTCTAGTTCCCTAAATATATTCCCCACAAGCTGACAGTGTCATGCGACCAACCTTCATTGTCTGGCCTCCAGGTTTGAGGGTAATTGGTTCTGCCTGCTAGACATACTCCCTCTCCTTTGGGTCTAATTAGTTCCTGATCCCATTCCCTATTGGTGTGCCCTGTCCAGGTGTAATAAGCATGATCATATCTGGCATTGTCCCAAAGTTTACCAGAGTTCACCAGGTGATGACCTGAGTTATTAATAGCAACTTATTCATTTAAATAGCATTTACTGCTTTCCTGCAATATGCCAGATTAGAATGCTTGATGCTGGATATTCAGAGTGCTTTAGTTTGGATCTTGAATGTTCCCCAAAAGCCACATGTTAAAGGCTTTGTCTCCAGCCTTGGCAATAATGGGAGATGGTGGAACCTTCTGGAGGTGATGCCTAGTGGTGGAAGGAAGTTAGATCATTAGGGTATATCCTCAAACCCAGCCTCTTCTTGTCTGTCTGTCTGTCTCTCTCTCTCTCTCTCTCTCCCTCCCTCCCCCCCTTCCCAGCTGCCATGGGGCAAGCAGGTTTCTCCACTACGCTCTTCTGACTATGATATCCTGCCTTGCCACAGGTCAAAACAGCAGAACCTATTGATCATGGAGTGGAACCTCAGAAACTCTGAGCCGAAGCAAACCTTATTCTTTCTAGGTTGATTATCCCAGGTATTTTGTTACAGTAACAGAAAGCTGGCCAACACGAGAGGAAATCTTTTCTCATCCTTGTACTATTGGTTTAGTGGAGCTTCAGTTCAGTGGAGGAGGAAGACAGTCAATAAACTGGCAAACAAAGAAATAGAGCAATATTCTTTGACAAATAGTAATTATCTTGAACAGCGATTTATGGAGAATTTCACACCTTACAAGTTACACATTTCTGTAATATTGCAAATAGTACAAGATTTCAGTAAGTAGGGAAAGAAGTAAATATTATAAACAAAGAAAAGAATATTTATCATTCAAGTCCAGGACTCCATCTTCAGCTCACTCTTTCTAAATCAAACAACTGATTATTTGGTGATGCCATTTATGGGGAGGAAGCCTAGGATGAAATTAGGTTGAACTATATATAATTGCTGTATTTGTAGGTCAATAATGGTAATAAGATTTGAACATTCAATCTCAGATACTGGGCTAACTGCTGTAAATATATTATTTTATTTAACATTTTAGGCATTAGTATGTTCATTTCCAGAAACTGGAGTGTCAGTGAGGCAAATTACTTGACCAATACTTCCGAGCTGTGAAGCCGAGGACTCTAACCAGGTCATTCTCCTTTTACTTTGGCTTATCTACGCCCCGCAAAACTACTGTCTGATTAGGGGGTGTTAGCACATCACACAGCACTGATGAAATTGTAAAGTGGGAGGCAGCATTAAATCTTCTGTTCTGCCCGTGAATTGTTGGAGTATATATTTTTAAACCCCAATGAATATGGTGAGAATCCTTAAGAAAGACAGTAAAATAAACAGTGCCGAAGAGACAGGTGAATTTAATTTTAGCAGCTCCCTTCATAGAGAAGGCACCAGAGGCAAAGAATGAGACATTGCCCTGAATATTAATGGCAAAGCTAAGAGCTGGTAACAGGAAACCTGGATGCTCATGGTTCGCCAGCCTCCTTTCTTGGGTGGTCTCCAACAAAACAGAATCTCATGACCAGATCTTGCTGAGAAGAGTCACACAAGAGTATGCAAAGGCACGCAAGGATATTCACTGCAACTGTAGAACTTAGAAAAACAGGGAGGTGTCCTACACCAAGTGGTTGGATGACCAGATTGGAGCTCACTTGTACAAAGCCAAAGCATGCAGCCACTTCAATGACTGATGCAATTTTATATGAAATGATATAGGTTGATGCCTATATGTTGTTTAGAGAAAAGCAAGTTATAGTACACCACTGCATTATTTCATACTTGTAAAAACTAACAATGACATGTATGCAGATACATCATGTGCATATATGAATATGGATGCAGATCCAAAATGCTAGTACACACAAAGAAAACATGTGCAGGAAATGATCTTAAGATGTAAATAAGGGCATGAGAGAGAGAATCTCATGTGCTAAGTTGTTTGTTTCAAATGCTGTCTGGGCTGGAGATTTAGCTCAGTGGCACTGCACCTGCCTCAAATGCTATCATGTTTATAAGCTATTCTTAATGTTAAAAAGAAATGAAATAGGAAGAAAAGGACTAAAGGAGTAGGGGAAATGGGAGGGGTAGGTGAAAGGAAAGAAGGGAAAAGGAAAAATGAGAAAAGAAAAAAATGGAAACAAAATCTTTGTAAATAGGGAAGGGTGGAGGGGGTGAAGGGAGGGCAGGGGAATGGTGAAAAAAATAAGAACCAAGATACATCATGTAAAGGTACAAGATCCCAATGATGAATGCAACTGTATTGTATACCTAAAATGTACCAATAAACTTAATGGAAAAAAAAGAGAAATAATCATTAAAATAAAACAAATTATTCTCATCTATATTCCTGCTTTCCTCCTCCTAATCAGCAAGAGGTGCCTTGGGGGAAAGAGGTAGCATCCAGACCCTCTCATTATCCAGCCATGTGTTAGGCCATCTGGCCCCAAACTTCGATATTAGGCCACCTCATTGTTCTGGAGAGAGCAGCGAACAGGACAGTCTTTGCTGGTTCTGGAACTAGCAACCAGGTGAAAAGCTTGAGAAAATGCCTGACCTTCCTTTGCCCAGCTCTATAAGCCTACCCTGATTTCTTCCTTTTGCAGAGCACAGATTTGTGAAGAATGTCTCTCTGGGCTATGTTGTGCAGCTGAGAAGATATTAACTGAAGACTTCTCACTCATTCACTTTTCTCCTTTCTAGGGAACAAAAGGTTCTCAGAATCTGTGCCTAGATACACATACACACACTGCACTCAGACACACATCAATACAGGCTGATACTTGAGTACACCAGCACACTAAGTGACCAAGACAAACAACCCAAAATCAGCTTAAACCCCATGCCCATAAAGATTGAGGCACATGGCAGTAACACAGATGCTTGCATGCACACTCACGAATACACACCCATAAATATACTCACTCAACCTGTCTGATTCTGTCCAGCATTCAAAGAGAGAAATTAGACAGGTGCAATTGTAGCCTGTCCAGCAAGCTGACCACAGAATCTTCTGAACATGCAAAGTTGTTCTCCTCTCTCTCCCTTCTTCTGCTCCATCCATCCCTTCCCTTCCCCTTTCTCCTTATCTCCTTTTGTTGTTTCTACCTAGGAGTTTTTGTTAAGCTCCCTTTTCTTCTTAGTGATGGAAGCTAAATGATGCACAGATAGAAGCCGAGGCTGGCCCACCAGTGAAAAGCCATCTGAGGTAACATTAGCCAGATTTGTCCTTGATTGCTTTTTCTACCTTCCTGTCCCTCTGTATGTCCTGACCCCAGCCCCTCCTAAAGCAATAAGCTGGCAACTGAAATGTCCTTTCTCAGCTCCTAGCTCTCTATCTCCATAAACCTGCTCCCCTTCCTTTCCCTTTTCATTTATCTGGCTCTGGCCACCCTCCTGGCTTCCAGCCTACCTCATTTCCACATGAAAGGACAGCTTTAGAGAGGGAGGAAAGAGGGACTGGGAAGATGTTTAGTGCCAAGAAAGGACTTACTCATACTAAATACATTTTTGTTAGGGTGAGTGGGAAGATATTTTTTCATGTCTTTGTCCCCAAGTTCCAGTGAAAGTTTGTGCTGGTGAGGAATCTTTTCACTCTCCACTCCAGTGGCTATAAAGAGCCATCCATATATACTTCAAAACATCATGTTACACATAGCATATACATATGGTCTTATCTGTTAATTTCAAACAAATAAATGAGCAATCTTACCTTTGTCAACATCACCAAGAACTCTTTGACTGATGTGTGTTCCCTGCCAAGGGTGTTGATAAAGGAGTAAAACTACACACATGCATACATGCAGTGTGCCTAGTTTGCATGCACACATTCACATTTATTTGGAATTTATTGAGATTGAACACAATATTGGGATGGACTCAGGATCTGGGCTCTAGGAATTATAATGGGAGAGAGAGATGAATGGAGCAGATTTGCCCGTGCCCCAACTCCACACTGCTACTTACTGAGAACCACTGTGACTCTGCTTGAGGGAGCTCCTCCACTCATCCCAACCCCCATTATACAGAACAAAGCAGAAGCACCAGAGGACAAGTATCCCTGGGGTTGCCCTCAACAGAGGATGGATAAGGAGTAATTGGGTACTTCTCAGCCTCCTGCTCATCAGCTGGGAACACTGAGGTTGCTTCCTAGAGACAGCAGAACTGAGTTCCAGCTCTCTCCATGGCCACAGGCTGGCTAAGGTACCCTTCAGTCCCTCTTCCTTTGCTGTCTCTTTTCTCCTAATCAAGGGAATGAAGGGAGGCCATGTCTCCCATTGGCCAGCATAATGAGTGAAGAGAAGAGGAAGATACAGAGGGACCACCAGCAGGAAGACCCAGCCCAGACTACAAGGTGTGGAGGAGGAATGTTCCTAGGAAAGGATGTGGGTCTGAGTCGGTGGCAGGCAGGGGATGGACCCTGGATATGAAGCTTGGATCACTCCCACATAGAGCACCTTCAGAGAAGGCAATCTGCTTAAAAGACACAAGATGAAGTAACCTTGTAGAAGTACTTGGTAAACCAGTAAGCTTTGTATTGTGTGGAGGAAAAAATCATTTTAGAAATATGTGACCAGGCAAAGCTGACTTCATCCCTTTCCTGGGTCTGCACTTAGTGAAAATGTGAAATTGGGCCATTTATCTTCTTAGTCACAGGTCCCCTTTCTGGGCCCTTTTCCAAAATTCTGTGGTCCCGTCACTCTGAATCTTTTACTCTTTTACCTCTTTCAAAATCTGCTTGTAAGAAAATTCTCTGATGTTTATCCTCTACCTTTCAGAGTGATTTTCTATCTGAAGTTTCCCTCTTTGGTGTCCCTGAGGAGCCTACTTATTGCTGACCATGAAATTCTCAAAGAGGAACGGCCCTAAGCAGCTGTCTTCTTGAGAGGCGGAGGGGCTGTTAATGGTGTGACACAGGAAGTGCTGTGGCATCCATGTTTCCCAAAGGGGTCCCATTTTCATCCTAATCAGGAAGTGACTTTTCTCACCAAAAAAGGTGGCACAAAAACCTCCCCTTCACCCTTACTGAGGGTACACAAAAAACTCAGGTTAGAGAATACCTAAACAGAACAAAGCTCTCTCTTGTTTAACAAATAAAGCCAGCAGCCTGCATTTGGCAGAGCTTATTGAAGAAAATAAGAGGCTCGGGGTGGGAGTGGGAAAATCATGGATAATGATTATACTTAAAGTGCCCTGTGAGCAATTGCATTAGCAGAGATAGAGAATAGTCTGTAAACTGTAACAACGCTCCTGACACATGGAAGTGACTCTAAACAGAGACAAAGACTGCCAATATATGACTGTTCCTGTGCCTGCCTGTGCATTTGAGGGAGAAGGATTTTTGCTGACTAGGTCAGATTTTGGCTCCTGTCTTGTGGAGAAGTCAATTAAGGGATGTAATGGAGAGAATGCTAAAGAGCTCTTTGAGGTTTTTGATCCACATAACAAAGATCTAAGGGAGAAGACAGTGAGGAGAAACACACACCCACAGAGTAGCGAAGAGTTGCTGTAGAGGACGAGAGAGTTTTGGGGTACACGGTATCTCCAAAGAGGTCATTTAGGAAAGCAAAAAGGTTTGCAGGAATTCTAAAGAGATTTTCTTTGAAATACGAATTTGTACCCGTCTTTTATGTTTCATCAAAAGATGTCAAAGAAAGTAGTATATTTAACTGTTGTTTGATTGATGGACTATGTTTCTTTGTAACTAAACCACAGACATCTTCTGGACAACCTGGATTAGATAGCCAACCCCACAAAGAGGGTGACCTGCTCTGCTCAGCTGAGATCTGACTCACCAGGCAGGTGAGGGCTACAGGGCTGGGTCTCAGTAATACCTGAGAGGGGCCCTCTACCGAACTCAGGCAGCAGCTAGCAGGCCTGAGCACACTACTGAGGGACAGCAGATCTGATGGGGTGAGCACAGGACCAGCAGAGCCTGCAAGAGGAATGCATATTAAAGGGGCACAGAGATTCTCCGTGGCTGCACTTTTAGGAGCTGTTATGAAATGCTTAGTGAGGGGAAACTGCAGGAGCCTCTCGGTCCCCACTGAGTTGCCTTCAGAGATCACAGCATGAAATCAGGTGGGTGTTAATTATATAGTAAATGGCATGGGGTCCCCATTCCCAGTGCTGAGTCCTCCATTCAGTGGCTGCTCGGGTTCTCCACAGAAACCCAGTCCAGTTGCCTCACTGCTTGGGAGAGTCTGGCTCTAGCTGCTGAAGCAGATAAGCCCCTCCCAGAAGTTTCCTTGCATTCTGGGCTTGCCATATGTCACACCTGCACTTGAGATCCTATTTCAGAAAAAGATAAAACTGTGTCCAGGACTAAAGGGATGGCAAGCAGCACAGACCCTGTGGAAGAGGAGGTCTCTTTAGGCTATGGAGGAGCTTGCAGGGCCTCTCTGCCCAACTCCCCTACTAGGAAGGCTACTCCTGCCTCCCTCTTCTCTCCACAGACACAGCTCTTCCTTGCAGCCTAAAGAGCAGCTTCCTGGATCCATCACAGGATCTCCCTGCCTCTAGCTCTATTTTTCACCCCAGCATATGGAGATTCCTGTTCTTCTGCCCAGCACCTGGCTATGGACAGGGCTCAGGAAAAGAAAAGTGAACAGCTTGAAAATGTTAACCAAGATAAAACAACACTAGGCAAACCATCCCACCTCTGCTGCTTTATAGAACATCAGCACGCAGCGCGATGCTCCCTGACCGATGCTTGGTTGAACCCAAGCGTTGTTCTCACTCCACAAGCACATGCTTGCCGCTGAGCAGCCGTGGGCCTTGTGTGTTCTCCTGGGTGTCCAAGCTGAGAGGGTCTTAGGGATTGGACAGAGAGGAGACAATTTAGGGAAGCTCAAGGACTCCTGGTCTACACAGCAGACTCTTGCTGACAGGACTCTGAACCAGCAATCCAGACTCCTTGCCCACTGTTTTTCCTCCTCAGATCACAGACAGCTTCGGCTGTCCCAGAAGCTCCTACTTTTTCAGCTAAGTGGAATCACCCTAAATATAGGGAAACTGAAGCACTCTCTTAAAGTTTCCAAAATGTCACTCCTCCCTGACTATATCCATGGAGCTGGGTAGTGAGGGATTCCTGGTGGTAGACTGATCGAACTCAGGCAGGAATGCCTTAGCCCCTGTTGTGTAGCCCATGCAAAGCAACTGATAAGATATAGACTAAGCCCCAGACACTCCATGGGCATATTAACAGGTTTTGCCACACAGGACTCTGGAAAGGGTTTCACGAGGGATAAGAAGATCATACGCATCTCAACACAGACCCAGTACATGAGCTGTGGTTATTACTAGAGGGCACCTAGCACTTAGATAGAGCAACCAGACTGGCTGGGATTGGGGCTCAGTGCAGAAGCCAGAACATTGGTCTGTAGACTCTTTCAAGCAGGAAGTAACTCAGGGTCCTGGAGGAGATCGAAGGACCCCGGTGGTGAGGGTTGCCCACCTGGTCTTCACACAGGGAAACTTGGGACTTGATGTCAAGCTCCACCAGCTACAAGGCAGAGGACAATGATCCCCTTCCCCCACCCCATCTCAGTTAAGAATGGCCTAGGAGCTGACACTGGTCACAGCTTGTAGCAAGGGGTCCTGAGGACCAGGCCATGAGGCTCCGGAGAGGGCAGAGGCAGCGAAACAAGGTGGGACCTTCAAAGTAATTTCTGAAGTCCATTCTTCTTTGACACACAATCCGTAGCTCCAGCAGCCTCATCACAAAGCCTGACCATTATGGGTGCTCCGTAAATACTTGCTGAGTGTATGAATAAATCAATGATACACAGTCCAAGATCAAATTAGAACCTCAAGCACTAAAATCTTTATCACTTCACTTGTCATCATCAAACCTTCATGTCAGAAGCCAGAATTTCCTTTGCAATACCCTGAACTGGCCTTTCGGTTATTTTCTACCACCTCTGGCTCTGAGCCTTTTGAGTATTGCCTGGGGAATATGAATTCCTGTTTCATGATCTCCAACACCTCAATTAATTTATGTAATACTGCCCGGCCAGGACATTATCTCTGTATAATGTGAACCTGGGAAAGAGTCACCTCCTAGTCACATCCTTGAAATGCCAAGCACCTTTATTAATGCTTGATCCTGGCCCAGGAGAAGATCATGAGCCTCACTGGAGCATGGCTGTCCAAGGGCTGGGTCACAGGGCACAGTGCAGTGGCTCTCAGGAATGTTGGCTGAGAACACTAATTGGATGGCCAGGCTAAGTGCTCCTGGCAACTCCAACCACTGTGTAGATGCCCAGTCACCTTCTCCACCACAAAGGACAGAAATTGTCCAACTCCACTGGCCATGACCCACAGTAGGAAATGTACTTTACAGAATGGACCAATGCATGTATGTATACAGTGTGTTCTGTGATTTCTAGACACACACTTCCCCCATGTTTTAACAGCTCTGGAACTTGAGTGTCTTATAAGCTATGACATCTTGCCACTAACTGGCATCCTTTTCTCCTTTCTGAACAACACATAAAGTTGAATCTTCCAGTAGATGAAGACATTGATTCAGTAAAATATAGCATATGTGTAACTGGAGAAAAATACTATAAAAGTTGATCTTTACTGCATGATGCTCTGTCATATTTTCTACACATTGTTTTTTTTCTTTTCTTTTCATGCTGTTCAATACTACCCAATTAGTCAACTTCTCCACCCTCGGAAGGATCTCACTCTGCTGCTTTCAACACACTGTCACCAGGATAGAGGAAGGTGCTAATGAACTCTGTAACTGAAAGGCTTTCAGAGAAAGGGTGGACCTGAGACTTATGGTTATTGAGCTATCAGACCAGGACGTAGAAAATGTTATAATTAGGAGAGAGAAGAAAAAAGAAGACATATGACTTTAAGCCAGAGAGACTACCTTCCTTACTTGCTAGTCATAAGAACATGGGTAAGTTATTTAAATTATTAATGTCTCCGTTTTCTCAGCTATAGAGCACTGAACAGAGCTCTTCTGCTTTGGAGCAGTTGGCCAGGGCCGGTATATAGTTAGTGCTCAATAAATGGTGGCAATCATGTCATTTGATGTTAAGAATGTTCAATAAAAAGTAGAAGCTAGTATGGAGAGTAGCAAAAGCCTCTTGCACTCAATGTGGCATTAGTTGGTCACAAGTGTCAATGAAGCTGTAACTTAACTTTTTTCATTTAATTATGTATTTCCTTGGAACCACAATTATACTCCCATTCTTATCCAATCCAGTGCTTAGTGAGACATGAATGGTACCTGTGTAAGAGTCACTTATAAGCATCCCCAGATGAGAGCAACACTATCAAGTCACACTCTCGGGTAGGTCCTCTTACTTTTATAGATGTCTGTGGGTGTCCAGACTCTGCTTGGTGAAGCCTCCCTGACCGTATTTGTCTTATATTTTATGTGTTAACATGTGCATCCAGTGAATTGCTTTGCTTGCACATCGTAGGGGTGCATTTTCCCTCCATTAAATCCTCCATCATTGATTACTACGACCTATTGACTTTTAGCCCATCAGCCCCCAACCCTCTCACTCTTTTCAATTCCTCTTGTCTTTCTCTTTTGTCAGTGTCCTCTGTCAATTTTTTCAGCCTAGATGTTCACTGAGGTTTCTTTATCTATTTGATCTCCCTTCTGATGTTTCATTAGCATTTCCTCTATAGTTTCTCAGGGTTATTTCCTATGATTCAACCATTATGCATTTCTTAAAACTTTTAAGTCTTTGCATAACTGAATAAATTGCTCACAGATGCAGAACCGTTTTTGATTACATAAATTAACCCCCAGAAATACATTCAATTTTGAGGGATGGTTTAATGCACCATATTAGGTTCAGAGTAGGTGAGGCATGTTTAATATTATACGCTGAAGAAATCCTAAGCTTCATTTCAAAAATATTAAGCAAGTAAATGCTCAAAGATGCATGCAATTTTAATAAACAGGTACTTCCCACCTGTCACCTGTTCCTTGTCAACATTTGTAAATTAACAGGTATGGTTTCTCTTGTGAATGCTGGGTGCCTATATACTCATTGGCTTGATCAAGCATGTGAAACAGTTTTAGGTAGGTATGTTGGGTAGGCAGGTAGGGAGAAAAGATAGCAGGAAAGATGAATAGGTAGGGGAAAGAAGGAGGAAGGAAGATCAAGAGAAAGATGGATGGATGGATGAATGAATGGAAAAAACAATTCAGAGATAGATAATGAGAATGATAGTCATCATTATTATTTTGCACTGGTTAACAGGATTAGCCATGTGAAATATTGTTATAATCCATTACATGTGTTACAGGTCTCTTAGTTTGCCAAGAGCATTCACCCTTATCATCTCCTAATTACTCAGTAACAGAGGCAGAGTAAATATTCCCACATAACAGAGGAGGGTATGGAAGCTCAGAGAAGTGAAGTGACTGCATCTGATTTAATGCCACACATGAATGGAAAACTGGAAACTCAACACCTGGGCTTCTAATTCAGCTCTCCTTCTACCCTACCAGGTAGGTAGAGGCAACAAGAGGAAGTATGGGGAGCAGCAAAAGGTCCTGCTTTTTCCATTCTTTCTGTGCAAGATTTTGGCTTTGTTCAAAATATCGAGTGCTCTAGAAGGCACATAGTCATTGACCTAAAGGGTTTTTTTGGATATCTCAGAAAGCAACTTTGAAGCAAAATGGCTCCAGTATAACAGTGGCCAGCCTCAGTCCCAGGCAAGTTTGTAGAGCAGAACATCTTACTTTCCATTTTCCTGATCAGCTCTTCTGAAGTCGTGAGCCCTCTTCATCTTGTGAATAGGGTAGTGATTCAAGAACTGCAGTCTCCTGGTGTCTATATAGGATCTTTGTCCTTTACCCAGATTTTTGACACCTGGCATATGCCCTTATAGGCAAAAGGATCAGTTCCTGGTGACTTCTGATAAAATCAATCCCCTAGCACTATTAGCTGAACATCTCTTCTGTGATCATCCCCTCCTGGGCATTGGACCACCTTCTTCTGGCACCTGTCAAAATGCTGTTCAGCCCCTGCAAAAATAGGACCCTACTCAATGAACTGTATAATTTCATGGTATGTCTAGCAAGTGCCAGCATTTTTATCCTGTAATTGTAATCATCACATCAAATCCCCAAGGTTAAGGTTATTATTCCCACTATTTATAGACAGGAGAACTAAAGCTTGAGAAGACAGCAAACTCACCAGTACTAAATGGTTAACTTGAATCTGGGATTCAAACCCACATTTGCTTGAGGCCAAAGCCTACACTATTAATACATTATCACCCCAGTAGCATTAATCTTCTCATTCAGTCACTAAGCACCTGAGTACTTGTTCAGATCTCAGTTCACCATGGATTCAGACCCAAAATTTACAAAAACACTATCTTTTAACTCGGCTTTTCAGACAATGACAAAAGAGCCCCAGCAGCATGAGAAACTTTAGCACTCCCAGGCACAGAGCTCTCTGAAGCCTGATACAGATCAGGTACAGAGAGAAGATAAGAGATGTGTATATTATGAATTATGGGCAAAAGACTTGGATAAGGAAAGATCCCATTGTACTGAGAAATGACCTTGTATGAAGGAAGGAACAGACACTACTCCCTTTGAGATGCTAGCTCGGCAGTGCAGGTGAGGGGGTGGGGAAAGAGGAGACAGGCCGGGGTTGTGTGAGAGACAGAGGCTGGGCGGGGGCAGAGGGGTGTCCTGGGGGCAGTAGAAGCAGAGATACCACTGGAGGGAGAAGAGGATGACGAAAACAGGTAGCCCCTTTCCACTTCTGTATTTTACATGGTGCAAGTTTTTGGAGACCTCGGTTGCCTTTTAATTGCACGTATTAGAACGAGCAAAAACAAAACTTACTCAGTTCTAATGAAAACCAGATTTGTTGGCCAGCCAGAGGATGGAGCTGTTGGTGAGGGGCAACCCCTGTAATTATAATTCTGGGTGGAGGGCAGCTATATGGGAAGCAAGAGGCTAAGAGAAAGAGGCTATGTGTTCTTTGCCCCTTAAGTGTTTATAATCCACAACTAGTAATAAAACAGACTGAGTGAGGAAGACAGAAAGAAGAAAAAGCAGTCTACCAGGGCTGGGCCAGGAGAGCTGATGATCTCCTTCACCTAGGGCTATTTGGAATCTTGGAAGGTGAGACAGATGTGGTGCACCAGCAGGGGAAGGACAGAATTCCTGTCAATGAGCCTTCTTGGAAAAGGCAGTGAGGCCTGGACCCAATTACCCTATGCCAATGTTTTGGCCAGTATGGAGAGCTTCCTTGAAAGTCACATGAAGAAAAGGCAAAAAAGTGCCATGGGAAGTACCTTCCTGGGAAGGCTGTGACATGTCACTGTCTTGTTTTCCTAATCCACAAATTGTAGAAACAATCTCTGTTTTTTAGAGATGTCAGGAGGATTAAAAGCCTTATTGTACATCATGTATCTAGACTGCTCCTTGTGGTAAGATACTCTGTGAAGAGTCACTTCATTCTTAATCATTAAAATAGGCAGGTATTGGCTGCTTAGGATCCCTCTCATATATACTTAGGTGAACATTGAAAGGGGCCTTGGAGCCTTTCTCAAAAACAATATAATTCCTCCATCCCACACCCACATGGATCAGGCAGAGGACTCCACTGGGCATCCTGAATGGCTTCAGTTTCTCTTTCTTTCACTCTAGCTTTCAGCATAAAAAGGCTTGAACCTGGAAGATGTGCAGGTAGAGGTACAGGGGCTGGGGTCCCAGGCTACCCATTCTGATGGCCTCTACCCCACCACATGTGTGTGTGTGTGCGCACAGGTGGTGCACACACTAATGAGTGGCCACGTGTGCATATGTATATTTGTGCTCGTGTGTATAAATGTGTATTCTAACTCCAAAGATTAGAGATAGACAGAGGAGGGGAAAAATTAAGGTCCAAGATAATTGTCATTGATCGATCTACTTAATGGTGTGAAAATGCCCAATTAGAGCAGTGTACATGGTTGGTTGCTGAGCTAAAAGGCTGAATGAGGCTCCACTTTAATTGAGCTGCCCTGCGGATGGTCAGAGTTTGGTGCATGGAAGATTTCCTGACTTAATCTGCTGGTCTCTTTCTGCCCCCATGGGTGGAGGGTACAGGAATCTAGGCACCCGAGGAGAGGAAGGGAAGGTGGCACAACCCACATAACACCCTGTAGCTACTTATCCAGTAGTGACCCCCTGGTTTCATCTCTGAGCTTGGCAGGTAAGGTCACTCATCAACAAGAGCCACAAGGTATTTTATTCCCTAACAGTCTTTCTTTCCCCTCTGCCTGTGAGCTGAAGATGATGTCAATGTAGTGTTATGAGGATGAACCTAAACCCAAACCGCAGGCAGAGTGAGGCTCCATCTAGTGGCAGTCACCTGCAGTTCTGAGGGCCTATATTTTAGAGCCGTCATGGCTTGATTTCCTGCTCTAACCGCTGTGTGCTATTGTCCAATTCACTGACTCTTTCTAAGCAAAGGCAGCACTATGGTAAGATATAACTAGCTCTGGTCCTCTCCACTGTTTGGTCCTGGCCAGAGCCACCAACTCCTGCTTAGGTTATTAAAAGATGAGGGCTTTGCCTGTTGTTCACTTCAGCATCTCATCGCCTGACATACTGGTTGCTTGTATGTTGGAAGTACTCAAGGACAGTATATCAAATAAGTTAGCGAAAAGCAAGTCAGATGACAGCCTAGGGCCTCAAATCTGCAAAAGGCTTATGTGAACAAGTGTCTTTCAAATCCAAGGTCATCTAACGGAACCAAAGTAAGTATCTTCCACATGGGGTACCCTGCAAAGGATAATGCCAGGGTTCTGGTTGACAAAATGCAGTGTGAACTGAGTGTCTCTGAGGCTGCATTGTTGGGACCAAGAAAGATCCATATAGAAGGTTGAACCCTCAATCTTTGCACACTATCTAACTCATGATTTGTTCCCAAAACTGTGGCCTGTGTAAAACACGCAATGCACATGTACACTTTTAACAGAAGACATGTTCAAAGGAATTTCCTCTTTAGACACTATGAAACTGTATTGTTAAACATAGTCTGAGAACCTATTCACAACACAAAAAATTCTGAGAAAAACAGAGAGGGAAGGTTTTCAATTTGATAAAGAGCATCCTACAAAAACTCTACAGCATTCATACTTAATGGCAAAAGATCAAATGCTTTCCCCTTAAGATCTAGAGTCAAAGATATACATATTCCCTCTTTTATTAAAAATAATGCTGTACGTTCTATCCAGTGGAACAGGCAAGAAAGGAAAGGCATAGAGGTGAAAAAAGAAGAATTAAAACTATCCTTATTTGAAGTAACATTATTATCTACCTAAAAAAGTAGCAAAGAATCTACCAAAAAAAAAAATCCTCATGGAACTAATAAGTGAGCTCAGCAAGGTTTCAAGATCCATGATCAACATAAAAAATCAATTATGTTTCCATATAATAGCAATAAACACATGGACACTAAAATTTAAAACAAGATATCAAATATAATTGTTCAAAAATGAAATATTTACAATCAAACCATGCACAATACTTCTATTTAAAACTATATGTAAATAAAAGATCTAAATAAACTGCTGGAGATTTAGCTCAGTGGTGCCCCCGCCTGCCTTGCAAGTGCAAGGTCCCAAGTTCCATCCCCCATACCAAAAACAAAACAAAACAAAACTGAGAGCTATATCATGTTCATGAATTATTAGACTCAACATATCAATTATTCCCAAATTAATGTATAGGTTTAATGCAATTTCTATTAAAAAGCTAGAAAAAATTTCATGGGTGTAGATAATTCTAAAATGTATAAGAAAAGGAAAAGTATCTAAAACAGTTTTGAAAAAGGGAGTAAAGTAGTAGTGATCAGTTTACTCAATCTCAAAACTTACTATATAGCTACATTAATAGAATATGTAGTATTGGTGAAGAATAGACAAATCAATGTAAATGGACAAAAATACCAAGAGACAGCCCCACATTAATAGGCCCAACAGATCTTTACACAGTGGCAGAAACAATGGAGGAATGACAGATTTTTCAACAAATGGTATTGGAGCAAGTGGATATCTACAGGCAAAAAGATCACACACCATGAACAAAAAACAACTCACAGTGAATCACAGACTTACTATACAGGGTAAATCTCTAAAACTTTTAGAAAAAAAAGATGTAAGAGAAACTACTCAGGACTTCGTGCTAATAGCATGATCCCTAAAGGAAAAATTGATAAATTGGATTTCAAAATTTAAAATTTTTGCTATTTGAAAAAGTCTGTTAGGAAACTTTAAAAGATAAGTTAGAAAGTGAGATAAAATAGTTTCAAATTGCATATTGGATGAAAAATTAGTATTTAAAAAATATAAAGAACACTCAAAACTTCATAGCAAAAATCAAACAGTCGAATTAGAAAATGGGCAAAAGAAGTGAAGAGACATTTCACTGAAGAGGAGATGCAGATGGTAAGTAAGCACATGAAAAGATGTTCAGCATCATTAGCCAGTGGGAAAATGAAAATGAAAACCACAACGAGAAGTTACTGTGCATTCTTAATGTATAAAAGAAAAAAAGATGAAAATATCAAATACTGGCAAAGATCAGAGAAACTGGATCCCATAACTCACTGCTGGTGGAAATGTAACATGGCACAGCTATTTACACTTTGGAAAGTAGGAAGTTTCATAGAAAACTAAACATGCAACTATAATATGATCCAATAATTGTATTTCTGGTCACTTATCACAGAGAAATAAAGACTTATGTTCACAACAACAACAACAAAATCCTGTACACAAGTGTTTATAGCAGTTTTATTTAGAACAGTAACAACTAGAAAAAACACAGATGTCCTTGAATAGGTAAAGTTTAAACAGACAGTGGTATGTCCATATTGTGAACTACTACTTGACAGTAAAAAAGAGCAACCTATTGATATGTAAACAGCCTGGATAAAATGCCAGAAAATTATGCTCAGTGAACAAAAACCTGAAGGTTTATGTTCTTGAGATGACAGTTACAAAAAAGAGCAGATAAATGTCTCTCGGAGGCTTAGGAGGAGCTGGGGAAAGACAAGAAGCAGGGTGTGGCTATCAAAAGACAACATGAAGGATCCTTGCAATGATGGTGATGTTATGTTTGTTAACTGTGTTGATGTCAAAGCCCTGGTTGAGATATTGTACTCTAGTTTTGCAAGATGTAACTATTAGGAGAAACTGGTACACAGGATCTCTGTATTATTTCTTATAGCTGTATGTAAATCTGAAAGTATCTCACAATAAAATCAAAGGGAATGAAAACTATAGATGTGATAAAATTTCATAGATTTGCACATGGGTGTGTGGGTGTGTACACACATACACACAGGAGTGCCCACAGAGCTGATGATATGCAAGTAAAGCCTACGATCTGAGTAACCATATTAACTTAGTTAAATGTGTTGTGCCAATGTCAACTTCCTCCTTTTGATAATGTAATGAGTTATGTAAAATGTTGAGACTAGCTGGGTAGGTGATAAGTATATGGAACCTCTCTGTTAATTTTGCCAGGTCTATAATTATTTCAAAATAAAAAGTTTGTGTTTTTTTTAAGAAGTACTGAGAACACAAAAGCAGAATGTGAAGTTCCAATACTGATAGTTCTGCAGGAGCAGCTCCCACTCTTTTGGAAGTGCATCCATACCCATCCTGCTGGTGGTGTCTGCAAGTAAGACTCCCAGGGATTTGATGGGATGGTTACCAGAATGATATTACCTCTCCTGGAATATCAGAACGCTTACAGCTCACAGCCCACATCAGAGAGCAGGGGTTTGAGTTTGCCTCCTCAAGACTCCAAGCCTAGTCTTCTATCCTATCTGGTTGAGTAAAGCAGAGCCTGTCTTCAAAGGACCCTCAGTCTACTGCAGAGGGTGGGGCTGGGTCATAAGATACATGCTCGAGTTGTAACTATGGCCCTGTATCAAACCAGCAACTGGATTCAGTTTCTACTTACAAACTATATCTTCATGCCAGACTCAGAGAAATGAAAAAGATGTGACAAGAGCGATGTGAAAAATACAGCCTCCTTGCTCCTGAACAAAGTGTTCTGAGAGAGTTTACACTCCAAGGTGTATAGGGAGGAAGCTGACACATCCTCCCAGTGCAGTGTGGCAGGAATCCCAGAATGGTGTGTATGCATGAGTGTGTGTGTACTTGTGTGTGTAGGGGGTCTGCTGTAATAGAAAGGCCTCATCTGCTTCCCCACCTGTGCAATGGGGGAGTTGCCAACATCCCTATTTCCCTAGATCCTAACAGGCTCCCAGCAAGAATTGGCATATGGGATACTGAGGCTAGTCTTTAGGTCTGAGGCCAAAAGGATAAGGACTCAGGGATTTTAAGAGGAACAGAGGCTGTTCTCAGTCTTTCTGAAAATGACCCAGATGGACAGAGCCTAATCCATGATGGAACAGACAGGAGGATTGTTTGCTTTGACTGGGCTCTGAGGATTCTGGCTGAATGACTTCAGAACCCTGAATGCCCTTGGCCCTCCTTGTAGTCTCATGCAGTTTAGTAATCACCATTATGCACCAAGTTATAGCAACATGCCCTTGGTGACCATGATCTCATGCAGTCCTTCTAACAACCCAGTACAGAAAGTCCTATCATTACCTTTGATTTACAGGTAACAAAATTGAGGCACAGAGAGCACAAGGGTCTTCCACGAAGTCACATATGTGGGATGGCACTCATACTAGACCCACCAGCTCCAGAGATCATGCTTTTAACCACAGCTTTCCATTCCTTTCCTGCTATTTGCTTTCCTGCTGAAATTGAGAAAGCCAGAAAGCCACAGAGCCTGCAGCTCTGTGTCCGACTCAAGTTGTGATGAACCTTCTTGTCTCAGGGAAGCTGGCACCTTGGCAGTGAGAGGAACATGGCATCTATGGATTTTGCATGTTTGCGTGTACTTTGAAAATTCTCTAATGCATGTCCAAAATGCCAACAAACAGATAAGAACTCCAGAAACCTGAATGACCAAGTGCCAGGGGCTGGAACACACCTAGCCTGACAAAGCTGAAAGGGACAAAGGTTGGTACTAAGAGGCTAGAAATCAAATCCCAATTCTGTCACTTACTGACAATATGACCCTGGTAGGCTTTTGCCCTGGCTGGATTTCTGAAAAGAGAATAATATCTTTGACTCTCTAGGATACTATGAAGATAAATAAATGGCTTTGGACCACAAAAGACCTCAGACCTCAAGGTTTATTCAGAAGGAGGTGGTCATTGCTGCTATTCCCAAAGTGGAGAAAACCAACAACTTAGTGGAGGAGAGTTTGCAGGCTTTCCTACCGGCTCTGTGTCAGCCATGATTTCAATTTCTAAATCATTTGCTTTCTGTTCCAGTGGTGTCTAACCAGTGGGGCTCTACCAACCATGCATTAAAAACAGCATCACCCCACCCTGGCACCTCACTCAGTCCTTCTCCCTTCACAACAATGTTCATTATCTGAGTTCATTTGGGTTGTTTGAGGTGATTACATAAAATAGTGTATAAAATACCTAAAAATATTAGGAGCTGAGCACACATGATTTCCTAGGGTGGAGGCAACTATTTCTCCAGCCAATTTAGAAATACTCAACTGGTGCAGTCTTGTGGAATGAGTATTTTGACCTCAGCTGTATAGAACAGAAGCTGGGCCTAATTACACCTTCTCCTCGTCTGCCTGGCTGCTGGCCTGCCAGTGTCTCCCATCTCAGGCACTTGGTATTGTTCTTTTATTAGTTTGTAGAGTTCAGGTTTCCCAGAAGTTTAAGAAAGCAATGGATTGCCTTGGCCACCTTCCCAGTCTTTTAATTAGGAACAATTTGCTTAATTTCAGAACTTGTGATGTGGAAGAAAGAACATGGAATGTGGAAATATCCAAAGCTGAGGTCGGGGCTGTAAACATTACTATGACCCGTAAAAATTATTATTATTATTATTATTATTACCATTAGTTAAACATGTAACAGCTATTATGGAGCTCCTGATATATGGAATTCCAGAATCACTTTTCCTTCTTCCATGTCTGAAAGCTCAGAAAGAACATGGAGAGCTCATTGTGCCTTTTGGTTGGAGGTACAGAGGTCAAGATGACATGAAGAATTTGTGCAAGAAAAAATGATACCCAAGCCTTCAACAAAAACTCAGGGCAGCACATCTGGGCTGGGTAAGGGAAGAGCAGGAGGCCTCTAGCTTCTTGATTTTCCCTGATCTCTAGGTATGCTCTTGATGCCAAGATTGTGGATGGCTTGGGAACAATCTGTTCCCATTTCTGGAACAGAACTCCAAGCCTGTCCCCAAGGCCCTCCCAGGCAGGGTCAATCTGTGCCACTGCACTTCCAAACCTGCTCCATTTTCTCTGGTCCGAACCTTTTCATATGGTTGGCTGCTTGACTCTGAGCCTCAGTCAGAATAACCTGCTCCTGACCTGCGAGAAATAAAACACAAAGACTGACATATTCGACCTCTTCCTGGTAGTCACTGAAATCTCTTGTGTTCCAGCAATACGATGTCAGAGCTATGAGATAAGACTTGGAGGTAGGGGCAAAAATATTTATGGGAGCCATTGCATCTTTTGGAATTCTGAAGTCAGTATGCTTGGTACAATCAACTGGCTTGGGTTTGGAGTCCAGGGCACTCAGAGTCAAATGCTTGCTAGTTAAGTGAAGGGTAGTCCACATGGAGTAAAGTAGTCATAAAAAGAATTAGGAGCCAGATGTAGTGATGCATGCCTGTAATCCAAACACTCTGGGGGGCTGAGCAGGAGGATCACAAGTTGCAGTCCAGCCAGAGCAACTTAGTGAGACCCTGTCTCAAAACAAAATATAAAAAACAGCTGGGTGTGAAAGCCCTAGATTCAATTCCCAGTACTGCTAACTAGATAGATAATAGAAATAGGTAGACAGACAGACAGACAGATAGGAAATGGGGCAAAACAGGTTCTCAAAAGGTCTACAAAATGCTAAGCCATCCTCGCCCATTGCATGTTTTTTTTTTTTTTGGTCAAAAAGAAGATCTCCTAAGTAAAAAAAAAAAAGAAGCAGCATCAGGCAGAATCTTGACTTGGTTCTATCCTCTCTCAATCATTCCATGGGGTCAGCTGTATTCCCTGCACTGGGGCCATTTGAAGCTCTTTTGAATTGTTTTTTAGCTCCAACTGGTTCTACCTCTGGCATAATGTTGAGCAAATCACCAGATAGACTTGGCATCTAGGGAAAAGCCCTTCTGCTTCACAGACTGCAAATTGGACTCCCTGTAAAATTAGAACTAATCTGCCTGTCTTCCAGTATTATTGTGCAAGTTAGGTATATGTAAAGCACCTGGCACCATGCCTGGCGTATGGTCATTTCTTCCTATTTCTCCTCCAAATTTTCTCTCCAGCTCTCCAATGTCTAATGCCAAAAACCCCAATACTCTGTCTGGATTATTGCTGTGATTTAGATTCATCTATCTTCCTACACATTGGAGAATGGATGTGGCCCTTGGGTTCCTTCGAGCTGCCACTATAATCAACTGATGCTGATCTCTTCCTCACCCCAGCTCCTAGTACCAACATCACAGTCTCAAACTGGGGCCTGAGTTCCTGCTTGTCTGTCTCAGGTTAACAACTCCATCTGAGCACTCTTGAAGCCGTATCTAGCATTTTTCTCTATTGTACAGCTCTCTCACAAAATCCTGCTCCTTATTTATCCCATCTTAATGAGGGTATGGTCTCCAAGGTTGCACCTCTATTTTGGGTATGATTACTGCCAAAATGATGGCTGATTTTTTTTCCTATCCAATAAAATAGAGCAAGAAGTTAGCATCATGCAATGCATCGAGTGTTAAATGGTCTATTCAGTCTTCATGTTGAAAAACATGTCAGTGAATTCTCTAAATCTATAATGGAGGGAGAGAACTTTTCTTTTTTTCAAGTTTTCCAAGCTAGGTTGGAAATTAAATGGTTCAAGTCATGTTAGTACTTTCAGGTTTTGGAGGGGAGAGTATTATCATTTTTATTGGTTGTTTTTAAAAGCAGTATGCATAGTAGAAACAGAAAGGACTGTTAGGATGTTTGTGACATTTGCATCAGAAGTTCCAGCCATTAGATACTTTCCTAGAAACTGAATCTAAAAAGGAAGGAGAAAGGAGAAAGAAAGACTTTATGCTCAGAGATGTTCATCATAATATAAGCAAATATAGCCCAAAATAGAAATTGCTTAACTCTTTAACAGTGGGATAATAGTTTGGTAAAGAACATCTAGAAAAAGAGAGAGACATGAAGAGAAGCTAACCCTCATTGAGACCAAGACCATGTTAGTGGAGAAAAGATCATCGGCTCACTTCTGACCCTAAATCATTAACTTCTTGTTTTTCCATGACCTCTAGGTATGTTCTTGACTCCGAGGCTGTGGATGACTTGGGACATACTATGACCTTCTAGGACAGAACTTGTAGCCTGTCCCCAGGGTTCTCAAGGACAGGGCTGATCGGTGCCACTGCACTTTTGAACCTGCTCTGTTCTCTCTGGTCTGAACCTTTTCATATGCTGCTTTCTCTGCCTGGAACGTGCTCCCTCCCTTCTTCTGGTTTCACTTAGAAGTCTCTCCTTGAAGAAAGTCTTGTCAGTCTTCCAAGCCTGGGCTGTGTGTCACCGCACTGTGTTTCCACAGCACACCATTCTCCCCTATCGTGGCTCTTGTCACACTGACATAATTGTCTGTTTACATGTCTAGCAGGTCTCCAACAAGCCTGTTTTCTATGGGGCCTAAGACTACGGACAGGTTCTCTGACCAGGAACCTCGAAAGTTGCTGAAATCAAGAGAGCTCAAAGAGGGCGGAGTGGAGAGAGGGTGCTGTTGGAAAAGGGGTTGTTCCTGTAGAGGTGAAAGGCCAGTGAGGTGTGTCTTCAGGAGCCGGCCAAATATGGGCTGGGTGCCAGAAGCAAGATGACAGGTAGGAGGGAGGATGCCTTGGACAGTGTCTGAGATAGAGGCTTCCCCTGTGTGGGCTCAGGTGTGCCCAGTGTGCCGTGGGAAAGGGATGTGAATGGCTTCCCAATATGGCTCCATGCTGCTCCAGTAGCAGTGGGAACATACTCTCACATCGAAGTCCAGGGATATTGTCCTCCTAAACCACTGTCATGGGGAATCCCTGCTGAGGACAAACAACTCAGTTCTGTAGGAGAGGCTGGACAGAGCGTCCCATCCAGGCTGCCTCCACTGGAAAATGCAGCACACAGACTGGCCAGGATCTGGGTCCCCATGTCTTCCTCACCGCCTGGCAAAGCTCCCCCTGCCCTTCTGCCCAGGGCTGACTCCACTATGACAGTGGAGCTCTTCCTTCCAAACAGAGACCACCAAGCAGTTGGGGCTAGCTGACTGCATGCCAGCTCCTCAAATCACAGAAGTCAAACATTGAGAGTAAGATAAGTGATCAAATTCAGCAGGAGGCAAAATGGAATATTTGGGGTCCCAAGCCAGCCTCTTCCTCTCAGTCCTGTCTTGAGATGGGAATGAGTAATCATCCCAATGACAAAGCAACCTGGAGGAGGCAGAACCACTTAACTAAATGAGTTGCTTGGGGAGTGGACAGAGGGTGCAGACTGCAAAGATTTTGGCAGAAGCTTCTGGGCCAGCTCCCTAGAAAACTTACATTAAAACAAGAAATGTGGTTATCACAGCTCCTAAGTTGGTGGCCTCAGATACCTTCGGCAGTTTCTAAAAAAATGTCTGCTGCATAAGTGTCATTTCCAGGATGTTTAGAAAAGGGAACGCTGAATTAAACAGTCAGAATACAACAGTGATCTAATAAAGGACACGATTAGAATATGGGAGGTGCACTGGAGCTAATCAGACCCCTGGGGAAGCAAGGGGCTAGCTGTCTTCTTCTAACAACTCCTTGGGGATATAATTAGCACATACCACTTGGGCCTGCCCTCGGCCTACTGCAATAAGCCAGTCTAGAGACAGAAAAAGCAAGACAACATACTGCAATGGCAAGACCTGAGGCTGAAGGCCTGCTGGTCCTCACCTATCTGTTAAAACACCTCATGAATGCTGAACGCTGCTGAAAGCCTGGGCTTGCATCTGTGCTCAGCCCAATTTGCTCTTCCTTAGAAGTGGCTTAAGCCTGGTGCACAGGGAGAAGCAAGACAGTTGGGTCTGGTTTGAAATCAAAGAGCCGTGAATAGCCTCACAATGGTCAAAAGGTCAGATAGATGCTCTCAAGTGGGCTGCAAGGCAGAGGTGAGGAACCCGTATTTCTTTTGGTGAGGGGAAACCTACCATGGTTCCCCTTCATGAGGTGCTGCTGCACGCCTTAGAGAAGCCTGTCAGGTAACCACACTCCCTATATTTTCCATGCCATGGAAGGCAGTCTGTTCTGCAAGGGTAGAGCAGGCATGTGTCTTTGTCTCTTTAGGATGCTTTAACAAAATACCTTACACATAGCTCAAGTCTGCAAGATTGAACAGACAGAACACATCAAGAGGATGTACAAATAACAGAAAACTAGTGCTCATGGTTCTGGAGGCTGAGCAGTCCAAGACTGAGGTGCGGACAGATTCCGTGTCTGTGAGGTCTGTTCCTCATACACAGTGCCTTCTTGCTGTGCCCTCCCAAGTGGAAAGGTTCCCACAGGCCTCTATTACAAAAACACTCATCCTATTCTAGTAATTTCCTGAAGGTCCCACCGCTTAATGACACTGCCACAGGGATTAGGTTTTGAGGGGACCAAGTATTCAGATGGCATCAGGATGCATGGCAGAGGACTCAGGTGTGGGCACTAGAAATTCTGTGCCTGCCCGCTGAACCTGGGTATCGCATAATGTCTTTCACCTTCTGCAGAGCCCTGGGGCATCTTCTTGTTTGTTATATTTAGTAACAAGTTATATTTATTCCTAATGTTACGTTGTTTTGCCTGACACCCACAATCCTCAATCTCAGCCACTTCAGCTCCTTCCTGGGACCCCTGAGCACTGTCCTGGCACTGTAGCCACCAGGTCAGCTGCACAGCTCCTGCAAGCCAGCAAGCCCACTGTACATGCACAACACCTCCATCTTAGCCTGGATTTCTTCTCCTGAGCCTTGACCTCAAGCTGCCCTTTATTTCCCGGTTTTCTGTTTTTCTGGCTGGACTTTCCTAGCAGTGCTCTGACTCTGACCAAACTCCATGAAAGGATCCCTGCTGACACCCTCTGCTCCTTCTGCCTGTGCTGCTCTCTTTTCCGTTGCCTTCTCTCTCAACTGGGGCTAAACTTCATTCCACACCAGCCTCCACCAGCCAACACCTGTGCTAAATTGGACTCTTGGATGGCAAGCAATTTCCTGATCTTAAGAGCTCAAAGCTTGGGAAACAGTGCCTGCCCTTCTGAGCATTTTGCTTTTCAAAAGCAGTTGACTATGAGCTGCTCCTTTTGAACCATGAAAAAGCACTAAACTAGGAGTCAGAAAACCCATATCCAGGCCTGATCACCCACTTAGTTTTGCCCCATTGTAAAAGTCCAAGGGCCGGCCATTTTGTAGACTAAGTATGAATAGAGTACCCTGAAGTTGTATAACTGAAATATGTACCTTGCTCCCCCAAGTCTAGTGGTATGGCTTTGGGCAAGACACTGAATGACTCTGATCTTAGTTTGCCTAACTGGTTCTTTGCCTCATGTCTCTCCTCCACGAAATCAAGTTTAGGTGAGGGAGAGCCACTGGGACCTCACTCTTACTTGGATGTCGAAGTGGGAACTGATTTGAAGAAATACATCAAGGATTAGAAAGATAATACCTGTTTTCAAGTTGGGTATGATGCCACACTCCTGTAATTCCAGCATTCTGGGAGGCTGAAGTGGGGGGATCACAAGTTCGAGCCCAGTGTAGGCACCTTAGTGATTTAGTAAAACCCATCTCAGTACAAAGGCCCTAGCTTCAATTCCCAGTACTGCAAAAGAAAAACAAAAAACAGATTTGCAGTTTATCATGCTGCTTGATTGATTTTCAGTGTGGCATTAAGTCCTGGAGCTATGGTACTCCGATGGGAAGTCAGGCCTTTCTTTACTGTCTCTTCATACTCCTAGGGGAGGAGAGGGGTTGGGCAGAGACAAAACCCCTAAGAGTGACCCAAGCATCTGCTCATCCCTGGCTGCACAGGCTCTGCCCAGCTAAAATTCACTGCTCTATCCCCTGTTCCCTTCCTCAGGACCCGAAGTTTCTATGCCATCTTTGCAGTGTTCCCCTGCTACTCATTCCTGTATTCCTTTCCCCTCTGAGACTCTTGAGAGAGAAGAATGAGGCCATCTTTGCTCCATTCTTCCTACTTCATATTATGTACAGAGCAAGGGACTCTAATGTGTATCATACTTTATAACCCTCACCAGAAAACTCAGCAAGGTGGAGATCATCATTATAGTCTAAGGAAACTGAGGCCCAGAAAAGCTAAGCCACTTGCCTCAAGTCACATAGCAAATAAGTGGTAGAGCCTCAGTTTCTCATCTCTAAAGTGGAGGTGAAATGGTTCTGAATTCACAGGACTTCTGAGAAGATTAAATAAAGAAATGTGTTATGAATTATGAGCAGGGCCTGACAAAAGGTAATCGCTGTCCCAGTGTTTCTGATTTTTGGTATTATTTTCCACCTTCTCTCCCTCCTTACTTCTATTTCTTCCTACCTTCTTTTTCTTTTCTCCCCAGAACTGAAAGATGAATTTTAAGGATATGTAAGATACAATTATATTTAAGAAGCATGAAGTGACTTGCCTAAGGTCACATACCAATAATTAGGTCACAAAAATGATAGAGCTGGGGTTGTGATCCCAACACTGCAGGAGGCTGAGGCAAGAGGATCACAAGTTACCCAGCCTGGTCAACTTCGTGACTTAGAGAGGCACTGACTCAAAAAAAATTAAAAACCAATGAGAATGTAGCTCAGTGCAAAGGCTTTGAATTCAGCCCCCAGTCCCACAAACAAACCTAGAGTTGGCAGATTTAAAATGCTCCACATTTTTCAAAGGCTTAATATTTACCTTATGATTATAGATAAATATTAAAGAGAGAAGATGTGCCAATTATACCCTCTTTGCCAACTCTTTTTGGATGATGTCATAGAACAAGTCTACACATACACTTGCATGTGTACAGATCACACACACACACACACACACACACACATAGATGGAGAACCTAGACTTCAGCAGAGACATCAGCAATCCACATTCACTATTTCATTTAATCTTCATAATAACCCTACAAGGTAAATAACTTTTCCTCATTTTCCAAATGAGGAAACTGGGTTTCAGAGAGCTTTCCAGGTGAAAAGCAGGAGGAATCTAAGATTCGAGGTTTGTCTGACTCCAAAAGCTTTGCTCTTTTGCTTCCACAAAGCTATCTGCAAGAACACAAATGCTTCTCAGTGTAAATATTGGTTTCTCAGTGTGAGCTTAGTAAATGGCTTCCAGTAGATCCTAATGCGTTTATCCAGAGTAAAAAAGTGTGTTTTGCTCATGAATGCAACTGAGTCTGATGTCTAATGGCACAGTTGTATTGCTTCTCTTCCTTCAATCTTCTTTTCTTTGTTTGTTTTTGTTTTTTTGGTACTGGGGATCGAACTCGGGTTCTTGTGCTTGTGAGGCAGGCGGCGGAACCACTGAGCTAAATCCCTGGGCCCCCTTCCTTCAATCTTTGCAGGAGTGCATGTGTGCTACTATATATTTGTGGCATCTTCTGGTTAGATCATCAGTGTAAGGTGGCATTAATTAAAGGCAAGATATAAGACAATTCATATTTCATTTTGAAAGTCTCCCCGGTGCCACAAGTTTCAAGCAGAGCTGTGTTGAGCTGTCTGCAAGTGCCATGTGGTGGAGAAACTAATTCATAATTTAACACCACGGCGTGGAGATGAGGACACTGACTGTAGTGTTCAAACAAGGGAAAGGCTTGCCAGTGGATGGCTGGTGTGGTTTTTATTGGCACCTGTGAGCACTGTCAATGGATCCTGCCCTTCCCTGCACACTTTGCTGCCCTCTCATTATTAATCTCTCCTGTCTCCTACATGTTCTCAGCTGAATCCCAATGTGCTTAGGCAGCTCTCCTCAGAGTCCCATGGTCCCCACTTAGCTGTCCCCAGGCTCTTCTCACCAGGGGCTCAGTGAGCTCTCTGCTGTTGCCATTGCCTTTCTGTGATCTTTCAGCCTTTCTTTATCCCAGCATCTTCTCAGCACCTCCCATGGAAGGCATCCAATCAGAGTCCCCTTTTCTAAGCATGTCACGGCTTACTCCTGCAGCTCTCACTTGCTTTCTGTGCATAGACCATACTGGCCTCTGTGGCCGCAGTGAACCCTTTTACAAATGTTATTTCCTGTCACTGGATATCTTCTTTTCCTCTGGGAAGCTCTGTTTTCTGTCTTTGGATCTCAGCTCAATAAGCATTCTCAAGGAAGTGATTCTGGTCACCTGGAGAGAGTTGGAGCCTCCTGTCTATGTTCTCTCTCACAGCCTGACTTCCTTCATTGGATACATCATGGCAGATATTTAAAGATGCACTGTGTGACTCTTTGACTTATCCATCTATGCCCCACTCTGCAGCTTCATACTTTCTAAGGAGGGATATATGAGATCATCCAATGAGTGCTGAAAAGATAAAACAAGAAATTCTATTGATAGCAGTTTTATCTAAAAATATGAAATGAAGTTTACTCCTACTCAGTACACCTTGATAGTGGCACCTTTGTCGGTCCACAATCATGTGGTCACATGTCATGTACTTCCCAGGAGCATCCATGGAGAAGGGGGGTGGTCAAAATTAGAGAACTGACACAGCACAGCTCGCCAATTCCTTAACTTGTAGGTGTTCTATGATGGATTCAGCTCATGTGTGCCCAACAAGAGGATTTTTGCAAAGTAAACTTTTTACAAAGTAAGAGGAATTTTAACTAAGCCAACCCTTACAAAACAGACAAATGGCTTCAAAACATTCCTGCAAAGAAACTGTGGGCTGAAAATGATGCTAACAGTGCAAGGGCGGTAGTTTTCCTGGTACCATCTCACCATCAACTAGACTTCTAGGCTAAAAACAACTCTGATCTAATCATACTTGGAAAGAAAAGTCAGCCAAAAAGGTTGTAGTTGTCAAAGTAACTTCGTTAAATGTAAGTATATCACATTATTGATGATCTTTTATTTATAAAGAATTTTCAATTGTTATTGTTTATTTCATCTGTTCCTCATTATTTATTTATTTATTTAGGTACTGGAGATCAAACTCGGGTTCTTCTACTTGTGAGGCAGGCACCAGCCAGAACCTCTGAGGTCAATCCCCGGTCCTATTCCTCATTTTTTAAGTTTCTGTTTTGTGTTGTTATTACTTCCACAAACAACTGGGAAAGCAGTCCGTGTGTATAATTTATAAATAAATGCATACACACATACATAAAATGTGCTCAAAATTACATGCTGATAGGGTGAGACAGCAAATTCAGTAGACAAGAGCACCATATAGTAAAGCTACAGAGAGCAAAGACACAAATTTTTCTTTATCCCCGATACAGGGTTAGTACTCAACCAGGCACAAATAATGGCAGGCCCGTGTTGAGGCTCAAGGTTTAGACACTTTGAAGATGATGTTTCTACTTGAGGCTGTTGGAGACACTGAGGACAGATGGTGAACAAATAAACAGACTTTCAAGGTTCAAATGCAAAGTCAACATGGCGGCCAATAGTCTTGACTCAGGCATTGGAGTTAGGAGACCATTTTTGCTTTTGAATGTGCTCTCAGCCTCTCTCTTTACACTCTATACCAGAACAATATATTGAAGTATATTTTCCTAACAAGTTCAGTAGTCTCTCGGCAGGACGAATTCTAGTGAATAGATTTTTCTCCATGTAATTACACAATGCATGGAGGAGGCAGAATTAAATATTCAAAGATCTCCAAAGGAGGTGAGGAGATGGAGCATCTCCCTGTGGCTTTGAATTCACACAGAATTTGCTATAAATCCAACCTCCACCCATGAGACCTTGGGGAAGTTATTTATTTCCTCATGTGAAGGTACAGATAATGTGCAACTCACTGGGTTGTTAGGATGATCACATATGAAAACTTGGACCAAGCAGGAGAGTCATTGCTCAATAAATACAACCTCCTTCTCCATTCACATTATCATGCTCTGCCCACCTCTTACAGATACCTACTTCCCACAGTATGCCCTCATATCAGTTAGCACTCACCCTTGGCCAGCCCACTACATTTCTCTAAAACCCCAGTCTCTTTCAGCTCTTCAGTTCCAGGACCACTGAACTTCCATTATAAGAAATCTTTCTAATTCTAATCCAATCTCTGCATGAGGATTTCCCTTCTAGCCTGGTGCAGCTGACCTCACCTCCCTCATTTAGAGCCACACATTAGACTTTCCCCACTATCTCTACTCACCTCACCCCATTCCAGCCCTGTTGAACCACTGGCAATTTTCACAACACATTGTAAATTTGCATGTGTGATGAGTCATGTGTATTCTCTTTCTTTTGCTGTAATCATCCTTCCCACTCTGTCTTCAACCAGACCTTCATTCACATAATTAATTGCTATCTTTCTAGAGACTCTCTGGACCTCCACACCTCAGCAAAACCTTCTTCAAATCTCCAGGCTGGGTTATAGGACTTTACTCTGCTCATTCCAGCAACTGTTCATCTCTTGGGATCTCCTCATCCATATGAGCTCAGCCTTCTTTTCTATTTCTGACACCCGACATGGCGGTGGATGTCTGAGTTTTTTCTTTTAATAACATGACAGAACCATCTTGTCATTTGCTCATTTTCTCTCCATAGATTCAAATCTTACTTTTTCAGGTTGACAATAAGCCTTAACACATACTTTGTACAGGGTAGGCATTCAGTTTTATTTATTTGGTTGGTTGATGACTGATAGAAGATTGAATTCCCAACAACTGATAAAATGGTTGGCAAAAAAGCAAAAGAAATGGGCAGGGTCAAAGGGATTTTGAGTATGTAGGTGACACAAGGTACCATTGGCTCAGGGGGTCCCAGTGCAGAATGCATGAAGCCAAACACAGGTATTCCACATTTGAACTTCGATACCATAAGCAAATTACTGTGGGAACTTAGAGGTCCAAATACTCAAAAGGGTAAATCATTCCCACAATCCTCTGCCTGCTGTCTACTGCCTTACAGAATTATGGGAAGAATTATCTAGAAGGCAAGAAGTGACTGAACAGCACCTTCTGGGTTATGAAGGCCGGTCAGATCTCTTATCTGTCCCAGCTCCACCACCCTTCTTATCTTTCCCCACCTGCCTTCAGAACTGGGGATCTGTTAATCATTTCTGTGATGAAAGGGTAGGAAACGCCATGCTCTGAGCTGGCCCTGAATAGCTCTCTGCAGCATGCTTCAAAAGGGCTGTAAAGTTCTCCTGACCCAGGACAGTTTCCCTGCTGGCTCTCTGTCTGTTAGATTACCAGAGAAAAGCAAGATGCCCAGTTACATTTGAATTTCAGACAAATAATTTTTTAGTATAAGACTATCTCATTCAATATTTGAAAAATTTTATACCAAGAAATAATTGTTTATCAGAGATGTAAATGTGAATGGGTGCCATTTTTGCTTTTAATTTGTTAAATCCAGTACCCTAGTCCTGGCATAAACAGGTGGTTTAGGAGACCTAGTCAGGAAGTGAAGTCAGCCTAAGGTGGGTGAGTGGTGTGGTTTCTGGTGAGTGAAGACACTTCCTAAAACTTAGCCATAAATCACCAATTGCATGCGAGGCCATGTGCTTGCAGGCATATTGGTGTCTTCAAAATCCTATTGTGCTCCAACCCAAGGGATGCTTGGACACAGAGGGCTAGCATGGATTCTATAAAGCCCATTGGTGCATGCATCCAACAGTATGGTGGGAAGGGGGGGGGAGATAATTTTGTAGTGATTGTTAAGAAGGAAAATCCACATAATGGAAGTGGATAAAACAAGAGGCCATCAATTTCTTATAAATGATTTTTCTCTGTGTTCTTTTTTTCCTTTCTTTGACTAGCCTTCCTTCCTTCCTTCACTTATTTCAGTCACTCAGTTGAAAACTGTGATAAAATCAGCCTTGCGCTTAGTATTTAAGGGCATGGGCTTTGGAGCCAGACTGCTTGGGTTTTAATCCAAGCTCTATTCCTTATTACCTGTGAAAGGTAACTTATTCACAGGTTTCAAGGATCAGTGCATGGGCACCTTGGGGTGCTGATTCTGCTAACCACACCTTTCAGTTCCTTCTCAGTACCTAGTTTAGGTGTGCATGTGGGTGTGTGTGTGTGGGTGTGGGTGTGAGAATTAGATGAGTTCGTTCATGTAAAATGCTCAGAATACAGTCTAGTACACAGTAAGTGCCCATTGTCACCTTGGCTCAGCCAGATCTGGTGCTCAGTGTAGAACTGTTTGCAAAGATAAATTCCCGAAACCCACTAAGAGGCATCCAGCCTAGCAGAAAGCTTCTTGGCAATGCCTAGCTCCCCTTCCTTGAGTCTGGGCTCACCAGGAAGCCTTCTGATCTGTATCTGGCCTCTACAGCAGATGGAGGAGGGAGCCCTTGTATGTGACCTAAAACGGGTACAACATCCTCATCTTTGAAGATAAATGTCAGTATCAGATATTGGAATTTTTGATCTGCCAATTTTGCATTTGGCTGTGAAGGTCAGTTACCTAGAGAGACATTCTTTGGTAAGTAATTAAATTTCATCTCCCTAAACCTGAAACGCTGGAGACACATAATGCCTGCTCTAGAGTTTAGCTACTCCAGAAATCTCCCCAGGCAGCTCATATCACTTTATTAGAAAAATACTACATCTCTCTGCCATGAATAAAGACATATTTTGAAAAGGGTAAAGTATTACAACAGCAGTATCCACTTGTGCTCATTTTCACAGGAATAAAGATCAAACCAATAGACCCAAAAAGTAGGCACTCAGAAGATGTGTATGTAAGAGGATAGACAGACAAACAGATAGATAGATAGATAGATAGATAGATCCATTGACCAACAGACTAATAAACATGGAAGGAATTCTTCATTTTCTTCACTTGCAGCACCAGAAGCATTTTCATCATTCCTCACTAAGTCTCCCACAGACAAGCTTGTGTTCAGGCCCTGCCCTAGGATATGGAGAAGTACTAGTATGAACGTGGACACTTACACTATTAAAAGATATTTGGCTGGGGACCACAGGCATGGTGATGCGAACATTAAAGGCAGAGTACAGGGTAAGTCTGTGAGATTTTAATTCCGTTTAGCTTTTGCTGTTGTAGATATTTTTCCTTCCTGTTGGTTTTTTGGTGTGTTGTGTGTGTATCTGTGTGTGTGTGTGTGTGTTTGTTTCTTTACCTGCCTGCCTGCCTGTTTTGATAAACTAAGGTTGTCAGGTACTCACAAAACAACACATGGAGGTTTATGAAAGCTTAAAGTGAGGATGGAGGTGGGATGTCTGAGAAGGAGGGATGTGCAAAGGGTTGAGAGATGCAGGGCAGGTTGTCTTACAGGGCACGTCCCCCAAAGAAGGGGAGAGGATGGGGATCTGGTGAATTTCATGAGGTTGGGGGTCTATTTACTGCTGAGTGGCATGGAAGGAAGGCTGAATATTGGGCACCAGGACACCCCACCCTGGCACAGACCACAGAGCCCAAACTTGACCAAAGTAGACACTGGCAAACTTGGGCATGGGCATATCAGCTGTGACCAGTATGAACTGAAGACCAAGGGGGCCCCTCGACAAACCTTTTAGATTCACAGAAATCTCCCAGTAATTTTTGAATGACTCTACCACCCCCACTCCCCAAACCAAATGTCTGCCCCTTGAACTGCCCACCCGCAGTGCCAGTAGGGGCTTGGTATGGTGTTAAGAATACAGAAAGGATTTTCAACCTTGAACTAGTTACATTAATAAGAACATTGAAACATCAGGACAATGAACCTTTAAAATAAGGAACTACCACTTTAAATGAGGAGGACAAGTGAAGGTTTTAGCAACTATAAAGCATGGCTAGTTCTCTTAATGGAGAAGAAGTCTTCTTGGACCATGGGAATTTGCAGGGGGCAATGCCAGTCTGAAATCCATTCCCTGCTACCTTGTTGGATCAGGCACTGAACTACCACAGCTGGTTTTGGAATAGTGTCCCAGCCCCCTACCTATTTCCTATAACCTATTAATCCATCTTTCCGAAATGCAATCTTGAGACACTTCTCTCCCCGCTAAAACCTTCCCCAGGGCTCCATCCATCATTCACAGTCGAGTTTCTTGGAGTGAGTGCACAGGTTCTGGGAGTGCATAGTAAGCTTGGTGCATCCTCCTAGAATTTTATCATCTCAGTGTTTATATTAGACCACATCACAGAAGAGAATCCAGAGTTAGAATGTGTTTTAAAGATAAAATATGGGACTTCCTCAAAATGTTAACCCTGTGAAAAGCTTCTTTGGATTTTGTCCCTTGAGCTCTCAGATTCTTTGTTCCCTAGCCTATGTTTTGAGGAGATTGAAAACCTTAAGAAACTAAGAACTCAAGAACTGGGGACAATAATCCAAATTCCATGGAGACACTGCACAGGACCTCTTATCTACATCTTCAGCACTGTTATCAACCACTCCATGGATATGTTCTGCTCTCTGAATATAAATTCTGAAACTCACAGCTCCAAATACATAGATGTCACATTTGCTTACATCCCAAGCATTCCTTAGTCTCCTTTTTTTGGTCTTAAATAACATTATGTTGTGATAATTGCTCCCCACCCCCAAGATTCATGTGCTCATGCACCCCCATAACATTTATTATTCTACGGGGAAATAGAAAAATAACAAGTACTATATTAAAAACTGACACGAATTGAGCAATTATGCATGCCAGTGATAAATCCAAGCACTTCATCTTATTTACTCTCCACCAAACCCACAATCATGCCTCCACTGGGTGGTAAATGTCCCAACCCTAGATACTGAATTCAGGAAGACAGTTCTCTATGGATGGCAGCAAGAATGGGATGGCGTGTGAGAAAGATGAGGAGGGTGGCTGAACAGAGGATTATTTAGTGCCCTGCTAGGCAAATGTCAGACCCTGTGACACTGAAACACAAGGATCTAAGTTTTGCAACCCATGAGAACATCGAGCTGGGAGTGGCCAAAGCTCACAGGAAAACTGCAATTAGTTGTGTAACTTTGTGGGTCAAATCATATTGTAGGGGAAAAGAGGACTCTGGATTTGGTCTCAATGCCTCCCAAGACCTGCTCCAGATCCTGAGCTATGGGATGCATCGCATCATGCTTTTATTAGGAAACTAATAAATGGAACCACCTATCTTTTTATTCTCATTCTTTAAGGATAATGAAAGAGAAGTCAGGCTTGGAACCTTGAACCTTATTTATTGACTAATTCCAGCCTCTTTCGTGATCATTACCTCTGTTGCTCCCCCACTTTAAATCAGCTGAAATTGCACTCTTGTTGCAGATTGGAGCCACTTCAGTCCACTTTTTTTCCCCTCTTATTTATTTGGGGGTTTGAAAAGCCAAGAAAACAATTCCCAGAATGAAAAGAAAAAGTATCTGAGATTCGTTTCTGCACAAATGAAAAATAAACCTCCTAGTTCTTAACCCTTGGCAGTCATTTTTCAAATATCTTGTCCCAAGGGGCCAGTTTCACACAGTCCATTAATGCTAGCTGCCACTGGGACCATTACAGACAGACAGCTTTTCCCATCGAGTAACTCCTTGAATTAAAAAGCAACTGTGGTCTCTAGGTGCATCCATTTAGTAGTAAATAAATCGGACACACATGTGTAAATATCACATTGTTTCTCTAGTGTGAGAAACTGAAAGTGTAAATAAAGAACAAAATGTATAACAGATATTATGAAATAGGATGAAAATGTTCAAATGGGAAGGGGAACTAAGGAGGGGGGAGGGGGAAAGGAAAGAAGGGAAAGGAAAAAAGAAGAAAGAAAGATAAAATAGCAACAAAGCTCTTGTAAATAAGAAGGCAAAGAAGGGTAGAAAGGAGAGGAGGAGAATGGGAAAAAATAAGAATGAAGATATATCACATACAGGTACAAATTCCATATGATGAATGTGATCATTATGTATATCTAAATTGTACCGGTAGAGTTAATTAATGGCTGAAAAAGGCAACTGTGCAGGAAGAAAAGCAGCATGCATCTGCTCGGTCTAGATCTTGCAAAAGGGGTCTCTTCTATTTTGCTTCCCATCCCCGTTGTCCCTCCTTCCTTACTACGTACAAGAGCTGAATTAAACATTGGATTTCACTTGTGTTGTGGTTGTTGTTTTACTTTCTACTCCCAGCTCTAAAAACAGTCTTCATTATAAAAATTGCATCCCTAAACATTTCCTAGGCTTGAGACTGAACTAAATGCTTTTGAAGGGGATATTTTTCTTGGCCTGCTGCAGCTAAGGTTGGGCATAGGCAGAGCTCACTGGCTTGAACTAGGATGGAGTTGGCTCTATTTTTTGTTGTTGTTTTTTCTTGGTGATTCTTCCAAAGTTTAAGTGGCCCAACAGATAGCTTTTACTGTTCACTCATCCAGCTCATCCTGCCAATGTTATCTTCCTAGCTGTATCCTTTAATACCAGTTTCCCAGGTTCTCCTTATAGGACCTAAGAAATAGAATTGGTGGCATTTGTGGCAACTGGGAGGAGTCTCCAAATCCACTGAGATAAGACACTTGCAGAAACTACTGGTCTATATAGCAGAGTCTTTATAGGAAAATTATTTAACCACACTGGATCTCTGTTTTTCCATCTGTAAAATAGAAATAGCAGTAGTATCAATATCATATGCTTGTGAAAGTGGTCAATAAGATAAAGAAAACAACATTATTTATATCATGCCTACCACACAGCGAACTCTGTGAATGTTAGCGGAAGGTAATAATCCTAACAATGTCGAGTTTGACATGGGAAGCATAAAGAAGAGGCTTCTAGATTGGTACAAAGGGTTACCTCATACTTGAACAAAGCCCTGTAGGGTCTGACAGTCTCAGGTGCAAGTGCAAAGGGAGGTGAAAGCTGGAGGAAAGAAGAGACATTGGAAATGGTAGAATGAAGTGGTGAGAGGCCCCAGGCAAGAGTGAGCAGGTCATTTCGTTTTAACCAAAGGACAAAGAAGATAAAAAGGGAAGAGGAGGTGAGGGCTGCATACAAGAGGAACCCAAGCCCCAGAGTAAAGGGCAGGGACTTTTTCTATGAGTAACAAGAAGCTGTAATAGGCAGGAGCAGATATCTCTTGAAGTTCCCACTACTGTCTTATCCAATAGGCTGCCATGCCATTCAATAGACTTTGATCAATAAACTTTGATTCAATAGACTTTCTGCATCAAAGTTATATAATATCAGGGCTGAAAGCATCTACAGAATCAGCTGGTGCAACTCCTTTTTTAAAGATGGAGAAACTGAGGGTCAAAGAAGAGGAGGGGTGTTCAGAAGAAGGCTCTGGGACTGCATGTCACCAGGGAGAAGGGGAAGAAGATTCCCACACTATCCCCACAGGCTATATCCCTTTGCCCCTTCTATTTTAAGGCTAGTAAAATATTTACCTATTTCTCTGCACCCGCAGGGAGAGCAAACACCCCTAGGGAAGGAGTATGGATCCTGGCAACCCTTGTCTTCAGGGGATTAAGTTCTATGTGTGGTTCAATGTCCAAGCAAATGGTTCCCTGAATCTAGCTTATTATAGAATCACTTGGGCCGGGGATTTAGCTCAGTGGTTCTGGTGCCTGCCTCAAAAGCGCAAGGTCCCAAGTTTGATCCCCGGTACCAAATTGAAAAAAAGAGAATCACTTTTCAGGCTTTGTACAGGTGAATGTGAGTAAGCCCCTTCCTTGCAGATGTGTATTCTTTAAGTCTGGGCTGAAGTTTGCGCATCTGTGTTTTCAAATTGTATTTAAAGGCCCAGCACTCCAAGAAGATGCCGTGTTGTCTTTGAAATTCACTCCCACCCACCCACCCCTAGCTCTATGTTAATGTAAAAAAGTGACAGATACTAATGGATCATGGTTTGGTGAATTTAAATGATTGAAGAAATGAATGAAATATTGCTCATGAATAATAGAAATAGTAATAGCTACTACTTTTCGTACTTTCTCTGTGTCAGAAATTGCTAAATATTTTGTATGTATCCATCACTTAGACAGTATAGTAGATCCCTATGAGAAAAATACTATTTCTTTTCATTTTGTAGAAATGAGAACTACCCTCAGAGATTAAGTGACTTGTCCAAGTCGAACAACTTTTAAGGTATACAATGAATTAGTTTGTTATTTTTTCATGAGTGGATGGGTTCATGCACCTGTCCTGTGATGTCCCTGAGGTTATGTTGCCTTGGCTGGCCTGGGAAAAGTGCAATGTTGCTCTCTTCTGACCTCTGCTGGCTCCATGTGATGTAGCAGGAAGCTCTAAGAAGCGAGTCTGGCTTCCGGGAAGGGGTCAGGAGTGCAGGGACCCAGGCACTTTGACAATGGGTGACTCACTCTGCCTCTCTGAGTATCTGTTTCTTTGTCTTCAATATGACAGTGACAATCTTATCCCTGACACCTACTCAAGGCTTTGTGGAAACCGAATCAGTATAATAAAGGTGAAAGTATTTTGCAGAATTTGAGCTCCGTGTTCCACAATTAAAACATCTACCTTCTGATGTGGTAATTAATGACTTCATTCCTGTAAAGTGCATGTAGCAAGTTTTCATCCACACTAATGTTATCACGGCTGTCATTTCCCTTTAGTCCTTCCCATCCTGACCTACTTCCCACCTGACATGACACAGTCCTTCTACCTGAGTCTTTGTCCTTGCCTGACACACCTCTTCTCTCACAGGAAGCTTGGGTGTGGCTCCAGAGGGCTGCAATGAGATGCAGGACTGTGAACTGGGAAGCCTGTCCACTCTAGCACCTGGGTCTCCTAAGGAACATGGTTGGTCTTAGGCTTAGCAGGTGTCCTGTGGTCAGCTCCCCCAGACTTTGTCTCTAAGAATCAGGAGCTTAAACCTAGTTTGGAGGTCTTTTAAAGATCCTCCAATTTGGGGTTCTTGTTTTCGGATTGCTGGGTGGGCTTCAAAGCCTCCCACTGTTGCTTTCTGGGGTTTATATGTATTCTCTAGCAGGGGGGAAGTTTTCACTGTGAACTCCAAGTTATGAAGTATGGTGTCTGATTTAGTCCCAACACCTGAGCTTGTGTGTGCATGCACATGTGCGTGCATGTGTACACACACACAAACACACACAGTGGAGATGAGGGTATCACAGTCCAGAAGGGGAGAGACTGGCCCCAAGTTCCTCAGGGGGTGAGCAGTACTTTACTTTAGCTCTCGACACCCAGTCCACAGCCAACTGCTATGTCACACTCTCCCAAGCCTGTCTGCCTCTCCTTTGGACGAGGCTGATTTTCAATCAGGCGTGTCCTATCCCAAGGACATGTGCCCCAGAGGCTGGGTAAAGGTTGTGGCCCCGAACAGAGAGTCCTGTGCCAGGCACACAGGAGCTGCTGCATCCAACCGGTCTCATGGATCTGGCAAAAAATGACAATGCCCACATGCAGGAAAGGTGGGCACTGGGGACTGGTCTTAGCTTAATAAATGTCCCCTCCACCCTGTGATTCCTTTCCACCTTGGGACACATGCATGCCTCTCCACTTTATAGATGGAGAAACTGAGGGAGCTCCCCCACTTTCTGGGTTTCTCTCACTTTCTCTGGACAGGTTGGAAGAGGCTGAGGGGAAAGGAAGGGAGTATCTTGATGTCTCCATGTAGGGCCACGAGAGGGTGGCTGACAGGTCCCTGAGCAATCATCCCTGGTCCTCCAGCTGCCTAGCTAAGGGCTGTTTTTACCACTCATGATTCTTCTAGGGCTCCCAGTGTCTGCCTCCATGGGAGCAAGTCCCCAAAGACTGTCCTTTGCCCTGTTCCATGCAGAGCCAGGGCTATGTTGCTGAGTCAGGGCTCTCATCTTGTGTGATTGAATCTCCTGATGGGAGAAGAGCAGGAATCTTCTTATTGTTCCACAGGCCCTAGAAATGGGATCACACAGGTAGCATTCCCTCCCAGTGTAGTGTGTGTCCAGCAGAACCAATGAGTCCCGAGCCCCAGGCTGTGTCTGCATGGCCCCTTCCATCTGTATCTCATTTTGCATTTTTAAGGAAGGCTTCCCAAATTGTGTACACGTTGGCCCTACAAAATTCATTTGGCCCCTGCCACTTATCAGAGATGAGGCCATGGGTCAGGACATGCTGGGCACCCTGCTCCTCCCCAGGAACCAATTGGAAGGGAGTTTCTTACATCATGCAGTGTCCTAAAGGCCCTGTCCACAGTGACCCTGTGAGAGCAGGCCACCATACAGTCCCACTTACCTCCTTCCTGATTTAACCCATTTTGTTCAGATATCTACCAGTCCCTTTTCCCTGTTGTCCTGCACATCTCAGGGGACAGTAACTCCTTTCCCAGTCCTAGTGGCATCTGGCTGGCCCAGGATCATTGCAATTCCCTTACTATTCATTGCTTGAGGGCCAAGTTCCTCCACTTCTGCATGTGGACCTCTGCTGCTGGGTGAGTCTTCCTGATGGGGGCTGTGCTGTGTGTTGCAGAATGTTTAGCAGCACCCTTTGTCTCTACCCCTGAGATGCTAGCTGCAGCCCCCCAAATTGTGACAAGCAAAATTGCCCTAGGCACATCCAAATGACCCTTGGGGGGGAATTAGTACCATGACTACCACCACCCTTAGGGTAGGAACCACCTAGGCCCACCCTATTCTTGTCCTCCAAAGAATTCTGCAGAACCCTTCCCAAACCATGTTAATGATTCCTTGTTACTTTCCAATAATTCCTTGGGACAATAGACAAACCCCTGCCCAGCTAGGGCATGTTTCGTTTCTCTGTTTCAGACTCAGGCTGTTTCTCATTCAGTTCCCAGTTCCAGAGTGACTTGCCCTTCTTCCCTCGTACCCTAGTGGGTGTAGTTATGGTGCCGGGCTCAGCTGCAGAAATCACACATGGTCACCCTGCTAAGGCCTCCTTTTGTGCTGTTTGGCACCTATGCACATGGACATTTACTGCAGCGGCAGGGTTTGCTGGTTCACTGTCCTCTGTTAGAAGCTTGAGGACAGGGGACACAACCCATGCGGGCATCTTACTGCTGGTGCAAGGATGGAAACTGGTAGAGCTTCACAAGAGATGTTTGACCTCACATCTGTGAACCCTGTACAACTTGGTGAGCCCATAAGTTGGAAGCCAGCTCTATACAGGATGACGTTTATGTTCTTTGTTTTTTTGGTACCGGAGATCGAACTCGGGTCCTTGGGCTTGAGAGGCAGTTGGCGGAACCACTGAACTAAATCCCCGGCAGGCAGGATGGCGTTTATGACATCTTCTGTGATTGATATTCCTAAACCAGTGATTGACAGAGCCGAGCTTTGTTTCCCCATTTCCTGTTCTCCCCACACTCAAGAGATTGGCATGTGGCCTTTGGAAGTCACATTAAATCGATCGATTGAAAAAACAGTAACATTAGAAGAATTTCCATTTTTAGTCCTGGTAGTTCAAAAAAGTTAATCTCTTGCATTTGCTGCTGGCTTAATGCCACAGCCAAATTAGATTTACGAATTTAGCATGATTGCAAGTTAACAGATAATTCCATGTTCGGCAGAGCCAGTGCAGACCTTTAATGTTTAATCAAGGAGTGGAATTAGTAGCTAAGCATGTCTGGCTTGAGATATTAAAAAAAAAATAAAATAAGAAATACCCTTAAGTCTTCCAATCACAGCCAACTTCCAGCTTGTTTAGCCTGCCAAGATTATTCTCAGCTACTATAAGTCTGGAAAACGGTATTTTCCAGGACCAAGGTGGTGAAGTGTTCAGTGTAACAGTGTGAAGTAAACCATATAAGGGAGAAGAAGCATTATAACATCTGCCATAGGACCCAAGCCCTGCAAGATCTGAGACAGCATATTAGCTGCCTAGGGTGGAGCTAACAAGTGCCACACACTGAGTGGATTCAACAACAAAGACTTGAAGACAGAGGAAAAAGTTATTGTAACCCAGCATGGACAATGTACCTAAAAGTGTCCCTTGATTTGGTATACTAATTATCTTATATGTTTTATATTTTGGGGCCTGTTAGCCTGGCTTTAATCTGTATGTATGATAATTAGCTTTGTAAGGACTTACATGGTAAATAAGTGAATCTGATATTGGCAAGGGGCGGGGGATAAGAAGAAAAACGAAAGAGTCGAGATGCATTATGTACATGTACCAATTCCCCAAAATGAATGCAATCATTATGCATTGCAAACACGTACTAATAAAAACTTAACTTTAAAAAACAGACTGTCTAGCAGTTAGGGAGGCTCAAAGTCTCAGCTCAAGGTATCAGGAGGCTCCCTACGAAGGCACTGGGGAGAACCTGTTCCACCACTGGAAGGCGCTAGGGAACACCTGTCCCAGGCCTCTCTCTCTTGTTTCTGATGGTTTCTGGGCTCATGGCAACATAACTCCAATGCTCATGTGGTTTTCCTCCTACGTGTGCATCGCTGTGACCAAGTTTTCCTTTTTATAAGGTCTCTGTCACATTGCATTAGAGGCCTACCTATTTCCACAAGCTCTTATCTTACTTTTAATAATGTCATATTCCATGACCCTATTTTCAAATAAGATAACATTCTGAGGCACTGGAAGTTAGGACTTCAGCACATAAATTTGGAGGGAGGGATACAGGTCAACCAGTAACTGTCAGCTCAATGGAAAAACACTGGACTACTCAGACATGAGCATACAGACTTCTTTGAGTTCTTTCCACCAGTGAAGCTTAATGTTTTCAGGACATTTCTACTAATAATTCCCCATACTCTTCATGTTTTTGACTTCTAAGGATCTGACATGAAAAGCTCTGGGCTAGAGTCTAGTCTACAAATTATACAGCTTGGGATCTTCAAAAGCAAAATGCTGGCCTAAATCTCCTGAAAATGTAGGAATGTCAGAAAAACTGCTGAGGTGCTGGCTGCCTTGGGTTCCAGGAGCCCAGCGCTTCCCCCAGCCCTGTCCTCTGGCAGCTCCCCTTTTCAGTGGCTCCCTGCAGAGCTGGTATCTTAGATACAGGCAGGCCCAACTTTTCTAGTGTCTTCAGATGGCCGGCCACTGGAAATTTGTCTCTTCTTTGTAGAACACCATAAAATATTGACACATTAAGTTGACGTGAATATTACAAATGTTAATTGCCTGCAAAATTGATCATCATTTCTTCTAGATTTGGGGTTTGATGGAAGTAGCAGGCCCTAGTGGTTTGCAAGGAATAAAACAGAATCTTAAAATTAAGGAAATCATATTCACATCTTTTTTTAATTGTTAAAAAAAGTATTCATTATCAGATTTTGGAGGAAGAACAAATTGGTCCAAGTTGGAAACACCAATGTGGAATGAGAATACCATGCTCTGTGCCACACTGGGAAAATACATCACAGCAGGATCCTGTTGTGAAACCAGATATCCTGCAGAAACAGAGACAGAAAGGAGGCAGGCCCCAGCAGAGCTGCCTTTCACAATTAGGAACAGCAGTCTGCCAGACTGTTTGTCCACAAGCAAGCCTTCACCCAGCCCCAAGGCAGACTCTTGAGGCAAGAAAGGCCCACAAACTATGACTTCTACCCAGTTCTCAGGTCCCTGTTCCTCCGGTGAGAGTGTGTGTATGTGTGTGTGTGTGTGTGTGTGTGTGTGTGTGTGTGTGTGTGTGTGTGGTGAGGGCTTCATCTTTCTCTGAGGGGTGAGACATGGTATACGCATAGACAGCCTTCTCCTTTCCCTAATTTTCCAGCAAACAGATGACTTTCTACATTCTTCCAGGTAGGATCCTTCACTCCTAGCTTGGTCCCAGGCAAGCTCCCCACCTGCCTGGACCTCCTCCCTTGCCATGTGTGAAGATGAACGGTTTCTCCTCAGCCCACCTCCACCCTCCATCCATCACTGCCGCTGTGTGTGGTCCTCACCAGACAGATGCTGGCCTCTCTCTCAGCTCCTTCAGCCACTCTCCGCCTTCCCTGCTGCTCGCTCCAGCCACCAAAGGCTCCTCTCCAGCCTGAGCTCTAAATAACCCTGACAGCGCACCCTTGATGAGGAATGACTGAGGATCATGTTTCCGATCAGGAGTTGACTAGCTGTGAAATGCAAATCCAGGGTCCCTAGTGCCTGCAGTCTTTTAGAAAACAAGGAACAGGCCCCTAACCAGCCTGATCCTGATTTGGCTGGCTTGAATTCTAAGAGGAAGGAGCTGACAGGCTTGGTAATGTTCCCTGAGAACAGTTTATCAATCCCTAGATTCTATTGCACCCTTCCTAGTCATTTGCTCCACAAAGATCTTCTCAGGCTTCTGGATGGCTGAGTTCACTGGTGTTGTAGGCCCATTAGTCTGGTGCGTAGACTGAGGCCTGGAGACCACCCTCAAGTAAGATTCTCAACAGCTGTAAATAGGGCCACACAGTGTCTTGTACAATGCCTGTATCTCTGCTCTGGCTAAGTTGAGAAAGGTCCAAGCAATCAGGAGATTGTGTTGAAGTACTTGTCCTCCATTGAACAGCTGCTGGCTGGCACACTGGAAGGCTTGGGATACCTTCTCATGTTGCTTTGATAGCTAGTCTCCTGTACGTGTCTGGCTTAAGACTATTTTTCCCAACTGACTACCTTGTTCATCTGGTTCCTGCCTCAGAAGGAGGAGGTTGGAATCTTCTCCAATGGAAGTGCTGGACTGGAGTGGAGTCGGAAGTCTTGTGGCTGGCTGTAGCAGAGGATCCTACCAGGGCATGTCCTGGGACTAGAGGAGCAGGAAAAACTGATGCCAGACAGGAAGGTCAAGGTGCAGAGAGCCAGGACATGTAGCAGAAAGATGAGAAAAGAACACATTACTCTTGATAAAATCATAACATATTAGGGGCAGCGAAGAACCTGAAATTCTTCAGATAGAGAACCTCGGCCTCAGACAGAGAGACCCCTGATACTCTGAGACATGAAGCTGCAAGGGCGTCCCTGCTGGTGTGGGGTGGAACTCCAACCACTCTCTAGGGCCACTCTCCAACTCCTAGTTCTGCACAAAATATCTGATTGGTGGAGTCTTAGATCACAGTGTTTGGAGCCTCACTCATATGCTTTTCCCCTCATTCCCACTCAGGCTGGCTGAGATCAGGGAACAGTTCTTCTGATACTCTGAGATCCTCAGGAACAGACAGGGGAGCTCTCTGGACACCTTCTATAGTGGGATGAGTGTAGTCACCTTGGGGTCAGGACTCTGCCACTGTTAGATGCTGGAATCAATGCCAGGGAACGACCTCCCTCCGGCCCAGCTCTCCGGTGTGGGTGTGAGAGTTTCTCTCCCTGAAATTTCCTGCCTGACCTCTGGTCCCAGCTGTAGATCAGATCTGGGCAGCCAGAGCATTGGGCCATAGATTGGATGGGGTAGGGGGGAGTAGGAAGGGACGATGAAGTGATGTTCATGTAGCAAGTCAAGTCAGGAGGTGATGGCAGAGAAGAGCAGGGGTTGGGAAAAGAAACCTAAATCTCATCTGGCTGAGATTATGAATCACCCATGGGGAACAGGCTTTGAGATCACATAGACCTAGGTTTGAGCTTTATTTCTCCAACTTACTATGTGTCTTAGGGCAGTTGCTTAACTCCTCTGGGCCTCCATTTTCACATACCCATTAAGGAAAAGAAGAATGTTTTCTGCAGAGGATTGGGAAGATTGAATGAGATAACATTTAAAGCACCTAAAACTGTACTAGGCATATAGTAGGTGCCTAATATGACTTCTTTCTTCACCTTCCCCAGGTTCATAGTCTGTAAGTACAAGAAGGTCACTACCAGGGGGTTGTAATGGAGATCTGCCTGAAGGGACAGGGTCAAGTGGGAGCTGGATTACCCTAAGAGAGAGGCAAGGAGGAGCACCAAAGGAGAGAAGGGACAGACTAGGGGAGCCACCCCAGGGTGCTATCCAGGATGACGCTTCTCATGCGTTAGGACAGAGTCTTCCAACATTGCTCTACCTTTTCACTTGGAAAATCGAGCCTTCTTTCCCTGCCACAGTGGATGGCAACCCTTGGTGTCACGGAAGAGAAGATAGCAGAGAAACCTCCTCCCACCCTAGTTTCCCCAAGCCCACTCAGCTCTCTTTCTGCCATGCTCTTCCCTTTCAATGTGGCTGGGTGGCAGGTGCCAAAAGAGAATGCAGATAGCTTATGGGCCATCTCCTCTGCAGCCAGACAATAAGGGAGGATAATTATATACTGGATGTAGTTTATTGCATTTGGTAGCAGGTCCTGTGCCCAGGGATGGTCAGAGCCCAAGCCTCTCTAATGACCTGGAGAGCAGAGAAAAGGATGCTATTATTCTGTTTATTGAGAATTAAAATAAATCTGGTCAGAGGAGAAGCCATCCGCTATTTGGCTCTTCCCAAAAGCAATTACCTATCATTTTGCCACTTCAGGAAAGCAAGTCACTAGTATTTGAGCACCCAAACCATTACATGCAACCCGAGAAGGCCCAGAGGAGATTAATCATAGTATTTTTCTCAGGGCTGCATCAACCTCGCTTCTTTTACTTTGGGTTTAATTTACAGCCCACACAGCCCCTCACAGGCACAGGGGGAGCAGATTCGTGTGTTTGGGGAGGCGGGAGGGTTAATTGGAAAATTCTGCAAACCACTGTTATCAGAGGGGAGGCAGCCTGCTGGGCTGTGAGTCCAAATGACTCCATCCTGTCTGGTTGAAATGTATTTTGGCTCTGGAGACTTCTTGTTGTTTCTGCCTATTTGTGTGTGTTTAAATTAAAGATTTTAATGCAATGGGCAGCTGCTCACAACTGCCCTGTCATAGCCCAATGGTGTGTTGGGATTCATTGCGAGGTGTGGTGGGATCCATTGCGAGGTGTGATGCAAAGCCGTTTTTACTACTAACAGTAAAAATATTGAGGTTTGCAAATAATTTTCCTAAGAGATAGATTGAAATGGAATGCAAGGAATCTTAGTATTATTACACCCACTTACCAGTGATGAGCTGAGCTTAGTGGGAGAGAACAGGTTGGCATCAGAGCCAAGTCCTGGAAATGGCATCAAAGCTACAGCCTTCTCATGTACACTGTGTGCTCCAGCAGGGAGCAGTCGCTGTTGTGCTAAGGTTGAGACTCACATGACAGAGAGATGTTTGCAGATTGGATCATTCTGAATGGATAACTTGCTTCCTTTATCCCTCCACCAAAGGCTGTTAGGTCCAAGTCTGAGTGCAATTCTGTGACAGTATTCTGCACATATGCATCTTTCCGATGTGTGACTCCCTGCCCTCAAACTGCCATAGAGCCTTTATCCCAATTCTCAGCTAGTGAAACTGGCTGGGGTTCTGGAAGGCCCTTAGAGTGGCTTATACTTTGCCTGGTGTCTCTGTAGGAAGCATGTGGGCGACCATGGCATTTGGAAGGGCAATGACCGACCTAAAGGAGTTCATGACACCACAATAGTAGCCACCTGATGTGCACAGCTCTTCCTACCTGTACCAAACACACTTAAAGGTGATGGAGCCAAAATATCTGCTTACCCTCGCTCACCACCATGATGCAACTGACTGAACATGCAAATGCCAGAGGGTAAATAATTGTTTCTCTGTTGGTACCCAGGAAGGAACCTGGCTGAGACCCTTTGCCAAAAGACAAGCCCAAAGACAAGCCCAAATAAGTGTGAAATCTAAATCTCCATTTGCTTGTTTCTTTAGGTCTCTCCTAGATTACTATGGTAGTGTGTTTAGCAGCATCCCTGCCCTCTACCCACTAGATGCCAGTAGTACTCCTCCAGCTGTGACAATCACAACCTTCTGCAGGACTCCTCCATGGAGAAGTAAGTCTATTTCCCTTTTCTCTCTTTCTTCTGCCCTCCAGCCATTTAATTCTCACTTTTCTTCCTGCCCTGGAGGCAACTGATCTCTGTCAGCTTTTTTTATAGAAATAGTAAGTCTAATAGTAGCCTACAAAAAAAATAGATCCGTCACATTCAAATTTCTGCGACCAGTATATGTTACCTTATTCAGAAAAAAATGATTTTGCAGATATAATTAAGCTAAGTATGTTGAGCTGATATTCCACCCCGGCTTACCCGGATTGGTAATGGGCCCTCAATCCAATGACGGTATCCTCATAAATGACAGAAGGGAGAGAATACAGACACCCTGAGGAGAGATCCTTGTAGTTAGGCTGGGGTGAGACAACAACAAGATGAGGAAGCCAAAACCTGCCGATGCCTCCTAGCAGCTGAAGAAGGCAGGGAAAGATACTCCTCTAGGACCTGCAGCCGTGCCTCCACCTTGATTTTGGACTCTGGATTACAGAACTGTGAGAAAATAAATTTCTGTTGTTTTAAGCCACCTCGTTTTAGTAATTTGTTACGGCAGCCTGAGGGCACTAACACAGTCTATGAATATAGATACATATATTTCCTCCATAAACACACAATGATAATAATAAACATTGTTCTCCACCTTGATTTTTAACTTAAATTTTTATTCTAGAATTTTCTATATTATTACTATTTTTATATTTACTATTATTATTTCTTTCTATATTATTACTATTTCATTTATCTGTTGCTGCCTATATAAAAAAGCCACCCAAGCCATATGTTGGTGCATGCCTATAATCCCAACACTCCATGAGACTGAGGCAGAGGGTCGTAAATTTGAGCCCAGCCTGGGAAACACAGTGATTTAGCAAGACTTGGTCTCAAAATAAAATTAAAAGGGGTGGGGATGTAGCTCAGTGAAGGCCCTAGGTTCAATCCGCAGTGGAACACACACAAACACACACACGCACACCAATAACACATATATGACCTAAAACAATGACACTTGTGTATTAGCATACGATTCTGCAAATTGGACAGAGCTCATCATCAGGGCTGCTTAATCCACCCCTCACACACAGGCCAAAGCTGGAGTGTCCAATGATGCTTTTCCACCATCATGTGTGGAGTTTCACCTGGAATGATGAGGACAGCTGAGGGCAGTTGGTATCTCCTTCTCCACATGGAAGCCTGAGTTTTCTCATAGCGTGGTGGTTGGGTTGCAACAAATATTTCAAGAAAGTGAGTGCAGGTTCTTATTAGGGGTCCACTGGTATCCTGCTTCCATTGCCCAAACCAGTCAGTGCTCAAGCCCAGAAACAATGTGGGAAAGGCTTGCAAGGGCAGAAGTTATGGGAGGCATGGTTTACTGGGGGCTGTCAAAGTAAAAGTCTCCCATAAGCATGTATAAAATTGCATCTCTTGTTTGCTTTTCTAAATTTACTTTGGGCCCTTGGGGTACACAAAGTTACTTCTTTATTGTTTTCAACAGCTGGATAGCACTTCATTATCAGGAGAGACCATAATTTATTTAATTAATCACATAGCAATGAATATTTTCATTGCTTCTGTCTTAATCACTTTCTCACCCCTGGGATAAAACGTCAATGCCCATAACTTAAAGGAGGAATTGTTTATTTGGGCTGATAGTTTTTAGAGGATTCAGTCCATACTTGGCTAGCTCCAACGCAGGAAGACACGGCAGAAGGGTCTGGCCCAGGAAAGCCGCTCACATCATCATGGGCAGAAAGCAGAGAACAAAGTGAGAGAAGGCAGGGAAAGAGATTTACCCTTTCAGGTCACACCCTTAGTGACCGTCTCTTCCTCCTCTTCTGACCAGGCCCCACCTCCTAACAGCACACTCAGCCATGGATTCATCAGTGGCCCACTGGTGAATATAGTGCTCCCATACTCTGAGGGCCCCACCTCTGAATACATAAAGCTTTCAAGAGGACATTCCAGATCTAAAATATAATAGCTTCCAAACTTTTGTTATCAAAAACGATGCTGCAAAAATAGTTTTGCACACACACCATTCTGTATCTGTGAGACTGTTTATAGGCTGACTGTCTGGCAGTGCAGTTGCTGTCAATACAGCATATGCCTTCATGGACACTAACTTATTGCCCTCCCTACAGGTAATACCAAATTACATTCCCATCCATAGTGCAACTGTTTCCCCATAGCCTGGGAGTCCCAAGAATCAAACACTGCTATCTTGCCAAGGTGATGGGGGAACAAGGGATTTCTTTTGGGCTTTAATTTGTATTTCTCTTATGAGTGAGATCAATCATTTTTGCCTATTTTTATGAACCTTCTTTTTTCTTTTTATGAACTGCAATGATTTCCTTTGCCCATTTTTTGAGGATTGCTGTTCTCTTTTCCTTGTTAATTTTAGAGGACTACTTATATGTTAAATATAAGAGATGTCCATAACGTAAATTGAAGATTCCTTTTTTCTGATTTGAAACATAACTTTGTTTATGGTGGGTTTTTGCTCCATGCAGAAGTCGAATGTATGATATAATGAGTCTCTTTTCTCATATATCCAAATACTGCTGGATATATTTAGAAAGGTTTTCCATATTAAAAGACCATATATGTGTATATACTTATGTATGTACAGTATATATACATATGTATATGTAAACCCATCCTATATTTTACTACTTTATAGGATTGTTTTTGGACTAAATACTTGATCTGGAATTAATTTTTGGTGTCTGCTGTGAAATAAGCATCCAACTTTTTTTTTGTAGCTGTGTAGTTGTCTCAGTAATCTTGATTATGTTATCTACTCTTTATCTATTAATTCAGTTCAAAATGCTGTATTTTTCATATACTACATTCCCTTATGTATTGGGTTTAACTTCCGAACTTGCTATTTTGTCTCATTGATCTGTCTATTCCTATGCAGTAGCATAATTTTCAAAAACATTCCAGCATCGTACTATTTTACATATGTTTCTAGAATTAATCTATGGTCAAATTTATCTGTTCTTGAAGTAAATTTGTAGATTAACTTAGGGAGAAACCTCTTGATTTTCAAATTGTCTTGCTGTCCTGCCTTGTCCTGTGCCTGATCTTGACAATCTAAGTTAACCTGTCAGCATCTAAGACTGTTGATGTTGCTCCTCTTTGGGAGCACCTTGTGTCCAGCTGGCCTTGGGCTGTCTGGGTGGAGCGGGGCTAAACCAGAGCTGATGTGTCAGGGCCTGCATGGAGATGAGGGGGTAGAATAGCGTCATAGGTCAGGGTGAACTCTCCCCAGGTGAAATGGCTGTAAGTCCAGGTGCCTGCTTGAGAGCATGGTTTGTGCATGGTGACCAAAAATGGCTCTGAAAGAAGAATCAGACCTCTTGGATTCTAGTTCTAGCACCCTGATCCATTCTCTAGGAGGCAGTGAGCACATTAGTTGCCCTCTCATCTATAAAATCAGGTTGAACAAGAACATCACTGGGAGTCTTTCCTAATGTAGTATTTATGACTCTGTGATTACTCTAGGGAGTGTGAGGGAGATTCATGGCTTTAGCTATAGTAATTTTCTCAGTCATATGAAGTTCCAACCAAGGCCAAGGGTGGCTTTGAGGTCTAACTTCAATCTGGTGCTTAAACTTTTATCAAATCTGGGAAACTTGAGGCTTCCATACAGAATTGGGTCCCATCCAATGACTCCCCATGGTCAACAGAGTAAATCCCTGATACCTTAGCCTGCCATGAAAGCAAGGTAACAATCTAGCCCAGCATTCCTTCTCAAGGACACTGCCTACCTTTCCTGCAGGAATCCTGTGTTCCAACCAGGCTGAGATTCTGGAGCTTCTTCGTGGATGCTGATGCTTTCTTCCCTCTCTGTTTTCATTCACATCATTCCTACCACCTGGACTAGTCTTCCTCACCCCTTAGCCAAATCAAGCCACATTTACTTTTGGATTTAACTCCTCTCTATATCTGCTCTCCTGGTGGATCTTTTGGAATTAAAAGGAGAAGAGAGCTGCTAAAGCTCACTTAGCAAAGGCAAGTTTATCATAGTGTTTCGATGAATGACGTCATGGACAATCAAAGGGAGAACAGACAATGAGTTACACTAGGGCAAAGAAGGAGGAACCTAATAGGATCTGAAGTGTGAGAACAGATGCTTGGGAAAGAGGGGTTCCCTCTATCTCTGGTCTCCTTTGTTCTTCCTCTATGTAGCCTTTCTTCTGTTTCTCATCCCACTGAAGAGAAATAGCTCCCCAGATTCTGTGCCTACATGACTCTCCAGCCCCAGCACCCAGTGCTAACTGAGGCGAACATGCCTAAAAGAAGGAATATCCTGTCTTCTTGATGTGGGGCATAAGTCACAGGTTGTTAGGTGGCTTTAGGATTAGCAAGCAGTTTTTGAGTCAAGTGAGCCTCCTTGGCCCATCAGTTGAGACAATTTTCAAAGCCGAGAGATGAGGGCAGTGAATGCAATGGTTTGGAGCAGGGTACTGCCTGATAAGGGTGTTCCTTTGGAAAAGAATGTAAAGGGGGCTTCCCAGGTCCTTTCTCCTGTGTCTCATTAGAAAGGAACATTCCCTTTCTTGGGGCATTTTCCACTCTAGAGTTAAGCTCCATGTCTGACACATAGTTCATAACTACTGATCTAATCCATGGCTGGAAGAATGTATGCACCCATGTGCTACCCATGGGACTTTTGTGGTCCAGATGACGTGCTCTGTAATTCTGCTCTGCCCAGGCTCCCTCCATCTTCTGAGCTGTATGCTAACTAGTGTAAAAGGGAAAGACTCTCGCCGGCCCTTTAAATGTCAATGCCTGCCTGTTGGGAAGACCTTGAATAAGCATGTGGCTTGCTGTGGTCCTGACTGCCGCCTCTGATGGGGGATCCTTGGCGCTGTTGTGAGAGGGACGCAGATGGTATTTCCGAGGTCTACACCTCTTGCGGGACTGTCTGTGCCAGCCTGTTACCCAGGAGCTGGAATCTGCTGAAAACATTCTTTAATAGTGTTTAAGTATGATGCTGACTCAGTGACCTAGTAAATGGAAAATGGGCTGACAGTGTAACCCAGCAGTTCTGTTTCTGGGTGTATAGGCTGAAGGTGCTCAGCAGGAGGCTTGTAAAGGATTTTCACTGTCACATTGACAGTGAAAGTGAAAATCTGGAAGGAAAAGTAAATTCTGGTAGAGTCAAAAGATATAATAAAATGAATAAACTAGGTCAATAAGTCAACGTGGATAGGGCTCAACATATTGAATAAATAGAGCAAGTACAGAATAAATAATGCATAGACCATAATAACATTTAAGTGAAAATTTTAAAACATGAACAGTAAATTAATATATCTTTACAGATGTGTGAGCATGTGTAGTAAAAATGTAAAGAAACACAAGCAGGAAAGAAGAAAATTAAATTTATGTATAGGACTGGAATGAGGGATATATGACTTTAACTATATCTGTAAAGTTATACACGTGTGTATATATGTGTGTGCGTGTGTGTGTGTATTTATATGTAAGTAAAATATATCTGAAACAAAACAAGCAAGATATTTCACCTGCATAATTGTCAGAGGATACACCACTCCTGGAAAAACCTAGCTCTAATTGCCAGATTTCTGACAGCTCAACTTATTAAGAAATGTTAGGGCCGGGGATTTAGCTTGGTGTCACTGCGCCTGCCTCGAAAATGCAAGGTCCTGAGTTCGATCCCCAGCACCCCCCAAAAAATGTTAAATTCTTTACATTATTTCATAGCTTCTTAACATACCAGTTCTTCAAAGTAATAGACGCATATATTTTTTAAAACTAAAAAATTACTAAACACCTCGTAATAAAATTTTCTAGTCCCCAACACACTGACTCTCACCCCTCAGTCCCACAATCTTATTCAACTCTTCTAATTGCTTTTTATTTTTAAATCATATGCTTATACCTCTCTCTCTAGATCATCAGAGTTAGATGTGAATTTTATGCTGTGAGAGAAGTGTATTTAACTCACATTCACCACTTCACTGTGCCTTCTTCCATCCTCTCAATGTCATTGTATTTCAATTTTTATTAAGTCAAATTAGTGTTTGCATTGTTATAGCTATATAAATACTGATTACTGATGAACAAAGAACTTCATTGTGATTTATTTTCTTATACAATTTCAGTTTTCTTCAGTTAATAGCTACCTTTAAAAATACTTAGTTTTCATATAGGAATCTGCTGCTATTCAATATTTCTTTAGCTTTCTTAAACCCATTTTTAAATTGCTAACCTATCACCTATTGGTTAGTAGTGGTACAAACCATTCTATGGTCTAAAATGGAGACACATGCTAGAGCATCTCATATTCTTATTCAAGTCAAGAATGTTGGCCAGCTCATATGCTGGACTTCTGTTTGCTGTAATTCTTTATGCCCTCTGTGTATTGTATATGCCCCCCTTCTCATTCTTGAATCACTGAATCACCCTCTGAACCCTACTGGTGCTTTGTCAGAAAGAATGCATGGGAAAGATTTGAGCCCTTGCAAATCTGAAAATAACTTCCTACTACATTTGCTCTTGGTTAGTTGTTTGCTTTTGCATAGAATCTACATAGACAGAACATAGATAGAAGCTATTTTAGATGGTGTATATGCTTTGCCTTAGATTTGCAAGCCCTCTTGTTTTATAAATATGAAGACATTAACACATTGGAGTTTTAGCTTTTAATATTGTTAATAAGTAGTTTTAATGCCTGTGTGTTACTCCCACCTCCCTCTCTCAACTCTGGAATCAGCTAAGTCCCTGAATGCCTTTGTTCTTCTGAAACGTCATGGTGCTAAGTACCAGTTGATTCTTTGAACTTGTATTTATTAGGGGACGATGTGGATCTTAGTCTTCCAGAGAGATATGTCCTTATGCTCTGGGTAGTCTTTTCTTGTTTCTTTGATAACTGATTTTACTATGTTTTGTCTATTCTCTATTTCTGAGGTTCCTATTAATCAAACTGTTATAGCTCTTGAATTGATTTATTCATCTTTCCCTCCTATTTCCTACTCTGTACATTGGAGCTACTTCAAGATTTTCTTGACTATCTTCTTACCTTTCTATTGCCTCTGAATTTTAATCTGCAAGGGTGTTCTCTTGTACTTTATTTCTCTTCATAGCACCTAGTTCTTGTTTCCTTGATTTCATATCTTCCCTTACTTCTCTGAAACATTACTTTTAATGAGTTTTATTGAATTTTCCTATATTCTTTATATTTTCTCTACTTCCCCTAGATTTCTTTTCTCCTGTTTCTTTTGTCCACTTGTTTTGTTTTTATCTCTTGCATGAAGCTTTGTGGAAATATCTTAGTATCCTATATTTAAGTTAACCACAGGATTAAGATAAAAGAACCAACCAGAAGAGAGGTGAAAACTCTGTCCAATACAGCACCTACTACTATCCATTGTGGCTACTTAACTTTAAACAAATTTCAAGAAAGTTAAAACTTCAATTCTTCAATCACACTCACCACATTTCAAGAACAAAACAACCAAAAGTGGTAGGAGTTACTGAATTAGACAGCATGGATACAGCACATTCCCATCACTGTCGAATGTTCTATTGTACATCTCTGGTCTAAGGAGTAAAGCAAGTAAGGTGTTTCTCACAGTAAGTCTTCACAATTTGTGATCATGCTGCAGCAATCTATCATCTTTGATAATCACAGAGTTGCTCAATGACAAAGTAAGTGTTTACCCCATGTGATATGAAGAGGACCAGGAGTCATTAGGAGTACTCTATTAACTCATCAATCATTGCTAACTCTTTCCAAATTAATGCTCCCTTACTCTCCCTATTCAAACTCCTAATACTTCAGGGTCCTGCTACCAGCCATTATTCATAAACTACATTCGTTGTGGTGGTGATGACAAATACCTGCCAGCAAAGGAAATACAACATTTATATCAAATGGCCACTGCATAAATCACTAGTTGACCACAGTCCAGAGTCCACATGAAGTCTCAAAACACTTTTTGCCTACCCTTTGAGCAAGCAAATAGTTACTAGTAGATAGCATGGGCAAAAGAGATACTATCTTTATCTTCCCTCTGCCCAGAGAATTACTTAAAGATTTTCACAGGAGGCTCTTATGAGGAAGAAGCTGTCCATATGATATGGATTTGCCATAGGAAGAATTCCAAGTCTCAGTGACAGAAGTCTGGGGTCCAGAGTATATAAATGAACTGCAAAGAACTTGCCCAGCCTCTCTCATGAGAGTGAGCCAGAATAGGGAGCCCCTAATCTCCTCATCCACCAAGGTTTCCTTATCTGGCATGTTATTTTAGGGTTGCTAGCCTACTATGATGAAACACCCAACAGCTGCATGAGTGGCATACTTGACTTTGATGGCTATATGGCCTTCCCAAGGTGGTGATTGTGAGAACCACCTCTATCTTTTGTGAGCCAAGGACAGACAGACTATGCACATTGGCAGGTTACCAAGAAGTCAGACAGGACTTGTACAGGGATCCCAAGTGTGCCTGTGTAAGACAGCGGCAGACCTTCAGAAGCTTTGCCCAGAGCTTCCTCAGGAAGCCAGTCTAAGAACCCTACCTCACGTATGGTCTCCAATGTGCTCAAGCACAAACTCCAGTAAGCACAAACTCCTCACTGGGTTGGTATTGCTTGCCTCTTTGTGATTTCTTTCTTGAATTGAGCAAGACAACTCTCAGCTGACTGGTAATAAGGGACTTGATTATTTTGGGTGTAATGTATGTTGCAGATAGATGCACATAGAGGCTTGATTAAAACTTGAGTAGTGGTCAATTAATACTTGTTTAGATAGTGATTAAATTCGAAACTAGATTTTACTAATTAAAAAATTAGATTTACTTATATCCATAAAATTGTTTTTAAAGGGCTTCCATATACATTATTTGATTTAATTTTCACAGGGATTTATATTACAGGCACACTATTTAGATACACCTATTATTATACAGGTAGTGACTATCATCCCTGAACCCCTATAGCATAGTGGACTCAGTTGTCAAACTTGAAGCATTTCAGGCCCAGCTCTACCTCTCACTACTTGTCTACCTGTAGGTGAGTTCTCTGTGCTTAAAGATTCTTCATCTTCACAACAGACAGGAAAATAACTACCTATTTCATAGTATTGTTGTGAAGGCAAATCAAATTCATACACATTGAATTCCAGGGGAGTACCTGGCATAGGCGAAGTATTAACAACGTTATTATTAGCTGTCCTCATTCATTTATACCAAAGTAGAAACAGGTTGAGGAGAGTCAATTTCATCCTTGGTCACCATGCAGTAAGTGCCCCCATCAGAATCAGTGAGCCAGCAGTAAAAGCAAACGGGAGAAGGTGGGAGACACAGGTTTTGGTCTCTGCTGTAAAATCACTGGTAACTACATTAGGGCTAATAAGTCCTTGCCAGGCTGCTGCATGAAGTGCTGATGAAGCTCCAATAAACTAACACATGTGCACAGTCTTCAGTAAGTGACACACAGTGGGGTGGCCACTGTTGTTCTACTGGGGAGGGAAGAGCATGGGAATGGGTGTGGTTGGGGTTGTGGCTTGGAAGACAGGAAGGAGAATCAGAGAACTGCTGCTTCCATCCTGACAGCAAGGAAAGGCAGCAGTTTAGATTCATGTCAGCCTGGGAAGGTGGAGAGGAAATTGCAGATTTCCCCCTTATGATCTTTGAGCATCTCACATTATTTATCACTGTACATATATTGGTACACAATGCTTTCTTCTTACTGGGAACTTGATGGCACCATGTGTGATGCTTTGTTTGAAAGCCAAACCCATAAATGCATTCCAGATGGACAAGGAATGATTGTTGTTTTGGCCAACCCAGTGGCCCTAACATTACCTTAAAGACAAGCGCTGTATCCATAAAACTGGTCCTTTCCTCACAAGAACTCCATGAGAAGAGAGTATTGGCTCTGTCCAGCAGGTGAGCAAATGGAAGCCAGGAGAAGGGAAATAACACATCCAGGATCACAGAGTTCATTCTCAGTATGGGTCCTCAAGATCCTAATACACTGGCCATAGCACCACTCCCAGCACAAAGGAAGAGGCTTCCAGGCCACTGTACCACCACTTGCAGCACAGAGGAGGTGAGCCGAGTGGGCGCCAACAGCACATACACCCCCTGACCCCTCCACCCATCGAAATGAGAAGACACGTAAACAAGTTTCAAAACCAGACTTCCAGATCACCTACAGCAACTGGAAAGGGAAATGAGATGGAATATTCTGATACTCAACCACCTGGACTCCCTGAACTGGCAATAAAAGAGGATCTAGAAAAAATGAAATCAGAAATAATTTCTCAGACAACAGCAGAGATTATGCATATAATGCAAGACATGATTAATAGATCTAGAGAGGATCTGAGGAACATGATGGAATCCCAACATAGGAAGCAAATGGAATCCATAAAAAAGATGCAAACAGATTTCCAGGACATTAAAAAGCCCATTGAAAGTCTACCCAGCAGAATGAGCCAATGAGGACAGAATTTCAGATATAGAAGATAAGATTGCAATTAGTGACCAGGAAAAGAAAAATTGCTTCAAAATTGTAAGGGGCCATGAGAAATCAATCCAGCAGTTGCTAGATGATGCAAAGAAGAATAACATAAGACTGATTGGAATCAACAAAGGAAAAGGAAAGAGTGCAAATGACATTAAAAAAAACTGTTCACAGAAGTAATGACAGAAAATTTCCCAAGCAGGGGAAAAAAACTTGATATACAGATAAGTGAGGCATATAGGACTCTAACAAGCCTTGATTAAAAAAACTACACATAGACATATAATTGTTAAGATTCCAGAAACCCAACAGAAGAACAAAATTCTACAAGCAGTTAGAGAAAAGAAACAATCACATACAAAGGAAAGCCCATCAGAATCACAGCAGACTTCTCCACACAAAACCCTCAAGGCAAGAAGAGCTTGGTGTGATGTATTCCAAGCCCTAAAGGAAAATAGCCTCCAACCCAGATTGATGTACCCGGCAAAACTATCTTTCAAAATGGATGGAGAAATAAGATACTTTCATGACAAAGAGCACCTTAGGAACTTCATGAATACAAAAGCAGCACTCCAAAAAATTTTAGACAAAATCCTAGGAAAAGACAATGAGGATCACAACCCCAAGAAGCACAGAAGAATGAATCCATCAGGAGCAACAAGAAATTAAATGTAAAGGGGGAGAATCCAACAAAAAGAAAACGTGATGACAATGATAAGTCAATACATATCACTTATAACCATCAATGTTAATGGTCTCAATTCACCAATCAAAAGAAATAGACCGGCAGAATGGGTCAAGAAGCAAAATCCAACAATATGCTGCATACAAGAAACACTTAATTCAAAAAGAAACTTACAGACTGAAGTTAAAGGATGGAAAACAATACTCCATGAGATGGGAACCTGAAAAAAGGCAGGAGTAGCTATCCTTTTTGCAGATCAAGTGGATTTCAAACCCACACTGATTAAGAGAGACAAAGAAGGACACTATAGCCTTGTAAAGGGAACAATTCAACAGGAAGAGATGACAATCATAAATATTTATGCACCAAATGCTACTGCCCCCAACTATATGAAACAAATGTTAACAGACATGAAAAGTCATAAATGCACAAATACAATAGTAGTGGGGCACCTCAATACCCCACTGTCACAAATAGATAGATCAACTAGACAAAAAATACGTAATAAAATACTAGAACTCAATCAAACTCTTGAACAAATGAACTTAATAGATGTTTACAGAGTGTTCCACCCTACAAAATCAGAATATACATTCTTTTCAGCTGCACATGGGTCGTTCTCCAAAATAGACCACATACTCGCTCATGGAACATGTTTAAGTAAGTGCAAAGGAAGTGAAGTTATCCCATGTATATTATCAGACTATAATGCCATCAAATTGGAGATCCATAGCAAAAGAAACTGCAAAAATTTCATAAACACGTGGAAATTGAACAACACACTTCTGAATAACCAATGGGTCATAGAAGAAATTAAAGAAGAAATCAGACAGTTCCTTCAATTAAATGACAATGACAATACAACATATCGGAATCTATGGGACAAAATGAAAGCAGTCTTACAAGGGAAATTCATAGCAGTGAATACTCATATTAGGAAAACAGAGTGAGCCCAATTAAACAACCTGATGTGGAACCTCAGGCTTCTAGAAAAAGAAGATTAGAACAAACCCAAAGCTCATGCAAGGGAGGAAATTATAAAGATCAGAGCAGAAATCAATTCAATGGAGATGAAGAGTATGATACAAAAAGTTAATGAAGCCAAGAGTTGGTTCTTCAAAAGAATAAACAAAATTACCCTTAGACAACCTTATTAGAAAAAGGAAAGAAAAGGCCCAAATCCATGCAATTAGGAATGAAAAGGGTGGAATTACAACAGACCCAGCAGAAATCTAGAGGATCATCAATAACTACTTCGAGAACCTGTATGCCAGTAAGAAGGAAAACACAGAAGAAATGGACAGATTCCCAGATACATATGAATTACCAAAGTTGAATGAAGGAGACCTTAAAATTCTAAAAACTCAATATGAATCAATGAAATTGAAAACATAATTAAAAACTTACCAACTAAGAAAAGCCCAGGTCCTGATGGTTTCACTGCTGAATTCTACAAGACATTTAGAGAGGAACTACTGTTACCACTGTTTAAACTCTTCAATGAAATTGAAAGGGAAGCAATACTCCCAAATTCATTCCTGGAAGCAAGCATCACCTTGATCCCCAAAGCAGAGAAAGACCCAACCGAAAAAGAGAGCTATAGGCCAATCTCACTAATGAACATAGATGCAAAAATCCTTAATAAGATACTGGCAAAGAGAATGCAGAAGATCATCAAGAAGATCATACACCCTGACCAAATGGGATTCATCCCAGGGATGCAGGGATGGTTCAACATGTGCAAATCAATCAATGTAATACACTATATCAATAGAGCCAAGGACAAAATCCATATGATTATCTCCATAGATGCAGAAAAAGCATTTGACAAAATCCAACACATATTTATGATAAAAACCCTACAAAAAATTGGAATAGATGGTCTCCACCTCAAACTGATAAAAGCCATCTATGAAAAACCAACAGCCAATATCATACTAAATGGTCAAAACCTGAAATCCTTCACACTAAAATCAGGAACAAGACAAGGATGTCCACTATCACCACTCCTGTTCAATATAGTTCTGGAAACATTAGCCACAACAATTAGACAAGAGAAAGAAATAAAAGGAATAAAGATAGGAAATGAAGAAGTCAAATTGTCATTATTTGCAGATGACATGATACTCTATATAGAAGACCCCAAGAACTCCACCAAAAGTCTTCTAGACTTAATAACCAAATTCAGTCAAGTAGCTGGTTACAAGGTCAACACACAAAAATCAACAGCTTTCCTCTACACAAATGACAGACTCACTGAGAGAGAAATAGGGCAAACAATTCCTTTCACAAAGGCATCCAAAAAACTGAAATACCTAGGAATCAACCTAATAAGAGAAATCAAAGATCTCTTTTCTGAAAACTATAGCACTCTGAAAAGAGAGATTGAAGATGATATCAGAAAACGGAAAGATATTCCCCGCTCCTGGGTAGGAAGAATCAACATAGTGAAAATAGCTGTACTTCCAAAACTGCTATATAGATTCAATGCAATCCCAATTGAAATCCCAGCACCGTCCTTCATGGACCTTGAGAAAATAATCCAAAAATTCATTTGGAACAAGAAGAGACCCAGAATACCAAAAGAAATTCTAGGTAACAGAGACATGGCAGGGCGTATTACCACCCCCAACTTGAAACTATACTACAAAGCTACTGTGATAAAGCAGCATGGTACTGGCAAAGAAACAGACCTGAGGACCAGTGGAACAGATTAGAAGATGCAGAAACAATTCCAGACACACTCAGCCACCTCATCTTCGATAAAGGAGCCAAATACCCTCACTGGAGGAACGATAGCCTCTTTAATAAAAGGTGCTGGAAAAACTGGGTTTAAAATTGTCAAAGATTAAAGCCAGACCTATATCTCTCACCATGCACTAAAATAAAGTCAAAATGGATTAAAGATGTAAATATTAAAACTGAAATGCTGAACCAGCTGGAACAGAGGTTAGGTAGAACTCTTGAAGACATCGGTGTAGGAAAAGATTTTATGAACAAAACCTCTGTTGCCCATGAACTAGCACAATCAACAAGTGAAGTCTCTTCTTATTAAAAAGCTTCTGCATAACAAGAGAAACAACTAGCAGTGTGAAGAGACAATCCAAAATGTGGGAAAAAATCTTCACCTATTGTTCCTCAGACAAAGGGCTATTATCTAGACTTTATAAAGAACTTAAAAGAATCAGACCTCCCAAATTTAAAGACTCAGTCCAAAAGGGACATCTGAAATGAACAGACATTTCTCACAGAAAGAAGTAGAAGTAGCAAATAAACATTTGAAAAAATGTTCAACATCACTGGTCATTTGAAAGATGCAAATGAAAACAACACTGAGATTCCACCTCACTCCAGAAAGAATGGCTGCTATCATGAAATCAACCAATAACAAATGCTGGCGGGGGTGTGGGGAGAAAGGAACCCTTCTCCTTGGTGGTGGGAGTGTAGACTGGTGCAACCACTGTGGAAATCAGAATGGAGATACCTCAAAGAACTAGGACTGGAAGCCCCATTTGACCCAGCTATTCCCCTGCTGGGGATCTTCCCCAAAGAATTAAAAGAATCATACCACAGTGATATATGTGCACCCATGTTCAGAGCAGCACAGTTTGTGATAGCTAAAACTTGGAAACAGCCCAAATGCCCGTCAACTGGGGACTGGATAAAGAAAATGTTGGGTTTTTAAAAAATAAAATGGAGTACTACTCAGCCATCAAAAATGAGAAATTAGAGACCTTTATAGCTAAATGGATGCACATTGAGGCGATACTCTTAAGTGTGATAAAGAGGACACAGATGTGTAAATACTGAATAGTTTCTCTGGTGTGAGAAACTGAAAGTGTAAATAAGGACTAAAAGGTATCATAGATAATGTGAAATAGGAAGAAAAGGGGCAAAGGGGAGGGGGAAGTGGGAAGGGGAGGGGAAAGGAAAAGAGGGAATGGAATCAATATGAGAAAATGAAAAACTGGAAACAAAGTCTTTGTAAATAGGGAGGGATGGAGGGGTTGAAGGGAGGGCAGGGGAAGGGGGAAAAATAAGAACCAAGAGAGATTATGTAAAGGTGCAAATTTCCAATGATGGGTGTCATTATATTGTATACCTAAAATGACCAGTGAAATGAAATTTTTAAGAAAAGACCCTAATGACTGCTTTCGACACACAGCGGGACACACTGGATGGGCCTTTGCACCTTTCATCGTCACTGCCGCCCATTACAGGACACCAGTCTGAGTCTGAATGGGAAGCGCCAGAGTCAGAGGAATGATGGGAAACAGGGTGACTGGGGGTCCTTTAGTGTGCAATTTGATGGGTTTCTTAGAAAGCAAATAGTCTACCTGGGATTCTCAGGCACAAATCCATAGAGCAGAAAGATACTACTGATAGATTCGCATCTGTTCCTTTCCTGCCTTTATCCTTCTGAACAGTGGTTGTAGCTCAGACTTTTCTCTCTCTTTCCTGAGCTCAACAGCAGGGAGGGCAGAAACTTCTGCTGGGAGCCCTTGGTCTGCACCGCAGACACAGCACCCCCACTTGGTCTGTGCAGAAGTGTTACAGTGGTTCAGAGCGTGTGCTTGTTGCAAGACAAAACCACGTATGGATACAAGTTTGCTATTTATTAGCATATGTTCATTGTTTTCATATCTCAGTGTTCTTTTCTGTAAAATAGGAACAGTAATAATGTTCATGTCTTAAACTTACAGGATTTGAGGAGAATATTTACTAACTGCTACCACAGGACTTTCCTTCTTAGTAAATTAGCAAATCACATAATTCAGTTCTCCTAGGGAATAAAGGGGACTTGGAATTCTGGTCAAAATGCTATAATAAAAGTATTTTTAATGCAGTCTGTGTTTAATAAGAAAAAGGAAACCCTAAAAACCAGAAGGCTGGGTATGACCTCACATTTCGCTGCCCTTGAGACAAACATAGGTTTCTCCAAGTAGCTTGAATTTAACAGGGCCTTGGACTCAGACTGAGCCCTCAGACTCACATTAAGCAGAGTTGAAATTGCGATCTCAGACTAATTTGGGACCCTCAGTAAATGGATAGAAGAGAAAAATCTTCCTGCCCACTCTGGGAAATAGCAAGAAACTTTGACTCTTTTCCTTTGAATTCTGGAGAGATGAAAAAAAGTTTTTCTGTCAATAGTGTTTTTAACCATGACCCTGACCTCACTCAGGTTGATATCTACATTTATTGTATCCTTTTAGGGAATTAGCATAAAGTAATCCCCATCGGGAATTTTTGGAGTTTCCAAAAAAGCAAAATCAAACACTATATTAATGGATATAACTTTAATCTAGGTGGTTTAGCACTACAATGTTCTGGCAAATAGGGGTCGGGGATGTAGCTCAGTGGCACAGCACCTGCCTGGCTAGCTGAAGGTCCTGAGTTCAATCCCCAGTATCAAAAAACCAGTTCTGCCAAATATAAGCTCCAGTACAAAAGCCCATGAAGAAGTAGAGCACCATGAGGGAGAGTCGGCAGACAGCAACAAGGGTATGACAGGAGCCCCCAGAGCGTCAGATAATGGAATTATCAGGTGAAGAAAGAAGCACATTTAAGACAAATATAGACAAAAGAGAAAAGGATAAAACACCAGTAATAAAGAGTCAGCAAAACTACTAGCAGGTAAGCAATTAGTAAATGTGAGCTATCACTTGTATTAGTGTTATCTTCTCTAGTAGATTCAAGAATGGAGGCAAAGTAAATCTGGAATGAAGTCTGTACTGATCACCAGACACCCGAACACAGTCCTTCACAAGTAAAAGAGTACAAGGTAGGAGATCTGATGGATGGAGGTGAGAGGAGGACTCCCTCCTTCCATCCTGGCTCCTGTTCAGATTCCTCCAGTAAGCATGTGGAAATGGATTCCCTTCCTTATAGATGGCAAATCCAACTTCTCACGGCTGAGAGGAAGAGTAGAGTGGGGGGAGCATTACGAGGCTGACTGTAAAAGTAATAACCCCACAAAATAATTTTTAAATGAATTGCCAAAGGGAGTGGGGCATTAAATCCCGGTCATAGTATAGAGCTATCATTTTGATGTAGAGTTCTCAAAGAGATCAGTCTGCTCTGGCTGTAGAACACACTTTTTTATAAAATCACAGTGTCCTAGGGATAGCAAAGGTCTTGAGATTCTTCAGACGGGGAATGAAGAGCCTGGAGAAATGAAATTTGTGTGTGGTTGGAGGTAGGGTGTGGTAGATAAGGACTCCTTCTGCTGGGGTAGAATGGGACTCCCATCCATCTCTCGTCTTACTGTTCAACATTGAATTCTGCAGTTTCTGTGTGGCCAAGTCTTGGACCATGCTGTTTACATAGTCTATGCCGACAACAGCCAATAACTAAGCTAGTAGCTTATTAACTAACAATGAATAAATGAGGAAGTAACTATCTTCTATAGGAGGCAAAGAAGAAGTGCATCATTTTTGTTTACAGTGCTCAGTCCACTGCAGTCCTACACAAACACCAAGAAGTAAGTCTTAGCCCACCTTCTGGCTGAACCCTGCAGGACATTGGTCCCAGCATCAAACCTGGCTTGAAAAAGAGCCCAATGTGGGGTTCAAGCACCTTTATGTTCTGGCAACTCCCTCCTAGTCAGGGTTACCCATCACCTTTCTGTCCTCAGATATTCTTTGCAGCACTATCTGGGGTAATACTTTTTAATCAACTTGATCATTAAGGACTATCAGAGCAAGGTCAATTAGCCAGAGAGCCTTTGGATTAGGACTGCAATCAGGCTGATTCCATCAATGTTCCTTCACAAGGAGAAGTCCCGCCTGCCTCCGCATCCATCTGTATTCATCTCAGGATCACCCAAAGATGTGCACATTTCACTCTCAACTCTTGATCTGATGGCTAATTTGTCAAAATGACAGCTGGTGCCCTGCAGATGGTGGGAGCTGGTGGAGCTAGTGGGGTTGAACTCAGCTGCACCAGCTGGGTAGGGTGTTCCTGTTGGCGCAGAGCATGACAGGGCTCATCCTGAAAGGCGGTAGCTCCTTCCTTTCATCCCACTCCAATAGGGCCTCATGGAGGGTGCTCTGGTGTAGTGATCAGGAGAATGTGAGTTTGTGTCATGGCTCGCAAACATACAAACTTTCATACTTGGGTCTCAACTGTTTCAGTTTTCTTATGTGTAAAATGGTGATTTCCACCTCTTCAATGGTTGTAGGGACCAAATAATTTATCACAGTATCTGGCAAGCAGTAGTTACCCAGTCATAGTTAGTGCCTTCTGCCTCCCTGGGCAGTGGATGGCACTAATTCAAGGGTAAAATACACATAGAGCTAGTCCCAAGGAAAGAGGAGCCTTCTTAGGAAGGCAGAAAAGATGAAAACCTGAATCTTTTAAATTTCAATTCTTAATTCCTAGGAAGTTCCCTGGAATGTAAAATCTAGGCCATCTAATAACCTCTAAAGTGCCTTCTAGGGAGCAGAGCCAGAGGGACACCTTCAGCTTCTACGGTGGTTACCCTTTAACCGGTGTCCAAAAGGGTATGGCTCCTGTCTTAGAGGAGGAATCAAAGAGATCCCTATGAGCCAGGGGACCTACACAATGACACAGAGATGCACTGGTCTGGGGACTGGGGAACTGGAACATAGAAAACATTTCTTGGTGGCTGTGATCTGTTTGTTACAGGCATCACACCATATTCACTTAGCTACCCAGTGAGCAAGGTTAGCTGTGTATGTGTCACATGTGGCCTTGGCTGGAACTGAACCCAGGATATTTAGTGATCTATTCATGTGACAAAGTATTTACTGAGCTCCCTCCAGATGCCAAGCCATTTACCTGGAACTGGAGGCAAAAGACAGGTTCCTGCTTTCATGGGGCTGAAAGACTAGATGAGACAGTGTGAGTCCCATGAAAAGAAGAGTGAACAGGGTTATAGCCCATGCTCAAGGTACTGCAAGGTTCATTTTGACAGTGACCTAGGAAGGCCTTTCTGGGATGGTTAGTGTGAAAAGATAAATGAAAGATAAAAATGAGGCAGGATGTGGGGGAAAATATACTTTACCAGGTAGAGGTAGTGCAAAGTCCGTAATGTAGAAATGACCTTGGTGTGTCAAGGTGAAGGACGGAAACAATTTCCAGCCTGGAAGAAAATGAGGTGGAAAGTGCTAAGAGGCTGGAGAGACAGGAGATACAAATTGGTTTGTGGCAACATGTTTGGATTTTAATTAGGTGAAATGGGAATCTTCGGGAGCTCTTAAGCATGGTAAATCCTGTTCAAGGGAGAGGAGCGGAGCATTTAGTCTGCTGTCTTAATTACTTTTCTTGTTGTTGAGACAAAATACACAACATCCAAGGATAAAGGATGAAAGGTTTATTTTAGCTCATAGTTTGTAAAGGTTTCAGTCCCTAGTTGGCTGGTTCCAAGACAGGGCAGCATGGTAGGGGGCCTGGCAAAAGAATCCACAGTAGGGCAGTCAGGAGCCACCAGGTGGCGGCAGCAGCAGCAAGCCCGGCCTCCCTCTCTCCCTTTATGTTCCATCCAGGCTGTAAGCCTTTTTTTTTTTTTTTTAATTAAATTCTTTTATTGGTACATTGTAGGTATACAACACATTTACATTTCTCATTGGGAATTGTACCTTTACATAATGCATCTTGGTTCTTATTTTTTCCCCATTCCTAGCCCTCCCTTCACCCCCTCCACCCTTCCCTATTTACAAAGACTTTATTTCCATTTTTTCCATTTCTCATCATTTTTCCTTTCCTTTCTTTCCTTTCCCCTGCCCCCCCCCACTACCACTGCCCTTTGGACCTTTTCTTCTTATTTTGCATTTTCGATTATTCATTCTAATCATTGATACATTTTAGGTACAAAATATAATGACATTCATCATTGGAAATTTGCACCTTTACATAGTCTCTCTTGGTTCTTATTTTTCACCCTTGCCCAGCCCTCCCTTCAACCCTCCATTCCTTCCTATTTACAAAGATTTTGGTCCTATTTTTCCATTTTCTCATATTAATTCCATTCCCTTCTTTCCTTTCCCCTGCCCCTCCCACTTCCTTTCCCTTTGCCCCTTTTCTTCCTATTTCACATTACTTATTATACGTTTTAGTCCTTATTTACACTTTCAGTTTCTCACACTAGAGAAACTATTCGGTATTTATACATGTGTGTCCTATTTATTTCACTTAAGAGTATTGCCTCAATGTGCATCCACTTAGCTATAAATGTCTGTAATTTCTCATTTTTTATGGCTGAGTAGTACTCCATTTCATAAAAAAGACACATTTTCTTTATCCAGTCTCCAGTTGATGGGCATTTGGGCTGTTTCCAACTTTTAGCTATTACAAACTGTGCTGCTATGAACATGGGCGCACATATATCACTGTGGTATGATTCTTTTAATTCTTTGGGGAAGATCCCCAGCAGTGGAATAGCGGGGTCAAATGGGACTTCCAGTCCTAGTTCTTTGAGGTATCTCCATACTGATTTCCACAGTGGTTGTGGTTGCACCAGTCTACAGCCTATTAATTGGTGCCAGCCACATCCAGCATGGGGTTCCATTATCCACAGGCTTAATCCCAATATCACACCCTTAATCCACTTTCACACCCTAATCCAACCATCTTCAAAACTCCCCACTATGACCACATGAGGCTTTGGGGGTCAACTAGATACAACCCATAACATACGTTCCTGTCCCCAGAGCCATATCCCATTCTGCTTCTTGGCTCAGCCCAACCTGAGGTGTGCGTAATTGTTAGATTGCTTTCCTTGTGTTCTTCTCCTTAGCTAGAAAGGCCAGGCCAAAGCTCTTAATAGGTTCTAACCTTTAGTCCTGGCCTCAGGCTTTTGCTTTGATAAAATCCTATGCCTCATTCAGACCCCAGTTTTAGTAACCTCAACTTTCCAATTCACTTTTCTATTTTTCCTTGACCCAAGTCACTCTGCTTTTCCTGCTTCCTGAACTTAAGGAGTTCCAGGGCTTTCTAAATTACAGGGAAGTAAGGGACAGAGGTTCTTGTACTAAAGAACAGGGTGGTGCTCTCTGGGTGTGGGAAGTCAGGAGCCCAGGTTGAAGTCTTGCCTCCGCAGTCTCAGGAATCATCACATCACCCTCTGCTCCTCCGTGAACTCTAAGCTGGACCAGGCTGGGCTCAGTGGTCTTTCAAGTCACTTTCAACTTTGATGTTTTAATCTGGAGATCAGCCAGTCTGAGAAAAGTTTAAAAAGCAGCTAAAAGGTAAGAAGCAGATTTATTTGTGTGTATGTTCAAGAGCAAACAAGTTTCTAGATTGGGTTTAAAACCACTCTTTTCAGTTTCAAAACCCCACAAAATCTTGCTCCAGCCCCTGAGCTCTTGGCTTCTGGTAGGCGTATGTTTACAACACACATATGTCTTCCGGAGAACAACATGAATGTCAGTGTCACTTAACTGGAGACTTGCCTGGGGTTTGTATTTAAAATGAAAGACTTGGAACTAGTTAGCTGCAAATGTAGATCAGCCAAAGCATGAAATATTTCTCCCTGCCTCTATTTTTCCCTTACAAATTGTCATTTTATATGAGCAGTGTATGTTCACTATTCATAACATTAGAGATGCATAGATAGAACTGAAAGTTTCACGTAATTTTCCATTGATAACCACAGTAAAAATTAGGAATACAGTTTTTTTTCTCTTAATTAATTAATTAATTAGTTTAGCATACATAAATGTACTAACAATATTTTTAAAATGCTTGTGATTGGCTAAGAGCCTCCAAAAGACTCCAGCACTCTGGAACTTGTTCATTTTTACTTTATTTGGGAAACACAATCTTTGCATATATGATCAAACTAAAGACCTTAAAGAGGTTATTCTGAATTTTCCAGGTGAGCCATCAAAGCAATGTACACGTACCCTTGTCAAACGGAGGTAGAAGGAAGTTTTTATACACAGAGACAAGTCATGTGAAGATGGAGCAGTGAGAGATTTGAGAAAGTGGCTTTGAAGATTGGAGTGACGTGGTCACAGCCAAGCAATGGCATCAGCTACCAGAAGTTGGAAGAGGAAGGGAACAAATTCTCCCCTAGAGCTTCCAGAAGGAACACAGGCCTGCCAATGCCTTGGTTTTGGCCCAGAGAAACCCATTTACTTCTAACCACCAGAATTGTGAGAGAATAAATTTCTGTTGTTTTAAGGCATCACACTTGTGGTAATTTGTTAGAGAAGCCACAGAAAATGAATACAATATTCGAAGGTTTATATGGAAAGTGTAAATCCTGCACTCCACTCCTTCACACCTCCTAGTTTTGCTCCTTAGAGGTAAATATTTTAAATGTTGGAGTAGTTTCTTTAAAAGAAACCTTTCTATATCCAATTAACATGGATATACATGCTTCCTAAGTTGGTATTTTTGTTTGAAAAAGGATTTATCACTCTTATACCTCCTAAACATATACACATATATATGCATATAAACTTCCTTCATTTATTAAAAAGATATAAATTGCATTTACAGCTGTTCTGGGCTGTGTACTAGGTTTATATTTCCCTTCCTGAACAACTTTTTGCTTTTCCTGAAGTTAATAGTTGCTTCAACTTTTTATTTGCCCACTTCTTTTGTATGCATACCATCACAACTGCATTTCCAAATTTTATTGAAATAGAAGATCTCTCTCAATAAATTCAAATGCATAAGATAATCTATATTCTTCATTCTACCTCCACCTTGGATGCACCCTTCCTAGATGTGATCAGAATTGGTTGCTTTCTAGAATTGTGGCTCTGTTGTCATTCTTGACATCACTTTCCCTCTTTCTTGTTGAATTGCCAGCTTTATGGGTCTTTTCTCTCTTTCTTTATTGCAACAAAATGAAGTTTCAGTATTCTAGCAGCCTCTGAAGAAAAGATGCATGTTGTAAAAATACTTTGATTTATTCCATATCTTTATCTTAAATATGCATAAAAATCCAGCAAATCATTTTTCCCCAGAGTTCTGAAGACATTTCCCTATTGTCTTCTAGCTTCTGGTGGTGGTGTTGATATGATTTCTGATCTTGTGTGTGAGATCTTGTTTTTCTTTCTGAGAATTTTTGGGGCATTCATTTTACCTCATTATTTGGAAATTTCAGAATAATTTTATTCACTGTTCTGGGCATAAGGCGAATCCTTTAAATTTCAAAACTAACAGCTTTCAACTACGGAAAAATTTTTTTTACTAGTGCTTGGATAATTTTCTCTACTTTAATATATTCATTTTTGGAATTTTCTGTTTCACCTCATTTTCTGAGGTAATTTTTCTAAGGTGCTTATCTTTTCCCTATTTTTTTTTTTGTACTGGGGATCGAACTCAGGACCTTGCACTTGTTTTCCCTATTATTTTCATGATGTCTTTTGATTCTACTATCAAACCCAGGACCCCCCACATGCTAGGCAAGGGCCCTTTCACTAAGCTACATCTCCAACACAAAACTTTGTCATTTTCAAGCTCTTTTTAAAAAATCATGCAGTCCTCACTTCATAGATTCATTATTTTTTCTTACCTTTCTGAAAATACACCTGGGAGGTTTCCCCTCATAGCTTTCCCTTTCTTCTTTCTGTGTTGCCTCTGTTTTCCACAGGTTCCCTCATTCTGTGCATCTGTTTTTCAGTTAGAGGCATTACTCCAATGTTTCAATATGTGGTACCTTTCCCATTCAGCAGTGAGGCACTGCCTAGAAGATTAGCAGTCTTATGGGTATGTGTGGTGCTTGTCACTGGTGAATTTTACTATGAAGCTCCATCAGGACATTCATCTGTCAGCATTACCTGCAAGACTTCTCTCTCTAGTGGGTCAGCTTGCTTCCCTTCCAATCTCCTGTTAAAGGGCTAGATGCTTTCTGTTCCCTCTTTCCCAGTTTTCAGTACAGTAATCTGCAACTCCCACTCTTCCCAACTGTGCGTGATATTCCTGAGTTCTAAATTCTCTGGTACAACTTTTCCAAAGGGTAAACTTCCAGCTTCCTGGTGGGGACGGGAGAGAAGTTGCCTAGCTGCCTAGGATACAGTGATGATGTAAGGGGTTTAATTGCTTCTTTTACAGACTTTCAACCCTTGACTTTTTTACAGTCCTTGACTTTTCAGCTCCAACTACAGAGGTTTAGTTCACTTTTGAAGACATTTATTGCCTTAAATTCCAGGGTGTTTACAGAGCTCCAGAATGGAAATTGGTTGGCTTTTTCTTGCACCTACCCAGAAAGCTTATGGACATTTTATTTCAATTTTCTCTGATATGCAATGTTAAATTTTACTTATCCATCTGTTTTCTGGCATCCAAAATTCTCTTGATACTTCTCTGTTTTCCCCTCTTTTCTGGTCTTTGTCTTCCTCAGTTCATGCCCTTTAAAAAAAAAAAATCTCTTCACACTTTCATTTTAGTGGGGTTTGGGGTTAGAGCAGAGTCATATTGCCCACATTTTATAAGAACCTGCCTCTTGCTTTCTACTATTCTAGCTCTAAAGTCAAATCTCCTTTTCTGAATTGGTATCTCCTCAAAACTTCTTTCCCACTGTAGACAGGTGGCTACTCCCTCTGTTCCCCATTAGAAGGAGAGCAGAGAAAGCTCTATTTAGCCATACGGTGCTCCCCTATCTGCCTCAACTATCCCTTTCCTTTCCTCTCACAATCTCCTTGAATATTTTGGTCAGAGGAACTGCCTCCTGCCACATCTTCAAGATCTTATTTAATGATCTTGTACCCTCTCTAGCTTTCCTCCTGACCCAAGCAGAACACATGTTTCTGGTGTGTCTGATTTGACTCATTGTCTACATCCCTAATTTTAATGTTTAATGTCCCATTTTTTACTTCCTGCCTGAGACTGAGTAGAACCTACGAATAGGCTTTAGCATAGACAGAATGAAAATGGAAAGAAGAGGGAAGTGTTTCCATTTTGGAGGTGTTCTAGCCTTTGTCAGACTTTGGTCTCCAGTTTGTTCAGCCATCCGGGGCAGACTTTTTGGCCTTCTAACAGAGTCACACCTATGACTCTACAGTGAGTTTCCAGGCCTTCAGCTTTTGACAGCTTCTGGATTCTCTGGCTCTCTAGTTCACAAGTGGCCATTTTGGATTCTTCCACCTCTGATCTCACAGACAGCTATTGTGATTCTTCTGTTTCTGATCCTGTAAGCTTACTTAATAAATCCCTTCAAATATATCTATATCTATATCTATGTATATAGAATATATATTTATATATTTTATATATTTAAATGTGTGTGTGTGTGTGTGTGTGTATATATATATATATATATATATATATATATATATATATATTTTATTGACTCTATTCCCTTACAGAGCACTAACTATACAGATTTTGGTATGAAGAGTGGAATCATTTCTGCGACTATATCTGAACATGTGGTTCCAAAGCCTTTGGAAGCTTGGAGATGCTGGCTTGAGTAGCCCTAGGACGCTGTAAGCCAAGTTTGATGGGATATTTTTGTTGGAGTTCAGAAGACCAGGATATTGACAATAATAAATACTATAATAGCCAGGCTCAGTTGGGAACAAATATTCCATTGGCAGTTACAGGCTATGTGCATTACAAGGCATGTGCATTACACTCTAGTAGAAATTTTGTCTTTACTTTACCCATGTCCTGAGACTTTGCAAGAGACTGAAATTAACAGCAGCAGACTAATCAATCTGGCAGAGGAAATATCAAGGCAGCCCAACATTCAGGCTGTGGCATGAGTACTTCTGGCTGCTTTCAGCCATATTCACAGTGAGAATCAGGAGCAGAAAGGTCCCATTTAAACGTTTTTGGTTTCACCAGAAAGGAAGTACCTGCAAAGTTGGGGAGAAGTAGAGTATGGTTGCTGAAAAGATTGGCATTAAAAAGAAGCCAAGTACTTTACATCAGGATAATAGGAAAAATGGCTTGAAGACATCTCAGGAATCAGAAAGACTCCACCCTTTTCAGGCTCAAGAGTGTAAAACTAAAACTTTTATTTGCAAAGAGAACCCCTAGGCTCCCTACTCAAGAAAGGCCACCTAGGGTATTGGTTTCCTGGGATTTATTTCACAATGCTCAGCCATCTCAACCATTCAGGCACTTAGAGGCCTCTGCATCCATGACCCAACAAAGCCTGGCTATTGCTGAAGGTGGCGGCAGAACTTGGTGTCATCCACATGATGCTGGTTTTACAGGTACAAAATATTCAAAAATTGTGGCTTCTGTTCAAATTTCAGAAGAAGGTCAGGCAGTATGCCCCTGAATCCTAGCCACTGGACCACTGGGGAAGTGTTCAATGTGCCCCTGAGAGACCAGTATGTAAAGCTGTGATAGTTTAGTCAAAAATACAGTGGAGATTCAGAAGAGTTGGAGATGTTAGAAATGTGGAACATCTGCTGAAGAAAGGTGGAGGCAGAGAGCAGAACCAAGAGAGTGGCCATAAGGGCTGCTACCAGAAATGGCATAAGAAGAGAACCATCCAAGCTCTTTGGAGCTCACATTTCACCACAACCTGTGCTAGGTGCTGGACACAGAACTACAGGATATGTTTACCCTTCTGGGTTTCAATCTTGCTTTGGTCCAATTCCTTTCTATCTCCCTACTTCTCCCTTTGGAATGGGAATATTTACTCTGTATAGATGTATCTGGAAATATTTAATTTTCTTTTTGATTTTTACAGGGACTTCCAGCTAAGAGTTTGCCTTGGGTCCCAGAGGAGATTTGAGATTTGGACTTTTTGGCAGTGCTGCAACCGGTAAGAATTTGGTGACTCATACAGATGGACTAAGTGCATGTTACATAATGAGGTGGCATAAGTTTTTTGAGAGCCAGGCCTGGAATGTTATAATTTAAGTTTAGAATCATTCCCAAAAGTCTCATGTTTTTAGAGGTGAGGCTTTTGGAAGGTGATTGGATTGTGATGGCATTATAGGTGATTTGTTAGAAGGTGGTGCCTGATTGGAGGTGGGTGACAGGACATGACCTGGAAGGATAGAATATATCTCCCTCTGCTCTCCTCCCTTTTCCCTCTGTTTCCTCCCCAAATGATGTGAACAGCTTTCCACCACCAGACCCTTCCTCCATACTTTTTCTGCCTTGGAGGCAGCCGACTATGGACTGAATCCTCTAAAAACTATAAGACAAAATAAATCTTTCTTCAAGTTTTTGGTGTCAGTGTCAGGTATTGTGTCCCAGTGATGAGAAAGTGACTAAGAAGTAACCAAGACAATATCATTTAGAATATTCAAGTGGCTGAATCCAGTTTCTCCTTGGCTGAAGAACTTTTTCAGTTCTAGTCATGTGAACTTCTCCATAAAGTTACAGTATAATACTTAATTATCCGTACTTAATTATCAGTTATCAGAGAGAAAGAGAGCAAGAGACAGCATAAAAAGAACAAGCAACATGGAATTTGTTGTCATGTATGACATGATTTGAAAGTGATACCCTATCATATGTGAAATTAATTAGAAACATGTCACTAGGTGCAACCTACAGAAGAAAGGAGGAGATTATACAAAGTGATGAATACCAGGAGGCTGGTCACTTGAGGCCACCTTGGAAGTCTTTTATATTAGTTTCCTAGAGCTTCCATATCACAGATTAGGCAGCTTAAAACAATAAAAATTTACTCTTTCATAGTTTTGAAAGCTAAAATTCAAAAAAATCAAAGTTTTAGCAAGACCATCCTCTCTCTGAAGGTTCCAAGGTAGAATCCTTCTTTGCCTCTTTTTATCACCTGATACTCTTGACATTCCTTAGCTTGTAGCTACAAAAGTCTGATTTCTCCTCCACTACGTGGTGTCCTCCCTATGTGTCTGTCTTCACGGACATTCCCCTCTTTGTATGTCTCTGTGTCCAAAATTCCTTCCTCCTAATAAAGGAATCAATAATACTGAATTCAGGACCCGCCCTAATCCAGTATGATTTCTTCTTAATTGATTACACAAGCATATTCTACTTCCAAACAAGGTGCACAGGTTCCAAGTAGACATGAATGGGAGGGCACTATTCAACCCAGAACAGTATGAACTACAACATCTAATTCTGTCCCTTCCTTTCCTCAAAAATGGACTTCTTTCATACTTTCTTTTCTGACCTCTCTTAGCTCTTCAGCTTAAACTTGGCACCGAAATGATGTGATTATCTGCCACTTGATGCTGCTGCCTCTTAGGAGATCGGCCCAGCTTGAGGATCATCCTAACTCGAGGTAATCTTGGGATCTTTAGTAGCAAAGCAGTTAACACATTTGTCCCCTGTGACCCTCTGAAAGCTGGACAATACTGCTGCTGCAAACAGGACTTTGAGGAGTTTGGTAGCTTATTGCTTATGTCTTTTTGACTTGAAAGTCAATTATGTTTTATCTCCTTTTTCTTTGTATATACCTGAACCTGTGACACATTCCTTTAAGAGATTGTGCCTCCCTAAAGCAGTGGTCCTCATGGCAGGAGTGTCCTTTGTCTTCTTAGTGAGAAGAGCTGATGTGCAAGTATATAAAAATTTCTGAGTGGATAACATGTGATTTTAACATAATTTTTATGATGGCCACTTCTCCTCAACTTCTTACCAGGGGATATTTGTCAATATCATTAAAAAAGTTTAAAGAGATACCATCACTAAATCACCAATTCACAGTAATACCACCACCTATACTTAAATCACTTACATCGAAGAACACAATAAAGCTTCTAAAAGGGTATCATTACAGAATTCTTTGTGTGGAATGACAAAATTTGGAAGCAGCACAAATGCTTTTCAGTAGGGATAAGTAAACGGTGGTATACTCCTAAAGTGGAGTATTACACAACAATTAAAGAGATCAGATCCATATGAGTGTACAAAAATAGATCCTGGAAAACAATACCAAATGAAAAAGAAGCAAATTACAAAACATTACTTACTGAATGATGCCATTTTTTGTTAAATAAAACACAGCAAACAACAATACATTCTGTTTATGGATATATATGTATATGTGCAGTAAAAGTTTAAAAACCATGAACAGGAAGGAACCCAACCAAATTCATGGATTTTGACCGTCATTAGACAGGGAGGGCCTAAGAGAATATGACTGAAGAGGAGGAATGAGGAAGGTTTAACTTTGTCTGTACTATTTCATTTTCACACTTTATTTTTTGGTACTGGGGATCGAACACGGGTCCTTCCACTTGCGAGGCAGGCAGCAGAACCACTGAGCTAAATCCCCGGCCCACTTTTCACACTTTTTAAGAAACAAAACAAAACAAACAAATGTTATTGTTTCAAGGTATTTGTTATATAAGTTTTGGTGAGTTTCTGAATCTTCAAACTTTTAAAACTAATTAAGTAAGAAGAATGAGGATATGCCCCTGATTTGCAAAGACTAAATTCCCACAGGAATGTGGGTTGCAAAGGCCAACAACTTGCAGGGGTATGGGCAGGGTTGTGATGCTCTGGCCACTAAGACAGCTGTAGAGCATATGAACAGAGGTCCTGGGTTACATATAAGTTATGGAATCTTTGATATTTTCAGTTAAGCTACTGACTAAATTTCTGTGGGGCATTAGAAGGAAATGCAGAAAATCCTTAGACCTGGAGTGAGACAGAATTAATTCCTGGTATCTTTCTCATCCCGGTTTACAGAAAGCCTGTCTAATTAGAGTTGTTATTCTTGGATTTCTGTGGAGTGTCACTGTATCCTTTCAATGGCATTCTCCTGTCCTTTTCAGTAACCATTTCTAGTGGATATCATCTCGTTGTCATCAAAGCAGCCATACGCAAAATAAGACTATATCTCTAACAAGCAGCACCACAAGAACAGCCAAATCAGGTTGCTTTTGTAATATGAAGCTCAGTGGTGGAGCACTTGTCTAGTATGCACAGGGCCCTCGGTTAAATTCCCAGCGCTGAAAAACACAAAAATAAAATCATGAAGACATACAGAAACAAAGTGGCTTGGAGGCCTCAGAATGTTCCATCTAAACTAATCAATTCTTTTGGAACCCGGATTTCCCCATTTTTTCTAATTTCTTGATTGCTCAAGCCAAAAACTTAGAATCATGAGTAGCACATCTTTATTCTGTGCCATGTACAATCACTCATTTGATCACTAAAAGCTGCCCAGTCCTCCTTCTAAATACCTGTCAAAGTCTTCCATTTGTCTCCATCTCTGCTCTCATCATCACAGCCCAGGCTCAAAGAGCTTATTTAGACGACAGTAACAACCTTCTAACTGGTTCTTCTTGCCACTTCCTTGTTTTCAATCCAATATCTCCACAGGCAGAGTGAACTTTCACAATCAAATCTGATTTTTTCCCTTCAGTCCTTAAAAACCTTCAATGGCTTCTCATTCCTCTGGGATACATACAAATCTTCTATGGCTTACCAAGATTTCCAGGATGGCCCTTTTGAAGACCCTACACTGGACAGGATATCTAAACACCTGATCCCACATTAGGTTCTGAGATTTGAGTTTATGCTATTTCCAAACTCAGGCTTTAATTACCTCTCCTTGTCCTTGGAATGTACTTACTGGCATCAGTTCTCCATCTTTGCCACCCTTTAAAGTCCAGTTCAAATCCCGCCTTCTGGAGCTGGCTGCCACGGTTACATCTCCTGCCCTCAACACACAAACACTCAGAATGATTCTCTATTTTGTGCCTTTGAAAGTCATCTGATTGATCCTCAATCAATCTGTTGTCTTTCCTCTAGGTCAACAAGGGAAGGAATGATGGCTTGCTCTGAACCTCTCACTGTATGGTAGGCACTGAATAAAGATGAACTGACTTTAACAGTATTGATGGGCTGGAAATAGTTCTAGAGTGTGAAGGAATGTGCATTTATGAAGTGCTTTCCAACTTCTCTAAAGAAGCTCTGTGACTCACCTTTAAATTTCTCTAAACTTAAAAACCTCTGCCAACCATTTTCCTTGAATCATTTAGACAGATGCACTAATAACGATGATTTAAAGTGAGACTTTAGTGTCAGCGTCTCATTCACACTTCAGAAAATGTGTATTCAGAAGCACACAAAAGGGGTGTAATTACCATTTCAGGAAAATATGTTAATTTGATGCAATGCTTTACTGCTCTGACAGCTTTCAGCCCTTGTACCAAATGATTGTAAAAATGGATATTAATGGAGAAAAATACACTTTTCTTCCCTCTCAAAATGTAGGTAGTAAGCAAAGGCAAATAGAGCAGGAGTCTGCTGCAGAGAGGGGCAAGGCTGGAGTGTCCAAGGCTGTTAGCACACTGAGGCTGGCAAATGCGGAGTTGCTGATAGCATTTCTAAGTGCCTAGGCCTCTGGGGAAGGCTTCACCACTCACCAAGAGTATTACGAATCCAATCAAAGTGCGAGCAATGGGAGCAGGTTTTAATGCTGCTTCTCTACTCTGGGAAGACTCAGAAGTCCTGTCTAGACTGGAGCTGGGGTGCCCTGATTAGGTACCTGGGAATGCCATGGCTGCTGGTTTCTTCCAGGATCTACTTTTTGACTAATAAAGTGCTTCTTCCATCCTCTGCTAAAGGACAAGAGCTGCACTTGCCTGAACCCCAGAGGACTAAGTGGTCCACTCTGAGCTGAAAGGGCATGAGATCTCCTCAAGTCTTTGGCAATTCTTTTCTAGAATGTAGGAGTGTTAGTTTTCTATTGCTATAACAAGAGGCCTGAGGCTGTGTACTTTACAAAGAAAAGAGGCTTACATAGCTCAGTTTTGGAGGCTGAAAGTTAAAGATTAGGAAGCCCCGTCAGCTCAGCCTCTGAAGGGCCCCCTTGGCTGGGTCACAACAGGATGGATGGCATCACAGGAGGATTGTGTACAAGGACAGATCACACAATAGGGAGAGAGTGTGGGAGTGTGTGTGTGTTTGTGTGTATAACAACCTCCTCACAGGAATTAACCAGGTACCAAGAGAACTACATCAACTTCACCCAAGAATGATGCTCTGCAAAGACCAAATCCCCTCCCCTCTGGCCCTGCCTCTTAAAAGCCCCACTGCCTGTCACATTAGCACACTGGGATCCCGGCTTCTAACACATGAACCCTTGAAATACAGACTCAAAGACAGCAATAGGTGATTCCCCTACCTACAAGGGAATTTGTGAGAATAAATGGGGGCAATGGACATTGAAGCCTTCACTTAGTGAAGGAGCTCAATAAATGGTAGTTATTCTTATGGTTTTTACATTATCATCTTATTATCCTAGGGCATAAACTGATTAAAAGTAATTCTCCAAGGTGGTGATAAAGTGACTCAGGGTTGAAGAAATTACCCAGAGGCTTCATGAAGCTCTGCTTCTACCATTTCAAGAGGAGCGTTTATTTATGGAAAGACCACTTGGTATCCATACCTCTCTCAGCTCCTGGGCAGAGACTGAAAGGGATGGGGGAAGCCAAGAGATGGGAGCACGTTCCCTCACTTGCCAGGTCTCTGGGTGATCTAGAAGTATGAGAATTTGCCCTTGCAGTAGACACCTTCACTCCAACAACTTCAGGGTGGGTGCAAAATCCTATTCTATTCCTACCTGGAGCAGAGCTGGAGGACGGAGATGACTTAGATTAAATCAACTGGAAATGTCCTTGTAAGCAGGATCATCAAAGGCTTCTGCCTTCCTGACATGATCTTACAGATGGAAGGGGCAAAGGGAATCCTGGAACTCGTGTTCACTTCAAGGAGGCCGGAGATGGGGCAAAGGAAGTAAAAGAGAATATTGGGGTCTGCTCCAAAGACACAGAGCTTGGTTTCCCTCTTTTCCTGCCTCATGGAAGCACTTGCTCATGCACACAGGAGAAGTCAGCTGGCTGTTGTCAGGGGTAAAAGAGGTCAGCAAAAGCAAGGGACAGAGATGCCCAAGCATGCCCCCAGAAGCCTGAGAACTGCATCATTGGGGCCTGGGGCACCAGTAGAAACCCAGAGGGAGAACTTTAGCTAGCAATGGTATAAGGCAGGCCTGTCACCCTGGTGGAGGGTTAATCACCAGTGCCAGAGCTAAGGCTGCTTGACTATCCTGGGGCTGGGCTGAGTCCACCAATGAGATGCCACTGAACCTCATGAGAGGAGCCATACTTATGCAGTGCATCCAGGGGATGGAAGGGAAGTCAGACATTTACATGGTGAGAGGGCCCAAGTCAAGGTGACAGACTAGCCATACATCTCCAGATCGCAACTGAAGTATAGACAAAAAAAGATTATTTCTACAGGGGAATCATGCAGGAAGGATGGCAGTGAAGATAAACCAGAAAGGGTTTGGTGACTGGAGTCAGAACCCAGGGGTCTTAGGAAGGATTACAGGTCTGCCTTGCAGGGTGCCCTGGGCAACCCAATCACTCCAAAGCCTTGACTCTCCAACGAAAGCATGGCTGTTGCTAGTGCACAGGGCTCCTTCCTGCAGGTGAGAAGAAAGTGTCCCTGTCAAGAATTTTGCTTTGCATCTGTCAGGAACCTGTCATAAAATATTGATTTTGCTAGACCAGATATTTTACTGTCCCCTGCTAGAAAACTGTCACGATAAGTGCACGTGTCTTAAGATCTCAACAACGTGAGAGGTGACCTTATGCCAGTGCACAAGCCACAGTGGGGAGTGAAGCTTTCAGTAAATGCTTGGGAGCTGGAGTTAGTTGAGGGATTCAACAAAACATAGAGTCTCGGCCTTGAGTTTGGTATGTGGAGAGAGGATTGGCTTCCTAAATAGCTCAGAGCTAGAGGAGCTTCAGTTCTATTGTTCATGTGGTTTTAACTCATCCTTTCAAAGGAACTTTGCTACCCACCCAAAAACGTGCATAGTTACATCAAGAGAAACTTTTAGAAAAAGAATACTTGTCCAGCCTATCTTGTATTGTTCTATAAAGACTCTAAAAAAGTAGGTGGAGTCTCTTGGAACAGAATTAATAAGGCAGGAGGGTTTGAGTTTTCTTTGATGGCATTAAACGTGGTGACAAAACAACAGTCAGTTTCTATGTCTGTCTTCAGCTTCCAAATGCTTTAATATTCACAGTATCATTTTATTTACAGAATAATTCTTTGTGAAGGCAGAGTGGGTATGAGCTTTATTTTGCAAATGAAGAAATTATAAGGCAAAGTTTTGTGATAATGCCATGTGTCTACTAGAGATTCATGAATACACAGCTCCATTAACTAATTATATGAAGTGTTGAGCCTTAGTATATTGAGCAGTGGGTCCTAAGCACTCAAGAGTAACCTTTTGGAATAAAAAAAAAATGAAGAAATGCAAATGAATAGAAAGAAATGTTAAATTACAGCAATGATGAAATAGCCCAATGGACCAAGTTGACCTCATTTTGGATAATTTAGGGAGCCTCAGGGCTTCAGTGAACAACCAACACAGACCAACAATAGAGTGCTTCCATTACTCTACCTAGAAGATAGGTGAAAAGAAAGGAGATTACAGAGTAATGTACATGCTTGGGTTCTTGTCTGACACTTAGCATGCAAAAAAAGGGAATGGATTTTACAGTCAAAGTTTGGTCAAGTAAGCTGTGAAATCCTGGGCCATTTATGTCATCTCTCTGGGTCTTAACTGATCCAACTGTTAAATGGAGGAAATGCTATCTACTTTAGTAATTCATGTCAAACACTATATTCATTGTTCTGAAAAAATAATAAAAAGCATCAACGGAATAGCATTGCTATTCTACTGCTTAGGACATGGTTAAGGACATTATCCAGTCCAGACATTTCTCAACACCGATCCCATAGCATTGCATGAGATTTAGGAGCAAAAGAAAGCAAAAAGTTGGCTGTCCCACCTGCTACTTACCTGGACCTGTTTTTTGGTCTTTGTTTCCTGAATTCATTCATTCATTTGGGTATTGGTACTCATTCATGTTTTCACTCACTGTGGTGGACATTACCAGTGCTCATCAGAATTTTCAGTTCTCTTTCCAGGCACATTTGAAGTTGGGCATCATTATTGACCTTGTTTTGGATAATGACATATGAACAGAAGTGATGTGTGTGGCTTCTGGATAAAATAATATAATGATCACTACTATAGTTTCCACGCTTTTTGACCCTGGCCACAGCAAACCCTAGAGCCTGTGTTTGAGAAGGAGGCCCTATATGATGATGACTCCTTTATCAACCTGGGTCCCTGAGTCGCATTAACGAACAATCTCTCACTAATGAACAAACTTTCCTCCAGCTCTCATAAGACAGACTGCACCAGTGAGAAATAAACATTTGACGTTTTCACCACCGATATTTAGGTGTTATTTGTTACTATCCCATGCTCATAATTATCTGACTAACACAATCCATATTTCATTATTTAACAAGGTTTTAATACCTCACAAAAGCTAATATCCCCTAGATACTAGGGGTCCACAGAACATAGTACAAACCCAGTCCCTGCTCCCACAGAGGAAAACTCAGTTGAAAGGCACACAGACAAACAAATTAATAGACGTGTCTCAGGTGACAATGCTACAAAGAAAAATAGAGCACACTGAGAGGCATAGGGAAAGCTACTTTAGATGCTATGCTCAGAGAAGGGCCTGTAAGAAATTACATTTGACCAGAGACATGGATAAAGTAAGGGAGTGAAAAATCCAGATGTGTAGGGGAGGAACATTCTGGAGAGAGCCAGTCTGAAGTCAGATTATGTTGAAGGTGGCAGGAGCAGCAAGGCCAGTGTGGCTATGTCAGAGTAAGTGGGCAAGAAGGCAGGAGATGAGATCTCATCAAAACACTTCTCCAGGAAAGTGGAAAAGCAAATCACAACCCTGAGGGAAGCATATGCAATCATACCCAACAAAGAACTCATATCCAGAATATGAAAAGAACTCTTACAAATCAATAAGAAAAAGGCAACGTAATTCTATAAATGGGCAAAATATTCAAACAGGCAATTCACAAAAGAAAATATTTGAATTACCAATAAGCCAATAAAAATGTTGAAGCTTATTCTTCTTCAGGAAAATGGAATTTTGAACCAAAATTTGGAACCATTATACAGAGCATCAATGGCTGAAAAATACCCTGAAAAATATCAAGTTTGTGCAAGAATGTAATGTAAAATAAAACTCTCAGCTTTTGGTAGTAGGAGTGTAAAACTACATTGGAAAACTATTAAGCAATTCTAATAAAAGTAAACAAATCATATTAACCAGAAATTCTATTCCTAACTATGTGTCCAGGAGAAAAATTCATATAGCCCAAGACTGAAAACAAGACAAATGTCCATCAACAGACAAATACATAAATTAGTTGCTTTGGACAATGTGGTCTATTCATATAATAGAAGACCTTATAGGAGTCTAAAAACACCTGAAAGTATTGATATAAGAAGGTGAATCTCAAAAATTATCCCGACATGCAATGGTCCATACTATATGAGTCCATGTAAATGAAAGTTAAAAACAGACAGAATGAATCCAGTGATGAATATCAGGCTGGGTGTTAGCCCAGGTGGAGGTGGATATTAATTGTAAAGGGTCATAAGAGACATTTCCAAATGATAGAAATATTCTGCATCTTGTCTTTGGTGGTGGTTACCTGCATATTTACTCTGTTGAGCCATACACTTAAGATGTGTGCACTCTACTGTATGTAAATTGTGACTCGACTAAAAAGAATCAGAGAGAGAGAGAGGGGAGATGACATTTGTCAGTCAGAAGAGAGTTGGATCTTGTAGGAGTTTAGGGGCCTGAGGCCTTTGTATTTCTTTCTAAAAAAGATGAGAAGCCAAAGGAAGTTTCTAAGCAGGACAGAGATGTGATCAGACTTACTTCTGGAGAGGATGATTTTGTCTGCTGTGTAGTTGGGCAAAGGATGTAAGCAGAAGGGCTGGAATTGTTGAAGGTGACTTAGTCCTGGGTGGTGGAAGAGAAGGGGTTGGAACCTAGGTGTTGCAAGTGGAGAAGGCAGGATTTGATGCTGAGTAGATAGGGAATCAAAAAGAAGGGAAGAGTCAGACACTGACCTTGGTCTACATCTGGCAGAAAACAGCTGCCAATTACTGGAATGAGAAGGACCAAAAGAGAAGCAGTTTGGGGATGGGGGGAGTTAACAATTTGATTATGAACATGATAAATATGTTATGCCTGGCAGGAAAGGCAGTTGCAGTGCACCATGCCCCAGCCCTCAGTTCCAGGAAGTTTGAGTACTGCTACACTGCCCTTGGTTCCAGGAAATGTCTGCATTGCTGCCCGGCTTGAGGAGCATAGGCCACACTATGTCCCCAGACTGCTTAAGGTGGCAACCACCTCCAACACCTGGCAACCACCTTCCCCTTAATCTTCCCCTTAAAAATCTTTGCTCTCTCCCTCTCTGGGCTGACTCCCCTCTCTGACTCAGTCCACTCATCACCTGATCAAAATAAACAGTCTCATTGTTTACACAGTGCCTGCCTGGGTGGTCTCTCTGCTCTTTGTGCCTTTAATACAAAATATCAATTGAGTTCAGATTTATAAGTGGCAAGTATCAATACTCACTAACCCCAGCACAACAACACATATAAACATATGCACATTGGTTTAAATAAAGGCTGGATCTCTTCCTCTTCGTTTTCTTCTTTTAAAAAAAGAAAAAATAAATATTTTTTTCTTATTTTTTATTTTAAAAATTGATGCAAAGTAATTGGACATATTTATGGGGTACTGTGTTACATTTCATCACATGTATACAATTTCTAATGATCGGCTCAGGATGACTGGCACATCCTTCACCTCCAATACTGATCACTCCTTTGTGTTAGGAATATTCAAAATCCACTCTACTGGATATTTTGAAATAGACAATCAATTGTTGTCAGCCATAGTTACAGCACCTTATTGTGCTGTAAAACATTAGAAGTTATTCCTTCTGTCCAACTGAACCCTATGGAAAAAAACCAGTCTTAGAGGTGTTCCAGCCATAATGGTTGTCCTAACATTTATCAGACTTGTGCTCACTTCAGCAGCACATATACTAACATTTATCAGACTGACCATGCATACCACTGATATGGAAAACACAGCTGAGATTTGAAAGACAAGTTGCCAACCTGAGCTTGTCACAGCCCTCCTGCTGGATCCTCGCTCTGCTTCACTGCCTCAGGTCCCCTGGGTTGGCCAGCTTGAAGCCCTCCTCCTGCATGGCCCCTGCTTTGCACTGACACTGATGACCCTCTGCTCCTGCCTTTCTGGCAAAGGGGGGCAGCCAGGCCTGCAGGTGCCTCGACTGTCAAAACAAATAGTCTCCTCATCCCATGCTGAATAAAAACATCGTCAAGGAGCTGAGGAGGACATGTGGAGGAGAAGGAAAATGTCATTTTGGTAAAGGCTTCAATTAAAAGGAAGAAAAGCCCTAGTGGTGATATTAAACATTCAGGCTTCAAGCCTATTAGGAGATTTTATACAGGGCATTCAAGTCAGAGCCGCCTGATTTTCCATCCCAGCTCTGTTACTTGGTAGCTGTTGTGATCTTCCAGATGTTAATTCTCATTTCTAATATTGGCTTCTGCACTTTTAAATTGCCTTAGAAATAAGGTGAATCCTGGTCACAATCAAATGGGATACAGATGGAACCTTCCATAATTTGTGGGCTATGGCAAACACTCAGAGAACATTGCATCCTTTTCCTCTAGTCCAACTCCATTCCAAGTTTCCTCATCATATGGATGCATTGTGTTCATATTAGGAAATCTCTATTGGGGGTCCTTGTTATTACTTTCTTAACCCAGGATCCTAACATCATTACCTCCTCCAAGAACTCCCTGGGGTTCCCAAGTGTGTCTCCCAAGGCTCTCAAACTGCTTGCTGCACAGGCTTCTGCTCGGGCCCTGCACTCACCCTAGGAAGCCACATGAGGGCAGCACAGATCCAGGGCTACAGCTTCCGGTCCTGGAGCAAAATACAGGACAAGCCAAAATGTATTCTCCCGGGGTCTCCAAAAGGGGGCACCCTGCAATGCCACAGGGCCGTGAGGCCCCCATGAGACACCTCCCTCCGTGCTCGCACCCTCCCATACTGAAAATGGATTCATCTTGTAACACATGAACTGAAAAGGGGCAGAGGTTCTGCCACTTTTGTGCTTTTAGGACCCCTGAGTCACCACATGGAAAACTGGCTAAGGCTTCTAGAGAGATGTGGGGATGCCACACAGATTGGTCTTGAAATTACAGAGGCACAGGTAGAGGGAGAATGAGTTGTCTTAGTGTCCCAGGTGCTACCTGACCTCAGCTACCTGAGAGCCACAGAGCCAGCAGAAGAACAACTCAGCGGAGCTCAGTCATTCACAGAACCATGCAATGTCATGAAAACGTGACTGTTGTAATGCAACAGTAAGAGGACAGATGCAGGTGGCTTGCTTTCCTTGTGTGTTTGGTTTGTCAGGCTCCCTGCTGCCATGACACACTCTTGCTTTGGCAAGAACTCCATGGTGCCAGGCTAGGGAGCAGAAACAGAGAAACTATGCTCTTCTCATTTCATCTTACCCTCAATAGTTCCTTCAAAAGATTTGATCCTTCTTTCTCTTTCAGACATTTCAACACCTGCAGCCTGGTCCATGGGTCCTTATAGATCCTTGGGCCAACCTCAAGCCAGAACTCCCTGCTTTGTAATCATTAAATGAGAGAAATCCAAGTGTAAAATAATCTGCTTGTTTTTACAATTATTTGGGAAGGTGGGGCCTCCTTGTGAGTTGGTTATAGAAGATCACCTCAGGGCAGGAAGAAGGCTGAAGGACCCTGGTCTGTGAGCATCTTCAAATGCACCAATAATTTTTAAAGGATAATTAAATAATACGTCTTGCTTGCTGCCTGCTTCTAATTAAAAAATTGTTCCGATTCACAAATGCAATTTTATTTCAAAGAATCACTGAATCTCTAAGGAGCCTTTTGTCATTATATATTCTCTCAAACAATGACTACTAACATCAACCACAGAATCAAACTTATAAGATATTTTGCCTTCACAAATAGGCCTCCTACTTAAAATTACTGTAGTAGAAAGCCTGATCTGATCTAGCTGTTATTTTATTAATGAAGCAACTGCAGCTGAAAACGAGGAGATGGCTCATAAGAAGTTGGTCATTTTCCAGGAGAGTTCCAAAATTCAACTGTTTCAGGCCTAAAGATAGCAATACAGGACCACACATCTATATGAGACACAAAGTGTGCCTTTACAAACTCAGTTTTAAAACAATAATCATGAACTGAAATGGAGAAAAGTGGCTTGATTTTTTTTTAATGTTGACTTTATAAGAGCTTTCTTCTCCCTGGAGAAGGGAACTTCTTCAAGATAAGTCACGTGTCAGTATTTCACAGTCTACCAACCTCTGTTTCGATTCACCAGGACATCAGCATATATTTATGGGGTACTAAGGAGTTTGGGAGATGTCATCCTCCAACCTGCTGCTTTGCTGTGCTGATGACTGTGCAGTGAGCACACCCAGGGAATCCTGGAGGTGGCAAAGGCTTCCTCTGCTCCCCTGGTGTCTGCCTAAAGACAGGGGAACTCAAGGGTCGTGAACCTGCTCCCCGGCAATCTTACCAACCACCGAGGAGACTGAAGTTGACTCTAGGCCCAGGCAACCATCTGTTGTACAGAGGGCTGCTCCAGGACACTTTCCTCAACTCAGAGACATTTTATCTGCAAAACAAAACCACCTTTATGCACAGACACTCCCCCTCCTCGGGCTCCCATAACTTTCATTATCACTGCCCCCTCCTCAGAAGCCCCACACTGTTATTCCTTCCTATAGCTCAGGATGCTACAGAAGCTTCAATCTTAGACCCATCTTTGAATCACTCGGGGGGGGGGGGGACTCCCGTGTTCCTGTACATGATTTAAATGTATTTTCTTGCTATTAATTTGCATCATTTCAATTTAATTCACAGCACAACCAAAGAACAATAGTGGTAGGGATGACAGTTTTTACTCTTTTATAACCATCTACTTTTCTTAGGTTTAAAGAAACCACTTTGGACTGGGCATGGTGTGCACACCTGTAATCCCAGCATTCTGGAGGCTGAGGCAGGAGGATTACCATGAGTTTGAGGCCAGCCTGGGCTACATAGTGAGAGCCTGTCTCAAAAGGAGGAGGAGGCAGAGGGGGAAGAGGAGGAGGAGAAGAAACTACTTTTTTTGGGTTTAAAGTCTGCCCTCCAAGGGCCCACAGTCTAGTCAGGGAGGAGGTAAGTACACAGAAAGTTGAATGTAGCAAGGTACATTCTACCATAGCTGTGGCATGGGGTAATCTGCCTGGGTCTTCTTAGGTACTCATTGCCGATCTTGGCATCCATTTCCTCATTCTGCAGGCTGTGCTCCCAGTGGCTCACACTGGCGAACTTCTTTGGAAGACCAATCTTGGGCTCTTGGAGGCCCTTTGCCTCCATTAAAAAAACCCAAAGTCCTTGGAAACCTATGTAACTCCAAGGACCAAAAGTCAATGACTGGCTTCCCTCTAGGTGGGATAGGTTCTGCAGTAGACTGACGATCTAGTGCTCCCCATAGCACTTCAGTCGAAATGACCTTCTGTTCTAGCTTTGTCCCTTCCCTTATGCTGCCCTTTTTAGGATTAACCTTGATGACCTTATTTTAAGGGCAAGAAAAGCACAGTTTGTGGAAACCCCCTCCCTTTTACCGGAAATGTGCTGTTTGGGACAACATCCTGGCCTCCCTGAGTTATGTATCTACCTTACCTTTCCTTGAAGACCTTATCGCAAAAGGAAATTGGTTTTCTCTCCATGTGCCTATGATTTAAACTCTAGACCGCGGGCTGTGATGGCTCTGAGAGAGAAGAGAGTCTGGAGAGCTGTTGAGAGGAGTCTAGGGCCCCAGGGAAAGTCTCCTAAGTGAGTCAGTGGACAAGAGGCTAGTTAGGGAGGGGCTGAGTCTGCAGGGCAGGTCTGGTGAGCTGGAGGGGCACCGGAAGAGTCATTAGTGAGCCTGGGATCTGCACCTGCAGGCCTCACACTATGCAAAGGGACCCACAGGTCAGGCTACAGGTGTGTTAGAATCACCACTCATGACTCCAAATGTCGGATGCCCACTAGTGGGGTGCAAATCTGGAGCTCCCAGGGGTTGCTGTGGCCACCTTCCACCCCCAGTAATGTCATTTCAAACTCTACAAATTCAACTCCATTTGCCTAACTCCAGAGAAATGGAAAAGAAGAAAACAACCTAACGTTGGGTCCTTAGCTACTGTATGCCCAGACTTTTCTAGATGGCTTACTACATGCCATGAAAGGAGGTATAAAGCAGTCGTGGCCACCATGAGCTCTGGAGCCAGAATCTGGAAGGCTGAATCCTGGCTCTGCTCTCTGAGCAAGGGAATCTGGGCAAATGTCTTAACCTGCCTTTGCCTTTATTTCCCTATCTGTGAAATGGGGTTGACAAAACCACCCTCACTGAACAGCAAGGAGGAGCTGAGAAGTTTCTGTGTGTAAGCACCACTTGGTGCAGGGCAGTATTTGCCTATTAATGAGTAGTCACACTTTGGTGGTGTCCATCTAGCTTTATAGGTAGGTAAACTGAGGCCCAAAGAGGTTAAAAAAATTGGTCCAAATTATGCAACCAACCCTATTTTACAAATACTACTGAATGCTGGTTGTGTACCTGCTGGAAAACTGTAATGGGGCAAGTAAATGGAGAGCTCACAGTTTTTCTACACCTCACTACTTCATCCTAGCAAAAGATCTGGGCTATTCCATTTTAATCATTTTATTATATGAGACAATATTCAGTGCTTTCAGGCAATTAACAAAGACATAAATACAGGCCCAGCAGGGGCAGACTTTATGAGTTCAAAAGAATGACTTCTAATTAGCACCTGTATAGTTTACCTGTGAATGGATGACTTCTTCCTAATTTTTCTGATAGGCTAAATATTTCTTTTAAAACTGCATCTTTTCTATTAATTTGCTTAATAGGCTTCTGACTTTGATTTCAGGAACTGGCAATGCTCTAGGGAACCTCGGATCTCAAATTCTCAGGAGGTCTCATTAATGAGGACTAATGGTGAGAGGATGAGACTGAGTTAGTGAAAAGTCAGAACTGAAGATCTGATCCACTTCTTTGTCACCTGAAACCACAGAATGATTCAAACTTGCCTCACAAAACTCATTCATCCATTTATTCTTTCAACAGTCCTTAGGTTTCAGGAATAGATGTCAATGTTCTAAAATTATCGTAACTACTTGGATGTAAATGATTTTAAAATGCTTGAAGAGGTTGGAAAAATGAGCCATTCTAGGAATTTGAAATGTTGCTCTCCCAAGTCTTGCTTACCTTGGTAATTTATTTCACAAACTTATTTATTTTGTGGTACTGAGAATTGAACCCAGTGCCCTTGTACTAAGGTACTTTTTCAACCCTTTTATTATTTTTTATTTTTAGACAGGATCTTGCTAAGTTATCAGATTTCTCAGGCTGGGCTTGTACTTTGGTGGTCCTCCTGCCTCAGCCTCCTAAAATGCTGGAATTACAGATGTGAGCCACCATGCCCAATTCAGATACTGGAAGGAATATTTTACTTGGATATGTCCTGAACTATCAAGGATTTGAACTCAATCCCCCCCTTTTCTTCCCTCTACATCCTTTCCTTTTTTCATTTTAATATCTCTCACTCCATCTGGTATCTTAACTCTATGTGATCACTGTTGATGGAGCAGAACTCACAGATTAAGAGATCAGGACCAAATAGCAAAGCTGGAAAAGATATCACCACTCCAGCCCTTGTTTCCTTTTGGGAAGAGATCTGATGTGCAATCTGAGGCTTGAAATTGATCCAACTCTTGTGAATAGCGTTTCTTCACAGTGCCCATGGCAACCATGGCAGGATCCCAGAGGGTCAGCGTTCATCTCAGTTCACATTATTCCCTATACTCAATGCTTGCCTGGAAGTGGATGCTCAACTGCCTCATAGCAGTGGGCTGACAGAGAATGAGTGAATGGGCAAGAGTCTGAATATATGAACTCCCAGCACAAGAGTGAAGCCATCCTATTTATATTACTCCACCTGCAGAGACCATCATCAAGACTTCAGACACCTGAAGGTGTCTAGCAGAGACTGATGAGGAGAAAAAAAATCACTTGTTTCTCCTTTGTCAAGTGTCCTTTGAGGGGTAGAGACATATGGAAGTTTCTAGGGATCTCTTGTTTTCACTGAGATATTGGCACTGGAATGCTATGCAGGCAGGAGAGGGATTTAAAACATCATTCAGAAGTCTTACATTACTGTGGAACTGAAAGTTGGAGGGACTGGAGGACTTAGAAAGATAGAAAGAAGGATAGAAAAATAGGGTTTGGAACTCATTAGTTGTGTGTCAAGAGTTTGCAAAGTTTGAATAAACTTTCTCTTTCACCTGAGGCCCAGAAAGAAATTTCCCTGCTTCCCCGATCTATGCTAGAGTTCTCCTGGGACTAATCGATAAGTAATTAGAAGGAGCTGAGGATTTAATATACAGGGACACTCGACAGGAAGAATCTGTACAGTGGTAAATGGGATGTTTGTTTGGGGTGGGGCTTAGGGGAAAGCTCTTGAGAAAGGCTGAGCTCAGGACGGTCCACAGACACTCCTGGCTCATCCCTAAATCATTAGGGCCTCTTCTCTCCACATCAGTTCAGGATCCCTGAATGCAGATCTGCCTCTCCTCCCGCTGTGTCCTCGCCCTCCCTTGGGAAAGTGGCCTCAGAGCAAGGTGCTGCTTAAAATAGCTCCTAAAATTAAGAGAGTCTCAAACTTGAGCCAGGGAAGCTGTATGTGTATCCAGCAGGGGAGGGCTGGATGGACAGAACACTGAAAGGTGGCTTAAAATGAAAGAAAAATGGAGCTATATAAAATGTATGGTAAATGATGAGGCAAATCATAAAATTACTGCAATTTTAGACCGAGGATAATTTGGTCATACTCATTGACATACCCTTAATTCAGCAATTCCACTTCTAGGAACTTATCCTACAGACAGGCTCACACACATGTGAAGAAGCATCTGGGTACAGTTGTTTACTGTGACATTAATTATAAGATCCAAAGTGTGGAAATAACTTGAAAGTGGAAAAGGGTACAATTAAATAGTTTGTGGCACAGGTGGGCCATGAAGGACAAAAGATTCATCTGGTTCATTCAACCTATTCTGGACTCCTCCTGCCTGCCAAGTGCTGCTCCAAGTGCATGAAGAAATGGTGAAGAAAATGGTCAAAAATCCCTGCCATCCAGAGTTTATCTTCTGTTGGGAGATGCCTCGCTTTAATTGCAGCTAGAGAATGATCTCTAGGATCTTTTGTCACATGAAAAGAACTAGTATTGGGCTCTAAGGGAATTGTCATGACATACCTTAAGCTGCCTCGGAAGAAGACACAAGGACACCAGTGACATGGCAGCCTCTGCTAGAGGACACAAGAACTTCTCAGTTTACCCTTCAGTATCCTTTGGACTTTGAGCCACATGAAGGTTCCCTATTCCCTCCCAAATATCATTTCAATTTGTTTCTGAAACAGTAACAGCTGACCCTAACTCTGTCCCTTTAAACCCAACTCCAACCTCTGTGGAGAAGAAACTAGTCCAATGTAGGTAATAGGGCCTTCTAGCCCCAACTAGTTGCATCTCTTTCTCCATGTGTTTGTGTGATTGTCTGCCTGCATGCATGTGTTGACTGGTGACCAACCAACCTTGCTTGTCTGGGACTTTCTCAGTTTCATTACTAAAAGGCCTATGTCCTGGGAAATGCTCAATCCTGGGTGACTAAGACATCGGATCACTTAAGGATCCCCTTGAGAGGAGGAAGGAGGTGGAGATATCACCTGTATAGAGGCTTCGCTGTCTGATTTTCTCACCTTCCTGGCACTATATTCAAAAGTCCCCACAATATGGCTCCTTGACTGCCTAGATACATGATTTGTCTCTCTGAGCCTCTGGTGCTTATCAGCAAAATGAGGCTAACAGTCTTCCCATCCTGCCATTGCCACGACCTACTACTGTCTTTTCTCTATTCATCACTTCCTGCCATTCCCAGCCGAGCTCCCTTGTTTGCAGTGATGGGGATGGAATCCAGGGCTTTGTGCATGCTAGGCAAGTGATCTACCACTGAGCTACACCCCAGCCCCCCGGCCAAGCTTCTGGGGCTCCCCATAGTAGTTACCCTCTCTCCTTTTCTTATGGCTGTTGGCTGAATCTCAACCTGGTTACCTACAATTACCTTCGTAGTCTTTGAACCTGAGGAGAGATTGCAGTTAGAGAAAAATACACAATTGTGCTGACTGATCTCACCTTAAATTGAGATCACAAACACCTAGTGAGCCCTTGGCACTGCTCAACAAAACCACATTTCCCAGATCAATTCATTCTCTTATTCTGAGGGATGACTATTTCACACCCTATCCTCTGTCAATCTCTCCTTCAGTTTTGGTTCAGGGCCTTGAATCTGAAATAACCAAAAGAGAAGTTTCTCATCTTCCCTCCCTACATGGCACACCCTGTTCTATCATGTTCTCAGCTTCCTGTCACACTGGATGAGCACTACGGGCTCCATCTGAAACCAGCCCTTCTTCTTGTGCCCCAGTTTGCAGCCCTCTCACCAGCTCAGCACCATGGCCCCCTGGCACGTCATTTACCCCCACTGCCACCTCAAGTCCATTCCCTCATCCTTGGATCGCAGCCATCTGTATGCAGATAAATGGGCTCCAACTAATCTCATTTCTCACTTTCCCCTCTTACCTGGCTCACTCTTAAGGGCTAAATTCTACACCTTTCAGATCCAAATGTTGATGCCCTATTTCCAGTGTGACTGTTTTTGGACCTAGAATTAAGGGGTTGTTATGGTTTATATTTAGATGTTCTCCAAGAGCCTAATGCCCTCAGCCAGGCTTTCAGAAAGTGGATTGCAGCAGTTTGTAACTTTTTCTTAGGAGATGGAGTCTGGTCAGAAGAGGAGGGTCACAGGGGTGTGGCCTGAAAAGGTTTATGTCCCTGTCCACCTCCTCCCTTCACTCTGTTTCCTGGTTGCCATGCTGTGAGCAGATCTCTGCCCTGCTGAAACCTCTAAAAAACATGAGCCAAAGTAAACCTCTCCTCCCCTTAGTTGTGGGTGTCAGGTATTTTGTCCCAGCGATGAGAAAAGTGACTAAGACGGGATAATTAAGGTGCTCTTCTAAGAAAGCAACACTAGAGTTCTCAGTGTATTTTGCACAAGGAAAAGTCCACATGCAGGCGCAGCCAGCTATTGATCTGCCAGTCAAGGAGACTTCTCACCAGACACCTACCCTGCTGGTGCCTTGATGTTAGGCTTCCAACCTCCACAACTGTGAGACAACAGATTATTGCCATTTAACCCACCCTCTTTGTGGTCTCTAGCTAGGGCAACGCAGGTAGACTACTACACTCACTGTGCCTCGCCTCTCTGATTGTCTCACTCTTCGTCCAAACTTCCAAGTGTGTCCTGTTGGAAACATACCTGCTGTTCCGCTACCTGGGCTGCTCTTCTCCAGGTCCCTGAATGGTTCTCTCCTCCTCTCTGTGCCTGGTGTAAGTCTGCTCTCAGCTCCTACCACAGTTCCTCTGATTAGCATATCAAAACTAGCACCCCTAACTCTTAACCTTCTTACTCTGTCTTATTTTTTTTTCCTCTTGGTTGCCCCTGCCTAGCAATGTAGTGGTGTATTTTTTCTCTCCCTCATTAGAAGAAGAATGCCTCCAGGAATGAGCTTCATTCCCTGCTCCCTTCATCCTATGGGGATGGAACCTGGAAGGTGTTCATTGAGCCTTTCTACAGTGCAAAAGTGACAGTGTCAGGGGACTGATGCTTTGCCCTATGCAAGAGCTCAGCAAAGAGTACTCCTCAAGGAGGCAAGCTTGGGATGTGCCCCAGGTGACCTCAGACATAGCAGGTTCCTCTAGAGAGGAACACAGGAAAGATACAGGATAGAATCGGGGAAGTGAGAAAGCCTTTGCTTGAAGTCCTTGGTGGAGTTGGGGTTGTGTAGGAAGTGCCAGTACCCTGCCCTGGATGACACTGTTCCATCAGGCAAAGACCCAGTGGATCTTGTGGTTGTAAAGGTCCCTATTGGTGCTGGTGAACCCCCTAGCAGAAACCTAAATCCGTTCTACAAAGTCCTGAAGAATGGCTCCCACTTAGACTTAGCGCCCTGGGAAGGAGCTCACTGCTCCATTGTGAGTTAAGTCCATTGACAAGAATAGCTTTCCTCCTTTTGGGCCCACCTCAGACCTTCTGATGACCCAGGGTCCAAGTCCTGTACTCTAGAGCCACCATGAATAAAATGAGCCTTATTTTTCTTCTGCAGGAAAGTTCACCATTCTTTTTCATTTTCAAAGCTCAAGATTTTTATTTCCCCCCAAAAATGCCCTTTGGATGGATGGGTGGATGAATGAATGAATGAATGTATGAATAATTTCAAGATCCTCATCCTCTCGGCCTCTGGTGATTCAATAACTTTACTGTTAAGCATATAGTTCAGAACATTTCTTGGAATTCTTCTATACTACATGTCTGATACAAGCAAAATAATAAAGGTAGAAAAATAATCTTCAATAAGTGTTTGCTGGCAGAATGAATGAACAAAATCCTGCTCTCCATGGGGCTGGGGCTACAGGAAGGCCACCAGGGGAATTTATTTTTCCTCCCACAATGAGAGAAAAGATTATGAAGTAGAAAATCATCCTGCTGTCACAGAGGAAAGTGAGGTCTCGGTGGGGTCAATCCAATGCCTGAGGCAGCGATAAAAGTCCTGCCCGCTATAATTCCCACCCTGTGAAATTATTAAAATCCCATCTTTTATCATGCAGATACTTGGAAAAGAAATACATTTTCTCCTGCTACTAACCTTTATGTGCATAGCCTAAACTCCAGCTTCTGCATTGACTGCTCTGCTCTCAGTCCCAACCAAGACAGCTCCTGCCTTGATGTCCCTGGCCAGCTCCAGAGGACAGTGAAGCCCTCAGTGGCTCTTCCCTTGCAGGCAAGTGCTTTTAGTCAGCTCAGTGGAAGGCTATGATCCTATAGTGATTCACTGACTCTCATTTGGCTTTTTTTTTTTTTTTACCTTTTAAAAAAAATTATAAATGCAATACATGTATGTTGTAAAAAGTTAAATAATAGAGAACCATATAAAGAAAAGTTTAAAAGTCTTCCTATTTTTCCTGCCAATTGTATTTTCCTCACCAAGAGCATTAAAGAATGACCTTTTCAACATTTTCTATCTTATATAAATGTCATGTAGTGGTGCATATGTGATTGTACCTTAAATAGAATTACATCATGCATTTAACATTAAGACTGTCTTTTATCCACTAAAATAGGTCCCAAAGACAAGTCAATGACATGTTTTAGTCAATACACATGGATCTAACGCAGTCTTTAGAAAGAAAGACAGACAGATAGATGGAGAAAAAAGAAAGGAAGGAAGGAAGGAAGAAAGGAAGGAAGGAAGGAAGGAAGGAAGGAAGGAAAGGAAGAGGGCCTTTGGGTTATGTTGACTTGAAAAAAAAGTTTTGAGGTATAACTGAGATACAATAGGGCTGGGGGTTTAGCTCAGTGGCACCGCACCTGCCTCGCATACCCAAGGTCCTGAGTTCAATCCTCAGTATCAAAAAAAAAAAAAAAAAAAAAGAGATACAATAAAGTGAATATTTGGTAAGTTGGCATTTGTAACACAATCTTTTGTTTGTTTGTTTGTTTGTTTGTTTTTTAATACAGGGTCTCACTGTGTAGTTCAGGCTGTCCTTGAACTCACTATGTAGCCAAAACTGGACTCAAACTTGGGACAATCATCCTGCCTCAGCCTTTGGAGTGCTGGGAATACAAGCATGCACCACCATGCCCAGTTTGTAATAGTCTTTTTAGTGTTGTATGATATTCTGTTATTTGGCTCACTACTACCTATATATAATCTATTCCCCTATCAGTAAATGTTGAAATTGCTTCCATTCTTTTTGTTGTTAATATAAGTGATTTTAGGGCCGGGGATTTAGCTCAGTGGTTTCGCTGCCTGATGCACAGGTGCAAGGACCTGAGTTCGATTCCCGGTACCAAAAAAAAAAAAATATATATATATATATATGTGTGTGTGTGTGTGTGTGTGTGTGTGTGTGTGTGTGATTTTACAGCCCCTCCCCTAAATTTACCCTACACATTTATCTTCATAAACTGAGGCTTTGTTTTGTGGGTGGAAGACTAGCAGTAGGCTTGTTGATCAAAAGATTTGCTTTTTTTACATTTTAATCAATACCATCCGATTCCTTTCCCAAAACCATAGTCCTAGATTATGGATGGATGTGTCTTCAGTTTATTCTCTTCAATGCAGACCATGTCCTTTTTCCTAAGAGGGATATTTTGGGGTTAACTTAGCTCACTTCCTCACATCTGCATAAGTTAGAGAAGTTTTTAGAATTTGAAATCTGGGTTTGAATCTCAATTTCTAGAATTTTAAATTTTAGGTTATGTCCACAAATTATAAACTGAGGCAGGTTACGGGTTTACATCATTTCTCAAATATTTGGTTTCCTCATCTAAAACAGGGTTATACCGAGTGTCTCGCTCACTCATTGGGTTTGAAGGTTAAGAGAAAGTCAGTCCTGGCGTGAGGATGCAAGCCTGTAATCCTAGCCCTCTTGGTGGCTGAGGCAAGAGGACTACAAGTTCAAGTTGGTGATTTAGTGAAACAAAACAAAAAATTAAAAAGGACTGGGGTTACAGCTCAGTGTGAAGTGTCTGAGTTCAAATTCCAGTACAGAAAAAAAAAAGTTATGTATGAAGCACCTCTAGCAGTACATAGAATATCACCAAAACACCAAAAAAACCAAAAAAAACGGTAGCTGCTCCTATTGAGTGGATTTCTAAACCCATGGAAAGGCATCCATCTGTATGAAATGTTCATTCTACTCAGGTTTGGGAGAAGGTACTGTGTTTGGAAAATGTATGAAAGTCCCAGTTAGACTTAAAAGTAACTTGTGATCAGAGTTTGAAAGTATATAATATGACTATGGGGCAATTGGATATAAGTAGCTATCTCCTCCCTCAACCCATTGCAACTTACCAGAGGAAGAAAAAAAAGAACTCAGAGAAAAACTGAGTTGAACCACAGAGAACATGGAATCCCACTGCTGGTAAACTTTACACTTTGCTAATTCGGTGTCCTTCCACCTACATGCAAGCCAATATCTAAGAAATTGAGATTATTAGCCACCAACACCAAAAGGAAGGGCTTGCATTTTATGCCAGGTAGACTTCAGGCTACCAGCAACCTGAGAACCTTGCATCTGGAGCCTGATTGAGAGAACATCTGGCCTATAACCCCACCCAAAACCAGAGCTCCTGGTGGTCCACTCAGCCTCAGGACTGAGGATGGAGAATTCACCACTCCAAGGACAGCCTGCTCCTCTGCTCCTTCTTTGCATTGTTCCCCTCATTAGACAGCTTTTCTGTGGCTCTGGAGCAGATGTTGTTAGTCCTTCAGTCAATCTCCCAGGACTCCTTTTTATGTGTTTCCATATATTTCCAAAGGCCAGCACTCATGTCTTTTGGATTGCCCCTGGTCTGCCAGAACCTAATACGCACACTAACACAAACATGTCTGGGTTATAAATATTTAGATCACATTCTCAGGTGAGATCATTGTGGAGGGGACATCAATTCTGAGGGCTTCTCTGGAGCATTAAGCTTCAGTTACCCACAGTGATTGCTGGCTTAATGCCTAGTTCTTACTTAGCTGCCTCCCTCCCCTCCTTTGCTTTTGTTATCCTCACACCTCCCAAGTAAATGGCTTGCAACCAATTCTTATCTCTGGGCTCCTTCTAGGTGGGGAGGTGCTTGAGAACACAGTTAAGAGAATGTCTAACTCTTCTATTATTTATACCAACTGGCTCTTGGTCTCCAACCCCACCCTCCTGAACCAGTCAAGACTTGGCAAGTCTCCACATGACAGTTCTTCAGGGGGCTGATGTCAGCTCTAGAGTCTTCCTCATTTCTAGGCTGAACATCTCTATTTCTTTGACATGTAGCTCACACACTGACCCTGAAATGATTCCTGAAATGTTACTGAAGTTTTCATGAAGGGAAAGACCAGAAGCATTCTTTAACCACCGTGATCTTTTTGTCCTGGTTTGCCCATCTCTAAGGTCCCAGTTCCAGCAGAAAGCTGTAAAGTTGAAAGAATTATCTCACTGTGATGGTGCAGTCAAAGAAAATAGAGCTTCTAAGATGAAATGCTCTTTGTTTCATGCTGAAGAACTAGGGCAGCAAAAGGTTAGGAAGATGTTAAAGTTCATGTGACAGATGAATAAACAGACTTAAGTCTGTGTCAGGGAAGAAGAGTTCCCACATTTACGATTCTGTGTGTGTCTCTGTTCCCAATCTGATCCATTAGTTAAACTAGGGGAAAGGATTGGATTTTTGCCTTGATCATCAGCATGTCTCAAACGGTGAAGTGAGAGAGTGTGACTAGAAGCCAAGAACATTTGAATTCAAGTCTTGACTCTGCCAGATAGACCTACGCCTTCTTGGCATTTCCACTCATAAACTTGTTGGAGATAATCTAGAAGAAGGTGACATCCTGATACACTTAGCAAGGATGACAACAGCTCCTGACACATTCTAAGCACACACAGCCCATGAAATCAGAAGAGAAGGAAGAGCAGAGGTTGCAGAAAGATCAGTCAAGGAAAGTGCAGAGTCCCGATCTTCTCATCTGAGCCCAGAGCTTCCACGCAGACATCTCATGAAGGTTGAAGACCAGGGTGATCTCTACCATGGAGTACGTGACATGATCCTGGGACCAGATGGCCCTGGCTATGTGTGAACATGAGTTCTACTTCTCTAAGCCTCTGTTAGCTTCTCTGGAAACAGAGCCACTATTGCCCCTTCAACATATTGCAAGGAACAAGAAGACACACATACTTTGCTGTCTGAATTAAGATTTCTAGCACTTCAAGCAATTTTCTTGGCTCCACACCCAACCAGCTCTGTGCGTTGGCTGTCAAAGAGAATGTCTGGTCAGTAGCGGTAGGAAATCTTTGGAACACATGGAGCTATCTAAGGCAGGCCAAGGCCTAGGAAAAGGAGAGACATGACTACCAAGGGTCTCTAAACCTGAAGTTTCCTAGCTCCTCTTGGTAGGCCAAGAATGGCCAGTAGGTTAGAAAGCATTTTATTCTTGGAATCAGTGTATCTGCTTAGATTTCTAGTTCGCCCTCCTGCACATCACTGACAGTCTCTGGGAACTGTGTTTCTCACTGAGAAAGTGGAGGAAGTCAGTATTCATTGTGCCTGCCACAGGGGGATGATACAAAGATCAAATCAAATGGAAGAGTTAAACTCAGCGTGGATGGTAATGGGCTTCATGTGTGTGAGCCTGCTGTTTGGGCCTCTTAGGTTCAGAATTTGGTGGAAGATTCACCCCAGAGATTTTGAGGGGACATAAAGATAAGACAGTGCTGATGCTGGGTAATGGAAAAGTCCCTGGAACCTGAGCAGGCATTGAGCAACATCTCTGGGCACTGGTTGTAGCCAGAGTTATCCATCTAGGCTTCCAAAATGTTTGTGTTTGCCTGTGATAACACTGACAGTGACAGACAGGGCAATTTCCTCCTGCTCTGCTCAGACATCACTGCCATAAGCTGAGCCCTGAGCCAGATGCCCAGGTTGAGGCAGGCTGCAATACTGGTTCTTGTTGATTTTCAGATCCCTTGAGGCTCTGTGCCAGGGGTCCTGCCAGGGTTTGAATAGGGGACCTATATGAATCAATGAATAGAAATGAGATGAGCCAAGAATCCTTAGTTGGGTGGCCTGGTGAGGGGAGAGGTAGCTGGCCAGAGCTTGTGGGATGGAGGAAAGTGCCAGGGTTGACATTCCCACCAGTGGCAAGGGTCAGTGGTCAAAAGGCTGGACCAGACTAGACCCTGAGCCCTTACAGGTGCCAGCCGATCACCAGGGACTCTGGGAGAAGTGTGCCTGGAAACAGACTTGCTTGAGTATGGACAGAGAAAGTGTGAAGATCACTTGTAGACCGGGGTCTTCTAGGCATTCAGATTAATCTGGATAGGACAAACCAAGAATGGAACTTGATCCATCTACAAATGAAGACAGTGGAAATCATGTTTTAGCAGCCAGTGCCTTGCCACCACCCTTCTCCATACCTGGGTTGAAGACTGGGTGTAATACCCACACGGTTTAGCTTCACAGAGAAGTCAGGGTAAAAAGACATTTGAAGAGAGCTCTGTGGAAATTACTGTTATCCTGGGGGACAATGGCTTAGATTAAATGTCCTAGTCAAGTTACCAAATAGAGAAAAAATAAAATAATAAAAATAAGGCCTGGAGATGAAGGAAGATAATCAGTATCCAGAGATGCTCTAATATCTTGCCTAAAGCACCCGATTGTCGACAGTTACAAGATATGCAAAAAAATAAGAATATCTAAACCATGCACAAGGGAAAAAATCAAGTCACAAAATTGCCTGTGAAGGGGACCAGATGTCAGATTTAACAGACAAGGACTTCAAAGTAGCTATACAAATATTCAAAGAGGGAGAAATTATTAAAAAGAAGAATCAAATTAAAATTGTGAAGTTGTCAACTAAATCAATCAAAATGAAAAATAATTAGCAGTAGTAGATTCAAATGGGTAGAAGAAAAAATAAGTGAATTTGAGAATAGATCAATAGAGAATATACAATTCAAAGGACACAGAGAAAAATAGAATGCAGAAAAATTAGTATGGCCTCAGAGAAATGTGGGATGCTTTTAAGTGCACCAAGATATGCTTAGTGGAAGCAGATAGAGGTAGAAAAACATCCAGGAAATAATGGCTGATAAGATCCCCAATTCATGAAAAACATTAATGTACACACTCCAGAAATCCAGAAAACTCCAACTAAGGCAAATGCAAAAAGGTCTACACACAGATACCTCATAGCAAAAATCTCTCAACACCAAAGAGAAGATCTTGAAAGCAGCAAGAAAAAAAAATGATTCATCATATAAAATGGAACCCCAATAAGACAAATGGCTAAATTTTCACCAGAAACAATGAGGTCAGGCATCAGTGGATGATATTTTAAGTGCACAAAGGGAAACAAAACTTTTTACCAAAAATCTTATATCCCCCCCAAAATATCCTTAATAAATGAAGGTGAAATAAAGGCATTTTCAGATAAGTAAAACCTGACAAAATTCATTGCTACATTTACCTTACAACAAGTACTAGAGGACATAGAGGACATGTCTCTTGTTGAAAATAAACCCAAAGGGAAATTTAAATCTGCGAGAGAGAGAGACGGGGTGGGGGGAGACCAGCAGAGGTAATTATATAATTTTAAAGTATAGTATAAATGCATGTTTTTTCTCCTTTCTTTTCTTAACTGATTTAAAAATAAATTACAGAAATCAATATGTGCGTTGTTGTATTGTTGAGAATACAAGTCTAATATGTTTCTGTATATATTTCAAATTTGTGAATAACCATTCAAAGGAAGAAGATGGGAGCAAAGTGGTTTGCAGCATAGAAATGACTCCAGATGGTAACTTAAACCTGTAAGAACACATGAAGAAACCCAGAAATGATAAATAAGAACATAAATGTAGCAAACTCTAAATATATCCATTTCTCCTTTCTTTTCTCAGCTTTTTAAATAGCTATAAAATTATATAAAGCAATAGTTACAAAGGTACTGTTGGGTTTATAGCATACATGGAATAACAATAACAACACAAAAGTGGTGAAGAGGAAATTTAACTGTATAAGAGTAGCATTTTCATAGTGGAATTAAATTTGAATAAATCTGAAGTAGATTCTAACAAGCTAAGATGTATATGGTAAGCTTTAGAGCAACTACTAAGAAAATAAGTAAAAAATATAGAGAGTGGAAAAAATTAAAGAAATTAAAATGTTATACCAAAACAAATTCACCTAACATAAAAGAAAGCAGTAAAAGAGGAATAAGAGAATTAAAAAAAATACATGAGATACATAGAAAGCAAAAAGGGAGCTGTAAGTCCAGTTATATCAAAACAGCATTAAATATAAATGCTTTCAACAATACAGTCAAGAAGCAGAGACTATAATACTGAATAAAAAACCCCCAAATCCATCTATACGTTGTTTACGGGACACACTTTAAAGGTGCAAAACCATCAAAAGTAAAAGAATAGAGAGAGATCAGGATCCCAAGCTACCTGAGGCTGCCTCCACAGCCCCTGGCACCCCTGACATATCCTTCCAAAAAGTAGTGTGGCAGAGCAAATTCTGGCATGTGTTTGGGCAGCTGGTCAAGAATGACCAGAGCTATGACATTCAAGTGTCCCGTGTTTCCTGGGACAGCACTTTCTGAGCAGTGAACCCAAATTCCTGGAGGTGACGGTAGAAGGCAGTGGTGGGGGTGCCTTCCTGGTGCTCCCAGGAAGAAACAAGACAGGCTGGATTGCCAAGGCCTGTCTGACAGTGTGTGGGCACACAGGACCTGTCCTAGACATCGACTGCTGTCCCCACAATGACAAAGCCATTGCCAGTGACTCAGAGGACTGCACAGTCATGGTGTGGCGGAACCCAGAGGATGGTCTGGTTTCCCCACTGGCAGAGGCAGTGGAGGTGCTGGAGGGCCTGGTGGGTATCATCACCTGGCACCCCACTGCTCCAAATGTACTACTCAGTGCAAGCAGTGACAATGTGGTGCTCATCTGGATTGTGGGCACTGCAGAGGAGCCGTACCGCCTGGACACCTTGCATCCCAACCTCATCTACAGTGTCAGCTGGAACCGCAACGGGAGCCTCTTCTGCATGGCATGCAAGGACAAGAGTCTGCGCATCATTGACCCCTGCCTGGGCACCCTGGTTGCAGAGTGGGAGAAAGCCCAAGAGGGGCCCCGACCTATGCAGCTATCTTCCTGGCGGATGGCAAGGTGTTCACAGGCTTCAGCCACATGAGTGAACAGCAGCTGGCATTCTGGGACCCAGAAAACCTCAAAGAGCCTATGGCCCTGCAGGAGCTAGATTCAAGCAATGAGGCTCTCTTCCCCTTACACAATCCCGATACCAGTGTGGCCTACGTTTGTGGCTACGATGACTGTAGCATCTGGTACTTTGAGATCACAGATGAGCCCCCTACATACACTTCCTGAACACATTCCCCAGCAAGGAGCCCCAGAGGGGCATAGGCAGCATGCCCAAAAGGGGCCTGGAGTTCAGCGAGTGTGAGATTGCCCCGTTCTACAAACTGCATGAGCACAAGGGTGAGCCCATTGTCCTGACTGCCAAGAAAGTCCAGCTCCTCCAGAATGATCTGTATCCTGACATGACCCGAGGCGGCCCTGGAGGCTGGGGCGTGGGTGAGCAGGCAGGATGCTGACCCTGTTCTCACCTCTCCCCAGGAGGCTTATGTGCCCAGCAAACAGCGAGACCTGAAAGCCAGCCGGGGAAACGTGTTATCCGACAGCCGGCCGGCCAGCTCCATTCGTCCAGGAGCCTCCACATTTGGTGTCATCACTGCTGATGCCCCTCCCAGTGGCACCCCCACAGGGGCTGGGGAGGCTGGGAAGCTGGAGGAGGTCATGCAGGAGCTGGGCACTGAGGGCACTGGTCAAGGAGCAGAGGGACCTCATGCACCTCCTGGAGGAGCCGCTTGGCCACATGGAGAATGGGGGTGCCTAGGACCATGGCCTGTGGCCCCTTCCCCTCGCTGCATCCCCTCCAGCCCGTCCTCCCTCAGCTTCTGCTGGTTGGTCACACCAGGCCATGGCTGCCAAGCGAGGGCCTCTGTGGCAGGTCAGGGACCAGTTTGTGCCTAGCCAGGCCTGGGGCCCAGGTTGGAGGCACCGCCTAACTCTGGTCAGGTCATTGTTACTGTGGAGGATTTTTGTACCAAGGCAAGCTCAGTTATACTCTGAGGGAACATTTCCCCTACCCACCCAGCCCTCTCCTCCTCCTCAGAGAAAATGGCAGGGATGAGCTCTATATTTTCATTCCAAATACAATTTTCTTTCTAAAAAAAAACAGAATGGAAAAAATATTATGCAAACAGAAGGTGTAAGAAAACTGGAGTGGGTAAAATAAACTTTAAAACAAAAAGGTTATCATTGCAAAATATCATTTTACAGTGATAAAATGGTCAATATATCAGAAAGTTACAACAATTATAAAGATGTAAGCATCTAACAACAAAGTCTTGAAATTTATGAAGCAAAATCTTCCAATAATGGATAGAATTTTATTAACGAAATTTTATTAACAAGGAAATAGAAGAAGTGAATGACACTATACACAAATTAGACCTAGTTGGCCATGGTGGTGTACACTTGTAATCTCAGCACCAATGGGGTGGGGTAGCCAATGGGGAACATCACAAAGATAACTAGAAAACTGCTTTGAGATGAAGGAAAATAAAGACACAACATAGCAGTTGGACAGGCAAACTCGCTCCTATTCGATCTAACTCTCGGGGTAGTGGTCTGGGTCTCGCGGATTTAAGGATGTGCTTCAGACAGAAAGCAGGACTCTGCTCCCAGAGAGGTCACGTGGCACCACCTTCCTCTGCCCAGCCCCGAAGCTGCCCTCACTTTACTCCCCCATCTCTCACAGGACGAAGATCTTGCTGCTCCTGCTGCCCACTGCTGCCGTCGGGTCACGTCACTCATAGCCCACCTCCAGGTTCTCTCCCCATCCCGTATTTGTTCCTGTAGACCCCATAGAATGTGAGATTTGAAAGGGTCCCAAGGGATCATCTAGGCCAGTGCCTTACACGAAGATGAAGATACTGAGGGTCGGGGGGGGAAGGTGACATCCCCAAGTCCACAGGCCGGGACAGCAGCAGAGGCTCCCCTCCCCGCTGGTGGCAGGGCCCTAAGGATGCACCTGTGATCCCTGATGCCAGCCTCTCACAGGGGTGCCGGGCCTCAGACAGCTTCTCAGACATCATCGCAGCATCTTCGAGTCACTTTGATCTCAACATGAGACAGTTTGTGGGGATCCAGGGTTGTGGGAAAGGAGCTAACATTCCTATTTCAGAGATGAGGAAGTCGAGGTTTGGGGAAGCAAAAAGACTGTCCAGAACCCACACCTTGAATACAGTGGAATCCAACTGCAAAGCCCACTCTTCTAATGGTCAAGGAGCTCTGGCAGCTCTTCTGGTCTCTTGCCCTGCTAGTCACTTGCCTCTGGGGTTCTTATGCCTCCTGCCTGTGTCCCTGCAGCTTCCCTGTGGTGCACTCGTTGGGCTTCTCCTGAGCAAACCACACCCTTTGCAGGTCTGAGCTCCAGAACCTTGGACCCAGACCTGGCACTTTCCCTTTGAGAATAAGAACTCTGGGGAAGAGAAGTTCATTGCTTTAAAGCAGGGCTTCCTGATAATCAAAGAAAAAGCAGGCATTTGGATTCCAGTTCACTAACCCACTTGTGGGCAGGGTAGGGTGGCAGCCCTGTGTGCTGTCCCTCCTGGTCCTTGTCTCCCATCCATAAAATGAGACCTTGTGTGAGCCCTGGTGGGTTCCTCCCTCTCCCCTGCTTCTGGGCCCCAAGAGGAAGCTGCTTCGTGATCTCCAAGCTGCTGTCGCGCTCTGGGCTTGAAGGATGAGAAATAGAAGGCATTATTATGCTCTTGTCTTCTGTCATGTGGCTCTTAAGTGATTAGTGTAACACTCTATACACAATAGATTTGTAATTAATATTTGTGGAATGCATAAATGCATGAGCCATGAGCATCTCTATGGAGGGGAACTGAAGCCCTGCATGACAACAGTCCCCAGCGTCACCCTGGTGCCTCTTCACCTTCTCTCCCAGGAGAAAGAGGAATGGCTAGGACAGTGGTGATCAGGGTCTAGGACTCAGAGGGGGTTGTGACCCAGCCTATGTGCCTTCAGGTGTGCTCTCCTGAGGTAAGGAGGGAGCAAGCTGCTTCCTAGTCGTCCGACTTCTTTCCCTTGCCTCCTGGGCTGGTGAATGGAAAGGGATGGAAAGGGACGTAGTGTGTCCACGCCCAGAACTTAGATTCCGCAGGGAAGTGGTGACTCTCCCTTCCTCCTGCAGTCCAGCCTCTACCCAGGGCAAGAGCACCCCTTTCTTTCTAAAGGCACCCCAACAACTTCATCTTTGCTTAGTCCAACCTACTTTCCCTACTGAGAGTGGAAAGTTCTGGTGCATCTTGGAAGAGTAGACATGGGCTCATTAGATTCCTGGAGCAGGTGTCTTTACGAGTCAAGTCTTATCTTCTCTCCATACCTGGGGCCCTTGTGTCCAAGCACACTCTGAGCTGGCTGCCCCTGCCTGGACCATACTCACAGCTCCCCTCCCTGCCTCTGTGGCTTCCTCCCCCAGGCCAGAGTTGCCACTGGATGGCCTCTTTGTCCCCAGCACTCCACTGGTTACCTGAGGGAGAAGTTGACCAGCATCTCTTTGCAGCACACCAGGTCCTATAGCAGCACTCAACACTCCTCACAGCCAAGCCCACTGCTAGGCTTTAAACGTGACCAGTCCCCTTCAAAACACAGTTTGTAATTTGTCATTGGGGTGATGTTGGGAAGTGTGGCTTTAAGAGGTGGTTGAGTTGTTAAGTGAGGTTAATTCTCAAGTGAGTTCTTCCTCTCCCAGAACTGGAAGACAGGTTGCCACAAAGTGACTCTGCCCTGCTGTTTTGCCCCTTTATACCCCTTAACTTGCCCTGCCTGTTTTTCGCCACTTTATGAAACACTATGAAGCCCTCACCAGAAGCTGGTGCCAAGCCTTTGACCTTCCCAGCCTTTTGAACCCAGAGCCAAATGAATTTCTTTCTTTTACCTACAAACTACTCAAAGTATTCTCAGAAAGCAGAAAGAGGTACCTGCCACGCTTCCCCTCTCTTTGTGTTCTGCTGCCTTTATCTTGGGCCTGTCAGTGTGGACTGGAGAAAGAGGTCTATAGGCAGGGGAGAGGCTTGGGTGCCTGGCTATGTGCTCCCCCAAGTATCATTGCAAGTGAGCTTCAGGAGCACCAGGAGTCTCCTTCGATGCCACCCCACCATCCTCGCTGGGATGGACTGGTGCCACCCCCCATCCCATTAGTGACCAGCTTTGAACACCAGGCTCTTTGAAGTAAGCAACTCCTTTTCAGTTTTCCATGCATTTCCTCACTTATTCTTGTAGCTCCTATTTGTTGCATCCTTGTTCTGTGCGAGGTACTGTACTAGGGCTAGGGAACCGGGTTGTGACTTATAGGTCTTCAGAAATCCTGAAGGGAAACAGGCTCAAGGAGATCCAGTGATAGGTGATCAATCAGCTGTCATGGAGTCAGAAGACCCAGAGTCCTTTCCCACTGCAGAAGATTCTGAGACCTCAGGCAGCCCTTTCCTCACTCCTGGACTTTGGTTCTTCATCCTGAAATGAAAGGATTACAAGAGAACGAAGAGAGTGGGTTCTTAACAAGAGACTTATGGAAACAATGGATGCTCTTCTCAGAAGTGCTCATGTACAGGGCATTTTACGAAATAAATTATGTAGTCCTTGGAACTGGAGTAAGATGCTTTTAGTAACCTTTCAACTCGTAAGATATCTTAATGCCCAGAGACCTACAGGTACAACTCCAAGATGACCTGTGTGAGGGCACTACAGTTCATAATTCCAACCCATGCCTGGGACCCCAGCCCTGTGCAGAATACACATGGGTGTCAGATTGTGTCTGCTTTTTGTCTTTACTTTTGTTTGCTTCATTTTGACCCAAGATCACTGACAGATCCAGTGTTAGCTGATTCTTCTGGGACAGGACAGGACTGAGCACCATCCTGCAGGTTCTCCATCCCACCTACACGCAGCCACAAGCTCATGGCAGCTGGGGTTGGGGTGATTCATCTTCCTAATAAAACACATCCATCCCGTTTCCAGAGGAATCAGATTGGAGATATCCCTAGGGTTAGACTCGGGAAATAAAGTCATAATATTATCAGTCTTCACAGACCTATTTAAATACAGATTGGGTTGCTGGAGAGATGAAAGGGGCCCCTTTTGTTATGAAAATGAAGGGAGCTAAGAGGCTGGAGTTTGTGTTTTGATATGTTAATAAGCTTGGAAGCCACCCAGGGTGGGGACTGCTGGGGAGGCTGAGTTGCCCGGCATATTTATTTGTGCAGTTTAATTTAACAGCTAGGCTACAACACAGCCGCAATCAGGATTGTGTAAAGATAATTACAGCCCTATTATTAATCAGATGCCTGCAGGAGATGGCTTGCTAGCTTGCTGCTCCTAGCCGCATACAGATCTGCAGCGGGGCTGACACAACACGCCTATGGTCTCATTCTGCCATCTAGTGACAGCTCTAGGGATTGCTTAGGGCAAACAAATTATTTTGGATTCTTTTTCAAATAAGGTTCAACCACTTTCAAGAAAGAACAGAAATTGCTGCCATTTCTGAAACGATAAGATATGGAAAGTTCCATGAAAGTCAAATGGCCAGTCTACCATTTTTACTGATTCTGAGTCTGAGGTCTAAGAGAATAATTTGCTCAAGGATATAGTTTCTGATTAAGGTTAGAATTTTTATTTCAAACCCACTGATTTTCCTAAAATGCCAATGTACTGTATCTATACGGACACAAATACTTCTCCATCATTTTCCCTTTAATTCTCTGTTTTTCAATTCTTTCGTATGATGTTTTGGTTTGGTTTTTTTCCTAATTTTGGGTTCATATCGTGATTTCCTTTGATTCTACTTTCCTCGGGTTCCTTCTCAGAATGACTGTGAGTGCATTCCAGTGGGAAACAATTACACCTTCCAGGTGGTGCAGAAGGGAGGACCCTAGCAGAATGAGCTGACCTGTAGAACTGGGAGACAGAGGAACATGGGAGCCTGCTGAGAGGAAGACAGATGTTTAATCCTCAATGCTTGGTGGGAAGCAGGCTTACAGACCAGGCACTGGACAAGGAGTGAGGGCTAAGGCAAGGTCACAGTCTGGGTAGAGAGAGGAGTCCAGGAACAGACTGCAGATTATGGTCGGGTTTGCAGTAGACATACGGCCTGGTGAGACCGCAGACCCAGCTGGTGACCCTTCTGAGGAAGGGCCCTTTTAAATAAAAAAAAATATTAAAATTGAGATTAAACAAGTTTCATTTTCCTCCTCATATCTCTCAAAGGAAATTAAAATGAATTGAATTCAAACCTTCAGTATCACTTCTTACAATCATCTTCTTTCCTCAATTATTCTCATACTTTACATTCTCAAAAACTTTAATTAGCCAAAAATAAATAAATCAATTAAAGGTGAGTCAGTTAAGGGAATGAAAACACAAGCTGGGAGAAAATGTTTGCAAGGTATCGGAGAAAGGACTTATGTCCAAAAATATACAAAGAATTCTTAAAAAGATGTGTTTATATTTTGGATTTTTCATATAAGAGAAACCTTAAAGAGCAAAATAAAAAATAAATAAAGAGAAACAAAGAGATAGATCTTTTGCAAATGGAAAGGAGATCATGTGATAGGGAGAGGGGGATGTAAAAAGAATTAAGATGTGCTATGGATGTGTACCAACTCCCTGCGATGAACGTAATCATTATGTACTAATAAAAACAAAAATAAAAAGGAGCTCTTAAAATTAACCAATAAGAAACAGAAAAACCAATTTAAATATTGGCAAGTGATCAGAAGAGCTCACCAAAGAAAATGCATAGGCATTTAAGGCTTATCCATGTGTTTTTGTGGCTTGATAGTCCATTTCTTTGTATCAGTGCATAATAGTCCATCAGTAGATCTGTTCAGATGGCAATACATAAAAGAAAAGATGAAGAAGGAGTCATACATCATCAGAGAACTGCAAATTTAAAAAATGAGACACCACTAAACACCTCTTAGAATGCAAAATCCAAAACATTGACAATATCAAATGCTGGAGGCTTGTAAGTGGTACAGCCATTTGGGGAGACAGTTCAATGGTTTCTTATAAAACCAAACAAATTATCACACAGCCCAGTTGGTATATATTCTAGATATATCTCCAAATGAATTAGAAGCTTATATCTCTGCAAAAAACATTCGTACATGAATGTTTACAACACCTGTACAATTGCTCCAAACTGGAAGCAATCAAAATGTCCTTTAATGGATAAGCAAACTGTGGTATATCCATACGATGGAATATTTTTTGTTGTTGTTATTGTTCTCTTTTTTGGTACTGGGGATCGAACTCGGGACTTGGTGCTTGCGTGGCAGGCACCAGAACCACTGAGCTAAATCCCGGGCCCTATACAATGGAATATTATTCAGCAATAAAGAGAAATGAGCTATCAAGCCTTGAAATGGTGTGTAGGAATCCTAGATATATACTGATTACTAAGCGAAAGGCTAGTCTAAAAAGGCTACATTGTGTGTGATTCCAACTACTGAATATGATATTCTGGAAAAAACAAAATTATAAAGACAGTAAAAAGATTAATGGTTACTAGGCATTAGGAAGATAGAGGAAGGCGTGTATAGGTGAAACACAGGGGACTTTTCAGGTAGTGAAACTATTCTATGTGATACTGTAATAGTGGCTGTACATCATTATATATTTGTCACCAAAAGTGAGCCCCAATGTGAACTATGGACTTTAGTCAGTAATAATGTAGCAAAACTGGTTCATGAATTGTAACAGATGTACCACAGCAATGTAAGATGTTAATAGGGGAAACTGCAGACTATAGGAGGGAAGGTATGTGGGAACTCTATACTTTTTGCTCTTCCATACACTTAAAACTTCTAACCCAGACACAGTGGTGTATGCCTGTAATTCCAGCACTATGGGAGGCTGAGGCAGGAGGAGCATAAATTCAAGCCTGGCCAGGGCAATTTACTGACTTAATGAGATCCTATCTTAAAATTTAAAAATAATTAAAAATGAAACTTCAAAAAAACTTCCATAAAAATCAAAATCTACTAAGTAAATAGATAAAATATAAGAAGGTGGGCTGTAAGGAGAGACTGACTCCCTCCCTTCCTGCTTTTCCTCCTCCCTTCCATCCCTGCTCTCTATCAGGTAGACTGACTCTCTTCCTTGTCTATTTTTTCCTCCTTCTCTCCCCTTCAAGCCTCAGTCCTTCTCAGCCCATCCTCAGATTCTGCTTCCAGAACCTCAGGGAGGCAGATGGGGTGTATACATCTGAGATGGCAGGTACAAGATTCTTTTGTTAGAGGGGGCTGAATACGTTCACTGTGTGAACATTCTTAGCAACTGGGTTCCAGAAATTACATGGGCACTACCATGAAGTCATGGCCATCCTCTAAGGCCTCCTGGATAACAGTTTGGGTGACTGGTGACAGCATTAGTTTGGAGTATTAGCACAGTCCATGGGCTCTGAGGGGTTCCTGACCCTGGGACCAGCTAGTTTTTTATGCGTCTGTCTCCCAGGGAGACTGCAGGCTCTGCAAGGAGAGAACTATCATATATCTAACTCAGGTTGGTATTCTTGATCATAAGAATAAGTCTATCATCTAAGGCAGGCTATGTGCTCAAACTTGAATTATCAAATAATGTGTCAATGAGTGTAGCATCTGTGGTACATTGAACACTGTCCCCTTAAAGACAACTAGTCTTAAACTTTATTGTGGATTAAACCTGTGAATTTCACCTTATAAGACAAAAGGACTTTGCAGGTGGAATGAAGTCAAGCATTTTTGAGAGAAAGCCATTATTCTGTATTATCCAGCTGGGTCCTTGTCATCAAAAGTGTCCTAGTAGGAGAGAGGCAGAGAAGGGCAGGGGTGATTTAGCTATAAGAGAGATGAAGGAATATGAAGAAGAGACAAGCCACAAATTAAGGAATACAGACAGCAGCAATCAAAGCTGGATGAGGCAAGGAAATGCATCCTTTCCAAAGCCTCTGGGGGAAGTATGGTCCTGCTGACACTTTGGTTTCCGCCCAGGGAAACTCATTTCAGTCTTCAAGCCTCTATAACTGTAAGATAATACATTTCTCTTTAATTTAGGCCACTTTATTTGTGGTGATCTGTTGTAGCTATGATAGGAAACCAATCTGGCATCCTGCACTGGACATTGCTTCTTCTTGATTCAGTCAGTCTCTCTGGGTTTCCTTTTGGGCTGACCCCTGAGTATAGCTGTGGATTTCTCTTTACTTTCTGTTATGGTTTAGATTAAAAATGTCTGCCCAGAGTGCTCAGAAGTAGGGTTTTGGAAGGTGCTTAGATCATGAGGCACTAACCTCATCAATGGCTTGAAACATTTGATAAATTCGTAGCTGATCTACTAGGAAGTGGGCCATTGTTGGAAGAAGTAGGCCACTGGGGTGCCACTTGGAAGGGTCTTCTTGTCCCTAGTCCCTTCCTTACTCTTTCTGGCTTTTCCTTGTTCTCTTTGTTACTCATTACTGTCTCTGCTTCCTGGCTGCCATAAGGTGAGCAACTTTCCTCCACAAGCCCTTCCACTGTTGAAGTCAGCTGACCTGGGACTGACACCTCTGAAACTGTGAGCCAAAATAAATCATCCCTTCTTTAAGTTGTGTATGGCGGGTATTTTTTTCTCAGCAACAAGAAGGTGACTAACACACCTTCTTAAAAATGGTCTCAAATGGTCTGACAGCTTTCCCAGCTCCTGGAATCCCTGCTGGCCAAAGGCAAAGGATGCCCTCCCCAAAACTTCTTTTTGGTCCATCTGTAGGAAGATGATCTCCATTCTCATGCGGGCGTCTTCCACCTGCAGCTGGCAGCATGATGGAGAGGCACATCTAAGCTGTGGCTGTCAAAAGATGCCTTTTGAGCTCTGTGGTCTGACATAGGTCCCTCTCCAGTCAAGATTTGGGGACTTATCCTTGAGTTCTTCATCCTAAAGCCACAAGCCCAGTCCTTTTCTAGTTATATAGGGTATTGAACAGACAATCCAATAAAGTCATCTTGGGGTGCACTCATCATATGAGGAAGGAAAGTCCCCGAGACTGACTCTGCCAGTGGCTGAGAGCCAAAGCTGTCTGTGCCAACAGAGGCAGGCAGGCTAACATCAAACAGGTCAGCAGTCAGCAGCCCAAAGGCTCTGCTCACTGGTGACCCGTGGTCAGGTCCTATGGCTTACTGGAGGCCCTTGTTGATCCACTGGAGGTTCTTATTTATTGATCAAATTTGTTCATGAGGAAGGGGCATAATCTCCAGTTCATGGGGAATGGGAAGCAGAGCTACATGCATTTACTTTCATTCACACATCTGCTTAACAAGATTGGAGTGGGGGTCCCAGATCATGTTACCCACCCTCTCCTGCTCTGCTCATCATCCATAGCCATTCCTTGCATGTTACAGGGCCCTTTGTGTCCTCCTGGTCTTCAGTGCTCAGCTCGCACACACATTCCCTGTGGGGGTCCTCTGAGGCCTGCTTTTCCCAATGGGCACTGGTCCCTTGGCCCACTCTGTATCCTGCATTTTTATTCTTGTGCACTTTTGTACATATCGTATGAGATAGCCTTTCTTCCTCATGTGGACGCCTGTCTTCTACAAACGCCAGTAGGGACAAGACTAGCTTTCCTTTCAGCATGCACCATACTTAGCCCTGTGCATGGCAGACCTTATACTCAGTGAATGGTGCCAACGATCAACTGAAGTGCACAGGTCCCAGTGACATCCATTCACATACATCCTCCTTCTCCAGAAGCTGGGTTTCTGTGTATCACAAGCCTCCAAGATCTTGCTGATAGTGAGAGAGCAAGGCGCAGACGCCAGAGCTGAGCTCCAGAGGGGGAATGCTCAGGAAATCACTGTGTGATTCTTACCAGGGCCCTTTCCTCAGCCCACGCAGGAGGACGAGGAGTGGAATCTTGGCAGATTCTCTTTGCTGTGGCTGCGCTGCTGTCCTTATGCTAAGAGGAACAAAGTGAAAACCCTTTCTCACTTGAGACTTTCGCCTGCTGCCTCCGGTATCCTCCTGCTGGACACAAGGCAGAAACCTTCTGTGACTGGGCAGTAGTCTTATTCTGCTTCTCCTAGTCTCTGTGCATGATGCACTCAGTGGCCTTGGTGATCAGAGAGGTTCCAAGAGCTTCCGGAGCTGCTCCTTACTTCTGCTTACGCCCAGACAGGAAGGTGCACTGCATAGCTCTCAACCTGGTCCCCAACAAATACAGTTCTTAGGTGCTTTAAGCAGGACCTCACATTTTGGAGGCCTCCATATATAACAAATAGACTGAAAAAGAAATATATCGAAACACTCCTCTGGGTTCCGCCCTGAGGATGCGTAGCTCAGCATTACACAGAATAGTTCTAACCTTACAGAGACATTCCACAGCTAACATTGTCAATCCCAGGAAACAGATCTTTCCTACACCTCTCTTACCCCAGGTCCTCCAAACCCAAGGAGCTGGGCTGGATTCCAGGTGAAGTGGGCCGCTTAGCTGCCAGCCTCAGGGGAGGGGACGCAAGAGCTGTAGGAGCCTTTCAGTAGGCAAAAAGGGAAATTAATTACCTTGTCAAATCCTTCCCTTCAGATAGTATGAAGACAATTGATTCCAGCATAAAAAGAAAGTTCTTGTTCTTGCTTTTTTGGTTACCATGTGTGGTTGGGAGGAGGTGAGCTCAGGACTTAGGGCTCTAGTCACAAAATCACAGCATCGTAGGTAGAGGCTGAAGGCAATGTTGCAGTTATCTTACTCTTAAATTTGTGTGTACGTATGTATGTGTGTATGATAATACATGCATATACAAATGCATATGTAACATCTGTGAAGTAAAATACAGATTCTTAATGTTGTTTGTGAATTTGGATAGCACTTTAAGGGTACGTGAGACATGATGTGTAATGGCGTTTTTTAATGAGATTTACAAATTTAATATTTTCCCCCAAATAGTTATATGCAGCTCTGTCTTGGTGTTTGAACATTTATGTAAAATTTACAGTCCTTTTTGAACCTAAAAATTGCTTTAATGTTTTCACTGACAGTCCTGGTGCCAGCTGTCTCAACAGATCAGTTTGTCCATATTGGAATGAATTTTAAAAAGGCAATGATTCAAGAAAAGCTGTCTAATTTGACATGACTTTCACTAAAATACATATTATATAAAAATATTGGCTATTATAACACAATTAGTGATTTTGCTAGTATGAAACAGGAAGAAATAAATTTTATGGAACACGTTTCTAATATAAATAATGTATGCTTTTTGCTTTATTACTCATCTGAACATCACTGGATTGTCAACAGTACACCCAGACATGTTCAGTAAATATTGAGTTTTGTCATCTTTGATATTTTGCTGACTTTATTTAAGCCATATAAAAAAATTCAGACTTTTAAAAATTTTTGTGGTACTGTGGACGGAACCCAGAGACTTTGCACTGAGCTACATCCCTACCCCTTTTTCTTATTTATTTATTTATTTATTTAAATTTTGAAACAGAGTTGCTGAATTGCCCAGGCTGAGCTCAAACTAGCAATCTCCTGCCTCAGCTTTCCAGATGCTGGAATTTTAGGTGTGTGCTGCCATGCCAAGATGCCAAATTTTATATATATATAAAGAAAATGTGTGTGTATGTATCAGATTTATGGAGATGATTGGCCCCATGTTGGGTCCTGGGACCCAAGAGACTACAGAGGACAAGAAAGATGCCAAGTATTTATAATACGCTCAAGGATTATACCCCATGCCCCATCCTCCATGACCTTGAATGGGAGGAGGATTTGGACAAGAGTGAGAGTAGGTTGTGGGGGCTACTATTCCAAGGAACAGGGCAGATGTGCTGTGCAGAAAATCATGTGTACAATAATTTCAAATTTGGCCTTTTCTAAAGTTTGCGTTTTGTATGTCTTCCAAGGGAACATATGGTAAAACCTTGATTCCTAGAACTGTGCCTTTAGAGGGTAGTGGAACTTTAAGGAAGTGGAGCTTTAGTAAGAGATTCTTAGATCACGAGGGGAGGGGGAGCAGTTGTGCCTTCAAAGGGAAATCCTGCTCTCTTCCCTGACTGCTCCCTGGCTTTTCATGTGAGTGCCTTTGCTCTGTTATGTGTTTTGCTATCTTGTGACAAACCCACAATAATGAGGCCAATGGATCATGGACTGGAATCCCCAAAACTCTGAGCCACAACAAGCCTTTTCTATTTGTACATTTATTTTCTCAGATATTTTGTCAAACTGCTGGAATACTAACACAGGGTTCAATAATAAGGTATGTCTGTACACAGGGTTATGATGACCAGGACATGATGGTCACCATTTCGCAGCTGCTCCATGAAGTGATGAGGCCCTTTGTTTTCTCCCCAGGCCCAAGTTTCAGAGATTTCATCTACATCCACTTTCGAAGGTCCTTACTGAGTTAACACATACCTCCTCCCTGCCCACAACTGATTGCATATATATCTCTCTTTGGGATGTGTTACTACTGGGCTTAAAGATGAAACATTTGAGGGGAGAAGGGCTCTGAGAACCCTGCTTTGGAGCAGCCCTAGTTGGATATGAACATGCAAGGAGAGAAAAAGTTTGCTGATGGGTAGAGAGGCAGAGATGAGTGACTGAAGCAATGGAGAGAAGCCTCGGTCCATGATTCCCAGTCTCTTGAGCTTTGGCTCCATTAGATACTTTTTTATCCTTCTGCCTCATTACTGTGTTTTAATTAAGCTGCTAGACCAGGCTTTATCCTTGGCAATGACAAGATCCCTGAATAAGCTGGCAAAAGTGAAGCCTAACATGCAGAATGAATGTGACCAAAGTAACATTATTAGGTTAGAACAAGAATCACATCTTGGGCTCTTTCCCATCATCCATGCTGTCCCTGACTTCAATACATCATGAGGAGGAGATCTCAGGATATGAATCTCCTGTGATTTCTTGGAGAGTGGAAACCTTGTTTGTTTATTGTTCCCTCTCTAGGGTTTAGCATCATGCCTGGTGTGTAGTACGTGCTCAGCAAATATCTATACAATGGATGAATATAGGATGGAGTAGTAGCACAGTTCTCCTATCATCCAGTGACTATTAATTTAATTCAAATTAGCTAAGATCAGCCTGATGTTCCAAGGGATGCCAGCTGGTATCTATAGACTGGTGTCTTCAGGTCTCCCAGACCTTCCTCATTGAGTCTAAGAGCATCCCCTGGTTCCATATTGGATGAATCTTCTTTCTCCTTGGGCAAAGGAATGCATTGCAGTATAGTTCTTTAGTTTCCAGTTCCATCAATTATTTTTTTTCCCATGCTTTTGAATATAACTACAACCAAACCTTCTTTGGCCAAAGACCTGTGAGTGGAAGTGAGACGAATCAGTTCTAGGCAGAAGTTTTGGGAGTGGATGCAAGGCCTGCTTCTTTTTCTCTTCCTTCTGCCATAGTTATGGAGCACTGTAGCTGCCACTTCACTAGTGAGTAGGACAGTGAAGAGAGGAATCCCCAGCCAGTGTGGGTACATATATTTAAAGATCCAGAGATTCCCTGGCTGCTTGGTACTATTGCACAACCTGCTTTGTTATGACCAACGCAGCCCCCTTTGCCTATTTTCCTGCGTCCTAACTGTGGCAATCACCCTACTTATGTTTTTAAATTGGGGGATTTCTGTTGCATCAAATCCATCCTGGTGACTGGCCTCCTATGCTCTTTTAAGCTTTTTCAAGCTGAAAGTCTCCAACTGCATAGTGTCCTGTGTCAGATCAGCCATTCTTAGCATGTATATGTCATGAAAACAAGCCCTTTGTTCTCATCAGTACATTCCTATGCCTGACCTTGCCCTCATTCCACTTTTCTATAGTGTTTCTGATCTTTACCTTTTCTCTTCTCATGTGCCATCAGTCTGGGCATCTTCTGACACCGACCTGTAAAATTACCTGCCTATCAAACCATCCTCAGCCAGGACCACTGTCAGTGCCCCCTCCCTCATCCCACTATTCCTGCTCTCTGGAGGAGAAAGAGCAGAGGACAAAAAAACCCAGATGGTGACAGAGCGGAATCTGATAGGGCACCACTGTGAAACAGCTTTATTTTTTCTCCTCTCAGGACTGTCTGGCAAACTTATTTTATCAACTCTTCTTGCCCACCCGAAGATGCTATCTCAGGCAGGTTCTTCAATTTCCTGTCACTTTCAGGAAATGAAAAGTTCTTTGGTCACTGCTAGTCTCAAAATAGAGTGATTTCAATGATAAAGTATCCAATCCTCTGTAATTCTTAAAACTCTGAATGTCAGGCTTCACGCCAGTTCTCCTAGAACCCTGGCTAGGAAGTGGCTATGAGCTTGGGTCCTTTATTTTTCCACCTCCCTTAATGATTCCTGATCCCTCTTAGGAAGACAGCAAGTTTTCTGAGAATAAATGGAGGACATGGACATTTCTGCTTGACTGGGGCTGCCAGGCTTTGCCTGTGGTGTCAGAAGAGACGTACTAAGGTGGGACTTTCTCTTTAGGCCCATGTGAGGTCTTTGGAGGTGCCTCTGCACAGCAGAGGGACAACCTCACTTTTTCTCCCATACCCAGCAGAGGTGCTCAGAGAAGGGCAAGGCATTCCCTCAGCAGGGACCCCCTGAGAGCTGACCTGTGTCCTGCCATTGCAGGTGGCTTGAGATCCTCAGAGAGGCACATCACAAGGGGTTTCCTCAAAGCCACTGTTGAGGTGGAAGGCAGCAGCCCTGGCATAATACAAGAGGGACACACTTGGAAGAAATCTCTCCAACTTTTTATCCTCCACTGTTTACACCTGCCCTGGAGTGCTGAGCTGAGGACTGAGCTCCTTTATGTGTCCTGCACAGGGAACTTATCACCCTGTTCTAAAAGCATTTCCTTTCTGTTGCCCAGCTCTCACCTTGATGGAGGGAATGGGTCTCAGCTGAATTGGGAAAAAATGATCATTGGCTAGTTAAAATGAAGCTGGATGCTGAGTTAAGCTCTGTGTTTCTGGTTTGATCTTTGGTGGAAATAGTAAACAAGTGAGAAGCCTGGGGCTCACCCTAGGGGCTAACACAGCAGTCCCTTTGCTCCGCTGCCACACTATCTTGTTTTATTTGTTGGTTGATTCTGATGGTGATAAGCTCTAGTATAGACATAGATAATGACATGCACAGATACCCATGCATGGAAACTGGGCTGGCTTTGCTTAGGATAATTATCAACCATCATTAAATAAGGAGAGCCTTGCTGCTATCTGCCCTGGAGCAAAGTGTGCAGTTGCTCTTGGAAAGAGAAGCAGCCTGGTAGCAAATCAGCATGTGTGATCCAAAGTATATGCCCCAGGACCAGATTCGTGGTTCACGTTTGAAAGTCCTGTTTTCCTGCTCTGTCCCTGACATCTCAGGATGCATGGCCTATGTATTTTCTGATGGGCACCCAAGGTCGACTGTTAATGAATCTGTTTCATCCATCCTCTCTTTGTGACTATGCCCAGGATTTCAAAGGTGTATTTTCTATGTGTTGCAGAGTCTGTATTTTAAACCAGCCCATTAGAAACCTTATTTTGGAGAAAACCCACTCTGCTACTTGTGTGCATCTGATACGGTGACAGATTTCATATAAATATATTCACATGTCAACTAATAAAGGCAGGGATAGAAAAGCTCCAAAGATATTTGAACCAACTTCCATTAAAAATAAAAGTTGGTGGGTCGGGGGTTTAGCTCAGTGGTTCCACCGCCCGCCCCGCAAATCCAAGGTCCCGAGTTTGATCCCTGGTACCAAAAAAAAAAAAAGTTGATGGCTGGGCCCCTTGCCTACCATGCTCAAGTCCCAGGGTTTGACCCTCCATATCAAAAAAAGACAAATGAACAAACAATGGATAAGTAAAAAATAAAAATAAAAGTTGAAATCAGAGGCCAAATTTTACTTTTAAGCAGAAAATCTGAGACATTTTAAGATGTTACTGACAGAAGGTGGAGCTGGGTGCAGTAGTGCATGCCTGGGGTCCCAGCACTCTGAGACAGGAGGATTGCTGCCTCCAGAGTGCTGAGGTCAGCCTGGGCACATAGTGAGTTCAAAGCCACCCTGAACTACCTAGGGAAACCTTGTTTCAACAAAACAAAACAAAACAAAACAAAACAAACAAAACAAAGTGTCCTTGAATCAATTCACTCACATAAAAGACAGAGGTCAGACAGAGGAGATGAGCCATTCCCAGGGCACAGGAGGAGACTTCCAGGCTGCCATACCACCCCCAGCAGCACAGAGGAGGTGAGCCATGCAGCAGCAAACCCTCCCTCAACCCCCCACCCCCTTGTTAAAAGGAGAAGACAGGTAAACAAGTTCAAAAACAGACTTCCAGATCACCTAAAACAACCCCATAGGGAAACCAGATGGAACATTGATATTCAACCACCTGGACTCCCTGAACTGACAACAAAAGAGGATCTGGAAAAAATGAAATCAGAAATAATTTCTCACATAACAGCAGAGATTGTGCAAATAGTGCAAGACATGATTAATAAATCTAGAGAGGACACAGATAAAAAAATAGAGGAGCTGAGGAACATGATGGAATACCAACATAGGAAACAAATGGAATCCATAAAACAGATACAAACAGATTTCCAGGAGATTAAAAACTCCATTGAAAGTCTACTCCGCAGAATGAGCCAATGTGAGGACAGAATTTCAGATATAGAAGATAAGATTGCAATTAGTGACCAGGAAAAGAAAATTTTCTTTAAAATTGTAAGGTACTACGAGAAATCAATCCAACAGCTGCTAGATGATGCAAAGAAGAATGACATACGACTGGAGTCAAAGAAGAAACAGGAGAGAGTGCAGATGACATAAAAAAACTGTTCACAGAAGTGATGGCAGAAAACTTCCCAAGCAGGGGAAAAGAACTTGACATACAGATAAGTGAGGCATATAGGACTCCAGGTAGCCAGGATGAAAAAAACTACACATAGGCATATAATAGTTAAGATTTCAGAAACCCAACAGAAGAACAAAATTCTACAAGCAGTTAAAGAAAGAAACAAATCACATACAAAGGAAAGTCCATCATAATCACAGCAGACTTCTCAGTGCAAACCCTCAAGGCAAGAAGAGCTTGGAGTGATGTATTCCAAGCCCTAAAGGAAAACAGCCTCCAACCCAGATTGATGTACCCTCCAAAACTATCTTTCAAAATGGATGGAGAAATAAGATACTTTCATGACAAAGAGCACCTTAGGAACTTCATGAATACCAAACCAGCACTCCAGAAAATTTTAGACAATATCCTAGGAAAAAACAATGAGGATCACAACCCCAGGAAGCCCAGTAGAATGAATCCATTGGGTGTGACAGGAAATTAAACACAAAGAGAGAGAATCCAACAAACAGACAAAAGTCATGACAATGATAAGTCAATATGTATAAGTTATAACTGTCAATGTTAATGGTCTCAATTCACCAATCAAAAGAAATAGACTAACAGAATGGGTCAAGAAGCAAGATCCAACAATATGCTGCATACAAGAAACACATTTAATTCAAAAAGAAACTCATAGTCTGAAAGTTAAAGGGTGGAAAACAATACTCCATGTGACAGGAACCCGAAAAAAAAAAAAAAAAAAAAAAGCAGGAGTAGCTATTCTCTTTGCAGATCAAGTGGATTTCAAATGAAAATCTGAAACTCTCTGGTCCCAAGAATTTCAGATAAGGGATAGTCAACTTGTATGTACAAATCTATTGTGAACACATGTTTTCATTCCTCTTAAGTAAAAACATAAGAACAGAACTGTTGGTTCTTAACAGTAATACAAGAAATTTCTATACTGTTTTCCAAAATGGCTTTATCATTTTACATTCAGATTAGCAGTATTAGAAATTTCTAACTGGTTCACACCTAAGCTGACATTTGCTCTTTTAAAACTTTTAGCTTCATCTCCCTAATGTGTATATAATTCAATCTTGTTATTGTACTGATTAGTATTTTTCTGATTCTAGTATTGCACACCTTTCCTTGTGCTGTACTGACTATTTATCATCTTTTTGTGTCTACTTTTTAATTGGGTTGTCTATTAATGAGCTATAAGAGTTCTTTATAGATTCTGGTCATAGGTTATATGCATTATAAATATGGTCTGTTTAAGGACTACTTTTCATTTTCTTAACAATGTCATTTAAAGTTCTAAATTTTGATGGAATCTCATTTATCAATTTTTTTCTTTTATACATCATGTTTTTTATATGCTAGGAAATTCTTCCTACCCTAAATTCATAAACATTTTCCCTTACAATTTCTTCTTAAGGTTTTATAGTTTTAGTCTTTTATATTTAGGTTCATAGATCCTTCCAAGTTATTTTTATGTATGGAAATAAAGGGTGGAGGTTAATGTTTTACATACAGATACCAGGTGTTCTAGTGCCATTTGCTGAAAACACTATCTTTTCCTCTGCTCTTGAATTGAGTTTATGTTCTACAAAATGTTAATGTTAAATAATCTTTCAAAACTCAGTGGACCATATATGTGTGGTTCTATTTCTAGATTCTCTGCTTTATTCCAATGATATCTTTCCTTACACCAACACTGCCTTGATTACTGTAGCTTTAGGGGAAGTCTTAAAATTAGGTACTAAATGTCTTCCAACACTGTTTTTTTTTCTTTTTACTTTTCTAGGTCCTTTGTACTCCTACATAACTTTTAAATTTCAATATACAATTCTTCATTTATAGCAAGTATACATAGACCTGAATTTTTATATATACCTTGTGTTTTCTAATCCTGCTAAATTCAAATACAAGTTCTAGGGGCTCCTAGAGATTTCTTAGTATTTTCTCTGTAGATGATCATTTCATCTACATATAAAGATTTTGCTTCTACCTTGCCAATCCTATCCTAATTGTGTCATTTTATTGCCAGACTATTTTGATTTGGGCCTATGTTTCAAAACTTACTGAACAGATGAAGAGTAGGCATATCTGCCCTTGTTCCCCACCTTAGGGAGAAAGCATTATATCTTCTCCATTCATATAAGACGTTTTTGCTGGAAGTATGGAGTACATGTCTTTGATCTGTTGAGAAGGTTCTCTTCTACTTCTAGTCTCCTGATAGCTTTTACCATGAACAGCTGGGGAATTTAGTCCAATACTTTTTCTCCAACTACTGACAGCATTATATGGCTTTTTCCTTTCCTCTTTAAAATGATGACTTTTGGGGGTGGATCTTCCAATGCTGAACCAACACTGCCATCCCTATAATAAAACCCCTTTCTACATACTGCCAGATCTGACTTCTAATAGTTTGTTTTGTTAAATAAATTTTTATCTATGTTCATACTTTTTTCTTCTATTGTCTTTATCCAGTTTTAGTATTAGCGCAATGTTGATTTCCTAAAATGAGGGGAGAAGTGTTCTTCTTTTACTGTTTTAAATGTTTGATATAATTTATCAGTTAAAATGTATATGAGCCTGCTGTTGTCATATAGGTAGATTTTCAAGCTAGGAATATACTTTCTTTAATAGGTGCTATCAAATTTTATATTTCCTCCAGAGTCAGTTTCATTAATTTGTCTTCCAAGGTACTTCTTAGAAGTTGTCAAATTTTATTTCAAAAAAGATTTTTGTAATATGCTTTCTATATCCTTTTAATTCTGTAAAATCTGTGGTAATGTCTCCTAGATCTTGATATTGTAATTTAAAAAATGTATAATTGATATTGTGTAATAGGAAGAAAAGGTCTAAAGGAGCAGGGGAAATGGGAAGGGTAGGGGAAAGGAAAGAAGGGAAAAGAAAAAATATGAGAAAAGGAAAAAAATGGAAACAAAGTCTTCGCAAATAGGGAAGGGTGGAGGGGGCGAAAGGAGGGCAGGGAAAGGGGGAAAAAATAAGAACCAAGATATATCATGTAATGGTACAAGATTTTAATGATGAATGTAACTGTATTTTATACCTAAAATGTACCAATAAACTCAATGGAAAAAAAAAAGATAGGTCAGAGGATATCTGCATTCTAATTTCCATAAAATTTGAGTTAAATCTCTATTTAGTTTATAGCAGGACATACTAAAGATTCTATTTAATCTATGTTGGATCAAAATATATGCTGACTGTTTCAATTTAAGTAAATGTATTACAGTAAAAGACACATTTCCATTAATATCTCTCAAAACACTCCCCCTTGCATTGAAAACACTTATCCCATCCTTCTTGCCACTTGCTTAAGCAGTTGTGAGACAGTAGATTCAGGTGTGGCAAAATTGGTTGGGGAAGTGGGTGTGATTTCTTAATTACAAAATCCCTGGACACATACAGAACTCTTCCCTAAACCCCGTGCATGGACCCAATCAGAGAATGCCACCCTCAATTCTCACAAGAATTTGAGCAGTTTGGGATAAGAAGGCCTAAACTTGGCCTTAGCCTGAGTAATGGGAGATACAAAAAGGACAGTTGCCATTGATCTTTCTGCCACCGTGTTCTTTCATGCGGTACAGTGTACTTTTTGTATTTTTTCTTGGCCAAAACTCTTTCTGCAGAGCATGTTTCTTTTTCTACTTTCAGCAAATGTAAAGCCTTGCTTCCTTTTGTGCTTGTCTTGACCAGTTCTTTGCTTAAGACAGAAAGAACCTAGAAACTATCTCTAGAAAGAGACCAGCACCCCTAAACCCAGTAACAGTTCTAGAAGTCCTCTTGCATGAGTGTTTTGAGTTGCACTGTTATGGCTGTCTTGATGTCCTGAATTCACTGAAAGTGTTTACCTCTCATGGTCATTTTGACTTTGGGGAAGATCCAGGAGTTGCATGATGCCAGATTCAGTAAATAAGGTAGGTAAGGATACTCCATAATATTTTTATTTGACAGAAATCGCTGTAAATATTTTTGAATGGATTCAAGACATCAAGGCAGCCATAAAAAGACACTCATGAAAGAGGATTTCCACAACTGCTTTAGAAAGTGGCAAAATGAATGAGATGTGTATTTGAAGTGTAGGAGGAGTAGTTTGAAAGAGATTAATGAAAAATCTTTTACTGTGGTGTGTGTGTGTATATATATATATATATATTTAGTTTAAACATTTACCATACTTTTTGTTCACCACATGTCCACATTACAAAGGACAAAATGTTCCTGAAAGATTTAAAAAGTTCCAAGGCCAACTAACTTGTAACCTTGTAAATATTTAAGACACTACATTTATTAGAATATTTGTTCTGAAAATGACATTAGCTAAGGTTGTAAACTTTGTTTGCCATAGGCCTGAATTTTATTCTTCAGTCTTGAGATAATTAACCCATTGACTGTGGCTTCATTGATTTAGTTCCAATTAACTCAAACTGTGTAACATCTGCATAGAGTCTCTTAGAAGTGGGAACATAGCTAAAGACATTCCTTATTGTAAAAAGTTACATATACATTTGAACAAAGTGACTTTAACAGTTTAATTTAAAACACAATGCACAATTCTTGTTTCCATTATCTAAGGGGTCGAGAATCTCAGAACTTCAATGCCAGATTCTTAAAGAGAGAGTAATTACACCATGGACTCACTTTTACTTCTCAGGGATCCTCAAGCAAGTATGGAAGGTGCTCAAGCTGAGGAGGTAAAAGAGCTGAGAGAGGCAGGTAATGCTTGTGGATTTACAGATCACTGCACATGGACAACATCTGATGAAATCTTATGATCTCATGCCTCATCAGGGGCACAGGGTATCCAGAGATAAATAACAGTGGCTGGTAGATGTCTTTTCTGAAGCTGGATCACCTTTATTTATGGACCCTTATCCAAAACACAGATATTTGCCTATAATATAAGGGATTCACCTTTGCCCATCTCCAAAGTAATGAAGAATTTGTGGATCTCTTTTGGTTAGAGAAATTTAAGTCTAGAACAAGAGGTAATCCACTTTCAAAGTGGAAAAATCAGACTGGGATCTGTGTTGTTATTTGTACCTGAAATGGTGGAATTCTCACAAAGGAACAGGAGAAATGGTGAGCAGGCACGGGTAGAAGGAATTCTTGTAGGAAGAGTGCGGTCTGGAGGATGGAAGGCCAAGGCTACAGCCCTGCACCTGCCATTTATTTTCTTGGTAGCCTTTAACAAATCATTTCTTCTTTCTGGGCCAGCTTCTCCATCTGTCAGGCAATGGGGTTGGTCTATGTCCTAGTGAGAGCTGCTATAACTGTTAGACAAAATGGCCTCGGGGGAAGTCTGTTACTCAAAATGGCGCCCACTTCTCTTAAATGGGTCTTTTCCCCTCTGGGAAAGTGGGAATTGAACCTGTCCACCCTGCCCCGCTACTCACCTGGCAATAGGTTTAAACTCCATTACCTGCCCCAGCAATACAACCAATTCTCAAACCCCACGATGCTCTCCTGCCACACAACCCTTTATAAACCTCATCCAGTTAGTCTCTTGCTCTCTCTCTCCGTTGTTGGAGACAGCCCGGCAGCTCTTTGCCCCAGTAAACCCCTGCCTGGGTGCTCCCATTTTGTCTCGATTTCTTTCAATAACAATTAACCACGGCAGGAGTGCTTAAAGCAATAAGCTTTTTTTTACAGTTCTGGAGGCTGAGAAGTTCAAGACCAAGGTGCCAGTGGACCTGGTGTGATGAGGACCTTTTCTTGATGTCCAAATGGCTGTCTTCTTGCTACATCCTCACATGGGAAAGAGCAGAGGAGGAGATCTCCTGATTCTTCCTCCTCTTTTTGAGAAGGCACTAACCCCAATCATAAAAACTCCACCCTCATGATCTGAGCACCTCTCAAAGGCGCCATCTCCAAATATTATCTGTTAAACCAAAATGAGAAGAGACAATTGACTGGACTGAGCTCCTGCCCTAGGCTCTGACAGACCCAAACAACCAAAATGGAGTCACTCATACTAAATTGGCAATCAAACTGAAACTTTAAAGAAGCAGGTAGATCTCAAACTAGTTTTCCCTGTAGAAAGAAGATTTCAGGCTACCTGAGTCAGTGTAATAAGGGAGCCCCCTCCTGCCTCTCACTTTAACTCTTACAAAAAACAACCTTCTGAGTGTGGTGGTATGCCCCTGTGGTCCCAGCACTTGGGAGGCTGAAGTGGAGTGATCGCCCTGAGTGCAAGGCCTGCCTGGGCTACATCACAAATTCAAGGGTAGCTTGGACAATATAGTGAGCCCAATCTCATTTAAAAAAAAAATGCAACTTGCAGTTAACCAATTAACTCCCCCTCTCCCATTCTGTTTTCTGGTTCCCATCTTATACAACCCATTGTTCTGTTGTTGCCCAATTGGAGCTCCAATTTTATTTTGTAGAATGGAGACTCTCTCATTCACGAATTGTAAATAAAAGCCAATCACATGAGTAACTAACTTTGTTGCAATTTTGTCTTGTAGACACATCACATTTGAGATTAGAGTTTCAACTATGAATTTTTGGGAGGGAAGACTCAACAAATTTGGTCTATCATGAACCAGGTGGGTTCTGAGGGCCCTGAAAGAGATGAAGCCCTAGTTAGGAGTTCAGGAAATGGAATGGTTGATTTGCTAAGGTTTGAAAATGCTTCCAAATGTACCTGGGCACTTGTATCATCCATCTCACGCAGTACTGTGGTGTAGGATGACTGGTAAAGAGAAATTGCCTGAAATGTGATGATTTTTTCTGTCCTAAATATAGTTTGATTCAGGCTTTATTGGTTGAGTAGTTAAAAGCAACCCAACTACAATCCTACATATCACTACTCACTACCCTGAGCCCCGGGGTTTTCTTCTGTGATGCAGAAGGCGGCGGCCTTGCAAAAGGGATACAGATCTAGTGGACAGGTGCATCTGAAGCACAGTGACATTGCCTGGGCTCAGTAGGTGCTTGGTTTTGATCCTGTTGTGGTTGTCACCACTACTACTATTCTCTGATGATGAGGCACCCACCACAAATCTGGGCATGTAGAAGTTTGCTCTAGCCAGCTCCAGTGGCTGTTTGAGGCTGCTAATTTCTTTCCCAGGCACCCCACTACATTCTCCAGGTTGTAAATCTGCCTCTCGCCCTTGTAGCCAACTGCCTCTTGAACAGGAACCAATTCTCAGTAATCAAGCCCATGGAGACAGCAATTCCCCATCCCGCATCTGCTGGGTACTCACAGCTTTATTGCTCTCCTTGGTTAGAATTGAAATACTTTATAGCATTAATGCTTTTCAGATTGAAACACACAGGTTTGGTTTTCCAATTTCCCCCCTGGGATGGTAGCAACACTTGTCTTCCAGAAGACAGGCTAATTGAGAGGTCTTTGACAGGGCCCTGTACTTGCTGGCAAGCTGGGATAGCAGCTTCTGGCATAAAGAAGCATCTGTGGCTCAGTGGGACTCATTTACCTGGGGTGATGGGCTGTCATCAAGAGACATACCTGGGGCCACTACTGCTTAAGGGACCAATGGGGAAGGGGAAGAGACATTTTTTACTGTCCTTACCTGTGCACCAGGCCCTGAGCCAAGAGCATTGCCTCACACGAGTGTGGGGATCAGGGCAAGAGTAATAACATGGTGTGGCAGTTGTGGGAACATTTGTGCTGCCCCATGGTCCCTTCCAGTGTGTTCCAGGTGAGTATTTTCCCTGACAATGAGAAAGTCATCACTGTTCCTCAACCTGCTAGATGGAAACTGAGGACCAGAGATCAAGATAGCTCATCCAAGGTCACACCCTGAGTGGCAGAGTCCGAACCTTTGTGACTGTCTGACGTGTACAGGATGCCTGGGCATTTTCTGCCCTATTGCCCTGCCTTCTGCAGGTGGAGAATCAGCTGTCCTCCCGAATTCTCTTCTGCACTCTTCATCTACATGACATATCTTGTTCCCACTACACTTTCCCTCTTTTGTATCACTGTACTTTGAGCCTGTGCCTGTGGATAGAAACTGAGTTCGCGCTGTGCCCCACAACTTCCATGAGCATTTTCCACAGGCCCAAAGCTCTGCTGTCACCTGAAGGCTGAGCTTCTGGAGTTCTTGGCTCAGAGCTATGGGCTCTCCTGCCTATAAAACCCCAGCAATGGTTCTTGGGGAGCTATTAGTTGGATCACCTTTGGAAATCACTTTTCTATATTCATGCCAATTCTATCTGAAATTTGACTTTAAAAGGGGAAGAAGAAAGGGGTCCAGCTGTGTGCCAGCCTTGTTGCCCAAGATCACACTCAATGCTAAAATCTGTCTTTAAAGGAGACTGGGAGGGCCCGGGCTCCAGATCGGTGGGCGGGGATTCCAGTTTCAGCTGAGTGGTCTTGTTGAAGTTATTAACCTCTTCTTTATTGAAAAAAAGTGGATAGTTATACTTCCTAGCCAAGGAGATTGCTGGAAGGGAGGTGAAGGTGGTTGGATAGAAATAAGGCATCAGTAGCGTTGAGTGTAGTACCTGGTACAGAGGAAGTGCTTAATAAATGGGAAGAGCTTAATAAATAAGTCTGTCCTTGCTGCAGATGAGAACACTGAAGAGGACCCATAAAAGTCACATACTAAAGCCACCCAGCTTATGTGCAGGAAGATGGTTCTAATTCCAGATGCATTATGCCAGATCATTTTTTTGGTTAGAACATTTAAAACTGTATATCTAGCTGGATTTGGTGGCACACACTAGTACTCCCAGCACTCTGGGAGACTAAGGCAGGAGGATGCATGTGAGCCCATCCCCAGACAATTTAACAACGCGGTGAGTCTATCTCAATTATTCAATCAATCTATCAATAGATGAATGGGGTGTAGACCAGTGCAAAGGCCCAAAGTTCAAGCTCAGTACTGAAAGTAACAAAACAAAGAGAACTTTGTAAGTAGTAAGTTTAAACTGCACAGGAGTTGAAAATATTTCAGAAAATGAGACTGACACTAACTGTTTCCAGTTTTTATTAGTACATGTAGGCATTACATAAGGATTACCTCCCTTCTGAGGAGTTGGTACGTGTACATAAGACATCTTACTTCTTTTGTCATCCCCTTTCCTCCTTCTTTCTCCCTCTCGTTCCGTCTCATGATCCCTTCCCATTTATACAAATTCCATCTCTTTATTTCCTATCATCTATCTTTTATTTTGCTCTTTATGTATATGCAGTCTTTAAGCTTGTGTGTCTGATTTATTTCACTGCTGCCTTTGTGCCCAGTTACACTCTGAGGAGGAGGCGGTCAGAAGGAAGGCAATAGCAATAGGGGGAGCTGTTTCTTTCCTAATAACTTTTCACACTCCATCTTGTCATTAAACCCTCCAAAGGCAGGGAGCCTGCTGCCCAGCTGAGCAGGGAATTAGTTCCTTCTCGCTTTCGGCGAAATCACAAATTCATACAGGGGGAGGAATGAACATAATTCATTTTGAGAAACTCATACCAAATTCCTCCCTCACTTACCCACTATTCGTTTCTAATTTTGGCCACTTTCTCTCTGGAATTGTACTGGACTGGGAGGGGAAGGGAAAAGAGAAGAGATTTTCCCAGATGGACTGGGTGCCTTGTAAGTTTAATTCCTATTTTGTAGGAATAGACTTCACAACCATCCTGTGAGCTCTGTGGCATCATCTCCATGTCACACTTAAGAAAACTAAAGCTCTGAGAGGTGAAGTGACATTTGCATTGTCACACAGGGAGGAAGGAGTATAATCCTGGAAAGAACTGGGGGCCTCTCTGGTCCCCAGACTTATAGTCCTCCCTCTGAATCAGGCTGCCTAGGGTTACTAAACCTGCACCCAACTCTGGCTGCAACATTAATTCATTATTTCTGCATCTCTCTCTTTTTTTTTTTTCTCAGACTCATTTTTATTTATAATGATGGATCATGCAGAAGTTAGGGTTAGGTCAGACATGCCCAATAGATTTTACCTGAAGTTCAACCTTGATCAATTTGCAGTGGCTTCTTGGAACTCTGGCCTGAAGAATAAGCATCTGAGGTCATGTCTGGACTTACTAGGAAGGAGTGCTGCAATTGACTTTTGATGTCTGCCTTGGGCATATCTGTAGGGGGCTGGACCTTTACTCAGGGGCTGTAATTAGTATCATTGTCCTAACAACTGCAGTATGGCTGGTCCACTCAGTCTCCTTGCTTCTTCTAAGCAAGAAGAAAAAGAAAGAAGGGGAAAGAATAGGGGGAAACACTTGTATCTGGAAAGAAAGGATTTCCCAACAATTCCTAACAGACTTCTCCATCTCACTGACCAAAATTGCATGACATGGAAACCCCTTGCTGAATGGGACTTTGGGGAAATAAATTTTTTTGTGTGTGATACTGGAGAATTGAACCCAGGACCTTCACACTGAGCTACATCCTTAAGCTTTTTAAAAAAAATTTGAGATAGGGTTTTGCTAATTCTCTAAGTTACTTGAACTTGTGATCCTCCTGCTTTAGCCTTCCAGAGTGCTGGGATTACAGATGTGCACCACTATGCCCAGCTAGAATAAGCATTTTAACTGGATCAATTTCTACCTCAGAAAAAAATATAGGGCCCTGATAGTAAAGAGGTTGAATCTTGATGTGTGGCAGGAAACCAGCACTGTTCACCACATGTGCTATCCCCTGACTGGGAATCTCTATGGTCTTTCATGGACAAGTCAGTTATCTGACACTCAGCACATTTATTTCTTCTTAGGTACAATGATGTTTTCTTCAATGCACGTTAAGCTTCTGGTTCATTAGGGATTTTTAACACATATTCAGAGAGAGGAAATCCAGACCAGCAGGATAGTCTCTGGTGGTTTCATCCACAAGGACAGAGAATCCATAGGAGATGTGTCCCAGGAGCGGTGCTCAGAAACCCGCGGGATAACCCTAGCCTAATTTCCAAAGCTTGGAAGTCACAGTCATATTCTCTCTCTCTCTCTCTCTCTCTCTCTCTCTCTCTCTCTCTCTCTCTCTCTCTCTTTCTCAAAAGTATGCAAGCAGAGGGATCTGTGCAAAGCCACACTCCTCTCTTCATCTTTAACAGTGAAATTCATTCAAGTTCAGGTCTCCATCTTCTGTGCTTTCCTTTGGATGATGCCCTCTGCTCCAGCCTGCCATGATTTTTACAGAGCCGGTGCTATGGATGCAAAGTTTGTGTCCCGCCAAAAGGTATGTGTTGAAATCTAGTCCCCAGTGTGACAGCACTTGGGGCTCGGGCCTTTGGAAGGTGCTTGTTTACAAGCCTCCAAGGCTCTGATACTGTGTTTTGGTAGCCAGAGTTGGCTGAACAGTAGGGTTGCCAGATAAAATACAGGATGTCCTGTTCCATTTAAAATTCAGATGGACAGCCACGACAGGGCTGCTGGCCCCGGGCCCAGAAACCCTCCCTGAAACATCTGGGCCCTGTAAAATTTGGCCAAAGAGAGGAGAGGAAGCCAACACACGGAGGTTGGAGGAGCCAGTGGAGCGCTGTGTGAGTCCTTGGTCAGGAATCAGAGACCTGGGCTCTACACGCAGCCTTTCACATTCCTGCCATGTCCTCAGGTAAACCACCATTCTGAGCTTCAGTCCTCTTAATAAAATCAGAGTTTTGCAATACACTGCATTCTGTCTCTTAGCACAGGGCCTGCCATTTGAGAAATAACAACAACAACAATAACAATAATGCTTGCTGCCACTGGCTTGGCTTGGCTGTGCATCTACCCCTCCTAGGTGACTTCCTATCTCTGCAGCTCCCCTTCTGAGAGGCCTGTGCTGGCTTCCTATTAGCATGCAAGTCAGTGTCCACCCAGCCCTTTGTGAGCTGGTAGTTGATGACCCCTCAGGGTTGTCTCTTGTCACCACCTCCTTCAGCTCTAGCCCCTGACCACCCTGAATTCCAGGAGCTTCTTAGAATGAACTGCATTCCTCCTCTGGGCTTTGCCTAAACACCACCTGGCTGAAGCATCAAATGAATAAATGAATGAATGAATGGTGGAGAAAGGAGCAAGTATGTAAGGGACATGATCTGTGGGGCGTTATCATCCTTCATCCTTACTGGTAGCTTCATTTGTGCCTTAGAATGTTTCTGCTGAAAATATTGTGGGATTTGAGGGCAAAGTTGTAGGGACTTATTGTGACTGGTGTGGGAGAATCCCTTGGAGTACAGCTGCCAAGGAAAACCCTCAGTGCTTCCAGCCCAACAGCCCACGTGACCCATCCACTCGAACAACTGGACTGCAGCGTGAGGTCAATTGGCCATCATGGGGTGACCTGGCTGCGTGCTCTGCCACTTGGAGATCTGTGCCCAGACTGGCCTGCAGCAGCTGGAGGGACATTTCCTGGCTTGCCACATTTGAATGGAAAATGAGCATCCAGCTTGGGGGCCCACTGGAGGAAAGAATCACCTCTGTACACACATTTTCTTTGCGACATTTTTCAAAGTCCTCTGAGGTCACAGATTTGGGGTTATGGTGGTGACAAGACAACCAGGGGACACCAACTGCTCTTCTCATTCTTTCAGGTAGACCTTGGCACACTTCTTGCAGGATTCCTTCCTTGACGACCTCCTTTCTTCCCGCTCCCCTCCACTGGCTCTCATATACATGATGGGGTCCCTGGAATGGCAGTGCCATCCCTGTCGGTCCCTCTCCTGGGAAACAGAGGAAAGCAGGGGAGCTGGAGCCTGCACATGCTTAGTGGCCCATTGGCTTTGCTGCTGCCTTGATGAGTTTCCCCAAGGGGCTCTCACTTTTCTCAGGTCCATGCTCATCTCCGGAGGGAAGGAGAGCTGCTGCTGTCCCGGGCTGGGAGGAGCTGTGGAAGGTTTGTGCGTCCTCCTTGGGGCCTTGTGCAGGAACTCCAGCCTCTGAACTGGTGGACGCATATGGAGGCACAGAAAATGGAGACACCAAAGGGGCATGGGTCCCTTCAAGGTCCTCTCTGCCATCCTTGCCTCCTCCCTAAAACCACTGTTGTTTATTAGACTTTGAGAAATACCTTTTTGCTCATTCGTTAGAAGTTGGGCAAAAATCAATTTTTATACCTTAACCTCAAACTTTGTATGTAAAAACCCTCCAATCTCATTATTCATTGAATAACTTATCTCAGAAAGATATTTTTGCTAATCAAATTCACCTCCTGGGGATAAATACTTGTCACCACTGAGATAATCCAAGAGCCCCTTTCCCATCCATCTTTTCCTCCTCAACAGACATCCTGGCACCACAGGAAGAGGTTTTGAGTCTGAGTTGGAATTCTGGCTTCTTCACATCTCAGCTGGGCAACACTGGGCAAGAGTCTTAACCTCTTTTTCATATCCTTGTCTATGAGACGGGAAACGTCTGAACTCCCAGATGGAGAGTGCACATTGAGATAGTGTCCAGACACACAGAAGATGCTCATTAAGTGTTAACCAATCCCTTCTCTCCTTCCTCTGAATCCCACCAAATCCCCTCCCTGGGACAGCTGACTATGTAGGGCACATAGGCCACTCTGACTTACATTATTTTTAAAAAACTCATCTTGTCCTTTTAAAAATTTATTCCCACATTGGCATCTCAAGTGGGGCCATGTCTTTCCCAATCCTGTGTGCCTTGCAGTGCTAGTGTGGTACTCAGCACAGAGTAGGTGCTCAGGATAAAAAGTCAGTTTCAATGAGTCTAAGACATCACAAGAGCTAAAGCCACATCCGATGTAAGAGACTCAGGAATAACTGCTCCTTGCAGGAGGGCATGCAGTCAGAAGGATGCCATCTCCAGGGTAATAAGTAACTACTGACAGTCATTTTGTAAACACATTCGGCTTCCCAGGGTGCTGCTTTGAACCTCTTACGGGTTGTGTTAAATTCTGATGTTTCTTTTAAAAAGATTGCTTTTGCACAGGGTGCGATTCCCCAGATGCCCTCTAGATGGCAATGTTCAACACAGAGAAAGCGCATACTCCTCCGGGAACTCACCGTGTGTGTGTGGGGGGGGGGTGTGAATCTCTTTTTATTATCAGTGCGTTAAGAATGAATTTATCATCCTGGCTCAGCGAAAGTCTGGTTATTCGGTAAGATGCTTTATCCCCAGCTAACGTGTGGCTTAATCAGTTCGGTTAGCTACCAAGCCAGCTCCGGCTTGTGTTCAGAATGAACAATCCCAGGGGTCTTTCAGCTCTCTGAGGGAACAAGCTTAAGGCAGCAGCTTCTCTCCAGCATCCTTGGGCTGGGGGCTGCAGGGAAGGCGTGGGGGAAATAAGCAGTTGCAGGACGTTCTACCTCCGAAAGTGGGGAGGAGGGATAGATTACCCGGGAAAGGGGTTTGAATGGGATAATAACACAAAAGCTGAAATTCACCGGGTGTTCACTGCATGCTGGGCACTGTTCAGATGCCTTAATATGCAACTCATTTGCTCCTCCCACATTTCTACGTGGCAGGGACTTTCACTACCTTAGTTTTATGGATGATAGGACTGAGACGCAGAGATTGAATGTATTACACAATGTCCCACAGCTGGCAGGGACAACTGGCAGTGGGACAGAAGGCTGGCAACAGAAGGCTGGTCTAGACTGCCAGGCAGTGCTACACCCCCTGGGTGGCAGACTGCAAGTGGGCCAACAAGGTAGCACTTCATCCCTCCAAAAATCTGAAGCCACCAATGCCCACCCCATTCTAACCAGTGTCCACAGCTCACAAGCAAGAGCAAACAAGGTAAGTGGAAAAGCCCGGTGCGAATCCATCTCACTCTTGGAGAGACAGTGCAAAGCATGCACCTCACCACTTGGGGGAAGATGTACAGAAGAGAAACTTTAGGTCCTTGGTAAACCCTGCAAGTTTTAGAACCAGAGCAATCTGTGCTTGAATCCATGCTGTTGTATTTATGCCTAGAGGTCCCCCTAAGGCCTCATGTAATCATAGGTGGGGCTTTTGGGAGATGATTGGGTCTTGGAGCATGATGCTCATTGGTGGATTAGTCCGCTGACAAGTTTATATCTAAACATGATTTGGGAGGTGAAGCCTGGTTGGAGGAGGTGGGTCACAGGGGACAAGGACTGAAAGGGTCTCTCTCCTCCCTCCTCCCTTGATAGCTCTGCTTCTTGCTGCCGTGCCTTGAGCTTGCTCCTCTGCTGTGCCCCTCTGCCAGGCCAGCCAACTATGGAGTGAAACCTCTACAAATTGTGAATCGAAATAAACCTTTCTTCCTTTAACTTGTGAGTGTCCGGTATTGTGTCCTAGTGACAAGGAAAATAACTAAGATGAACACTCATCCAGTTTCTTGGGCAAGTTAATTAATGTCCTAGAATTTCAACAAGTTCTAAGTGGTGGGTGTGGTCCAACGGGGGAAGTCACCCAAGCCTTCTGGAGTTAGGATGTGGGTGATAGGCTTTGTCCACAAAATCTAGGTGCCAGTTGTCAGCTCAGGCTCCACTCATAGGAGTGGGTGCTCTGGGCAGGGCAAGGGGGAGGCCCTGGTAGGGGAGCAAGATCTGCTCTGTCCAGAGACAGTGAAAAGCTTTGGTCCCAGGAAGGCTGGATCTGACTTGGGTTCTACAGACCATATGGCCCAGACCAAGTTTTTCTTTTTTTCCAATTACTTTGAGCTTTAGTTTTCTTCTCAGTGAAATGGGTATAATAAGCAAATGTGTCCAAGGAGCTTAACACAGAACCTGACACAGGTTAGGTAGGAGTGGGATGGTAAGTATAGGCAAAGCATGATGGTGAACAGCGCCTCCAAAGGAAACTCAGGACATGGAGAGAGTCTCTGAGGTTGGATGGGTGTAGGGGTGGGCTTCCCACTGTTCTACATTTTCCTCCCAGGTTTGCTTTCCAAGCTCCCTGTGTTCAGAGTTAGCTGAGGACCACACAGCCTAATTCTTGCCACCTGCTGATTTACTGCTAGCAGTGGCCAGGCTGTGTCCCCTGGAGCTGGACATGGCAGGGGTCTGAGGCTCCTCCCACAGCCTTTCTCAGTGGCTGGTTTTGTCCTGCCTGCCTTGCTCAGGTGTCCGTCTGTATGCAGATTTCTTAGAATTGCCTTCTTGATCTCTAAGATCAATATTGTCCCTGCTGTTGCTTTGGGAGGGGACGGAGGCAGCGTGGGATGACGGGGCGGGTAGGACAGGGAGACAGGCAAGGAGGGCCAATGTGTAGGTACGGGGGGGGGGGGGGAGGGTGCTCCTTCCCTTCAGCCAATTCTCTGGAAGTGGAGCAGAGCCGACAATGTTTTGGGGAAGGTGATACACTAAAACCACGAAGCCAAGGCCTGTGAGGGCAGAGCGAGAACAGAGCGGTGTCCCATCTGAGGTCAGACAAGGCGGCCCGCGAATGGTGGGCCTCTCTCACTTGTGCTTCCACAGGCTGACAGCCTTGATGTCCCCTCCCTCCTCCCTGGCTGCCTAGTCTCCCACATCTGAGTGCATGGCCTCCCATGGACCCGGCCATTCAAGCTTCACAGTAGGGATCACCCTCCACTCTCCCCTTTCTTTCATACTCTACATCCAGTCGGTTGGAAATTGGAAATTCCTTTTGGCTCCATATGTAGCTGCATCTTAAATCCATCTCACATTTCTATCTCAGGACCATCCAAGTCGCGGACCTCTCTGGCGGGGGGGTGGGGGGGGATTCCTGCAGGGGCTTCCCGAGGCCTCCCTGCCTCCTGCAGTGTGTTGGCCCTCAGCAGGGAGGCAGACTTGTACACATGTTGGATACAAATTTGGGGTCTAATCGGTGGTTTGCAGATATTTTTTGTCAAGCTGTAGCTTGTGTTTTCATCCTCTTAATGAGGTCTTTCACTGAGTAAAATTTTCAATTCTGATGAAATTCAATGTTTTTCTTTCATGGATCATACGTTTTGAGTTATGTCTAAGAAGTCTTTGCCTACCTGTAGGTTCTGAAGATTTTATCCTAGGTTTCCCTACAAGCTTCATAGTTTAACGTTTCACATTTACATTTGTGATCCACTTTGTATCTTTTTCTATTAAATGTAAGGTTTAGATCTAAGTTCATTGTTTTTGGCCAGGAGATATCCAAGTGCTGCAGCACTATTTGTCAGCAGTCTTTTTCTTCCCTTTCTTTCTTGGCAGTGCTGGGGTTGGAATCCATGGCCTTGTGGATGGTAGGCAAATGTGCTCCTGCTGAGTTACACAGGCAGCCCCCAACACCATTTGTTAAAGAGGCTATTTTTTTCTGCACTGAAGATTTGATCTCCAAAGCTGAGCATGAGTCTCTCCTGCTTGAAACCCTCCTGGGACTTTGTGCACAGAGAGAACAACATCCGAACAAGCCCACCCTCAGGTTCCCGTGGATCTCATCTCTCTCTGTTCCACTTTGGTTCAACCTCAATGGTCATTTTGCTCTTCCTGGAACACCCCAAGTTTCCTTGCCTCAGGGTCTCTGCACCTCTTATTTGCTCTGCCCAGAAGGCTCCCCCAGCCTCCTTCCTTGGCTGGTCTCTTCTTATCTGCCAAGTTCAAGATCAAATGCCCCTCAGAAGAGTCACGAGTCCCCTTCCTACCCCTTCTTTTCCCGCTACCACATCATGCAATTTCCTCCCTGGCACTCATGGCTGGCAGAAGTTATGTCACTTCTCTGTCTATCAGTTGGCTATCTATCTATCTCCACCTGACTCTACACTACAGGGCAGTAAGGACATTGACTGTCTTGTTAATTATTGTGGGTAAGAGCTCACGCTCTGAAATCAGACAGCCAGGGTTCAATTCCACCTCTGACCCTTACTAATCACTGTGAGACAGCAGGCAAATTACTTAACCTTTCTGTGCCTCAGTTTCCTTGTCTGTAAAACATAGATGGTGACTTCACTATAGGTTGTTGTAAGGACAAAGGGAATTCATGCACATAAAGCATTAGTGAAGCATCCAGCTTGTGTCAGGAGGGCTGTCACTGGGGATGGTTGTGAGAGCAACAGCATGGGATGGCAGGACTCTGGAGGCAGCCTGCCACTGGTGAAGGATGAGCCGAGGGTCGGGTCTGAGCCAGCCCACTTCCACCTTCCTCAGGCTGGCTCTCCTGTCATCTGCCTATACTTGGATTTTCATGTGAGGTGTTTTCAGAGCAGCATGCTGTTGATGAGTTTGAAACACATAGATGTAGGGGAAGTGGCTCTGCGCTTTCCCACAGCAACACCTGGATCTTAGTTCCACCTCCAGTTGTCATTTTTAAAAACCCTTGACTCCACTCTGGACTTCAGTTTTCCATCTGTGTAATGGGAATTTAGGATAGGTAATCACCAAGGTCCCTCACATTTACAATGCTCCATGAGAATGTGATTCTATTATTTTAATCATGGACTCAACTTTCACACCATCTCCAGAGATGCCCTTGCCAGGAACAAGGCAGGGATTCTATTTGAGACCCCAGAGTACAAAGGACTGGGTCTGCCTGCGAGTGGCAGGTACAGCCACGAGGCTGCAGGTTGGCCTAAAGTCTGGCAATAGGGGACTTAGTTTTTGTGGGACTGGGGGTCATTAGAGTATAGGGAAGCACTCTAAGTGCTGTGAAGTTAGGGGCCCTGGATCAGCCCCACCTCTGAAACTTACTTACTGATAGACCTTGGGCCAGATTCCTAATCTTCTCAAGCCCCTATTTCTTCATCTGCAAAATTAATATGGGTTTGATGTGGGTATTCAAGGAGATAATATATGCATAGTTTCAGTAGTGGGTGGCCCATCTCCAGAATTCTCAGACCTACCAAAATGGAGTCTCTAGGGGAGGATTCTGGGAAATCATAGTAAGGACGATTGTCCTACCCTCCTTCCTCGTGTGATTGTGCTGATGAACCAAGCTTAAGAGATACTGGTATACCTCACAGATGCTGCCTTTTCCATCTTCTCGGACAATGCTGTGTTCCATAGAAATGTACTCTGAAATACATATGCAATTCAATTTTTTAAGAAGTCACATAAAAATAAGAAAAGGGCATAAAAGGATGAAATGAATTTTCATAATGTATTTTTTGAATTTGATACATCATTTCAACAAAATTGCAATTTCAACATGTAATCGATATCAAAAAATTGAGATATTTTCCATTCTTTCTTTCATCCTTAGTCTTCAAAATCTGGTATGTGATTTACACCTACACCTTGATTCACCTGAACTGCATTTCAAGTGCTCAAAAGCCACAGCAGTCTGTAGCTACTGTCTTGGACAGTGCAGGGAGAGAAGCTGCCCAGAGACCAAGGGACCAGTCTGCAGCCCTAAGGACAGCAAATGGTGCAGGGCCTTGTTGCCTGCCTTTTGAAGAACACCTGTACCCAGACTTCATCTTGCTCTCTACTAATTTGTTTTCCTCTCCAGAATGAGGTAATATATGTTAACAGCAGCAGCAATATATATATGTTGCTTTCTTAGGGTTTTGTATACTGTTAAGAGCTTAATCATATCCCTTCCCTCTGACAGTTAACTTAGATTGTCAGAGACTCAAGCAGATGAATACAGTACACTTCTTGGTGTGTCTGGGTGGTCCGTGGCAATGTGACCTTGCAGATAATATCAGTTGCTAGCCTTTTCCTTCCTGGGACTCTTCCTCTGTGCTATGCTTCTCACCTGGCATGAACTGAGTTGCCACACCTTTCCACCATGGTGTCTCTGTGGATCCAGCTGAGCATGGACTGAAATCTCTGAAACTGTGAACTGAAATACACGTCTCCTCTTTTAAGTTGTGGGAGTCCAAGATTGGGTCCAATTGGTGAGAAAGCTGACCGATACACTTCCCTAAATTCATATGCTGAAGTCCTGACCCCTAGTACTTCAGAATGTTATCTTTTGAAATGATTAAGACTGAAAAGTGAGGACATTAGGATGGATTCTAATTCAATATGGCGGGGGTCTTTTGTTGTTGTTGTTTTGTTTTGTTTTTGAGACAGGGTCTCACTATATAGTTCAAGCTGGCCTTCAACTCACTATGTAGCCCAGGCTGGCCTTGAACTCATGTCAATCCTCCTGCCTCAGGCTCCTGAGCGCTGGGATTACAGGCATGCGCCACCATATCCTGCACATGACTGGGGTCTTTAAAGGAAAAGGAGATTAGGTTAAGGTTAGAGTCATACATCTGAAGGTGGAGAGAGGAGATGGCTGTTAGGAGAATCAACACTGTCAGTGCCTTGATCTTGGACTGCTAAGCTCCAGAACTGTCATTTAAGCCACCTAGTCTGCGGCAATTTGTTAGGGCAGCTATGGCATACTAATACTATATATAATCTTATTTTAAGTTTTGCAATACCTCTGCTTTCTAGATATGTTAACCCCATTTTATAGATGAAAAAACTGAGGCATGGAGAGGTTAAGTAATCTTCCCAAGTCACAGTGGGAATACAGCCAAGCTGAGATTTAAATTCAAGTCCACATTTACCATACTGCAGACTCAAAGCCCTTGCCCCTAACCACTAACAAATCTATACCTCTTTCCTACATCAATTCTTTTTTAACAGCATTAATTTGTGAGCTGCAGACACTGGTTCTAGTCCTACGTGATTTTGGAAGTATTACTGGGGGCCTCAATAATTCTTGATTATAAGATGAAACGGGGCAATGGGGCAAGGATTACCAGATCTCTTTCAAAGTACTCTTCTATGAGAAATTCCAAGCTTTAGGTGCTGGAGGGCATGGCGGATCCAACAGAGACAGGCTCTTGGGATGTACATTTGAACCCATACACAGGGCCTCTTGAGTTGGAATCCACATTTGCTGCTTTGGGGACAAGCACATGTTTACTGAGACCACTAGGTGCTGCAGTGAATTCAGTGAGGCTCCTCTTTCTCAGTGTGGAGACTGAGTCGCACAGAGAGGTGAAGGAGTTGGACGGCATCACAGAGCAGGAAGTAAGAGAAGGACCTGAGCTTGGAATCAGCCTTTGAGCCCTCCCATCCCTATACCACCTTGACCAGGTGGGTGTAGGCTACTCAGAGGATCAGGCTGGAAAAGCAGTTTGACCCATTAGCGGGTGCAGGAGCCATGAGTGTGACTCCAACATGGAAGATGACATCTGCGTTACCCCTTGTGGGAATTGGAGCCCAGAATACGGGGTGATTTCCTAGACCTTCTCTGAGACTTGCAAATGGAACAGGCCTTGAGCTCCAAGTTCAAGTTTAGGTTCTCAGGCCTCTAGATGTCAAAAACTAGCAAAATGATTAAAAAAAATTAAAAGATGCCATGGAGGACCAACTTTTTATATTGTACTTTAAAAACTTACCATCTGTTATCACTATGAATTCACAAAAAGACATTTTTAATACATTCCTAATTAAAAATATTTTAATCTAACAATAAAACTGGCCCATTAAAATGAATACATTTACTTTTTATGAAAATTCACTACTCTTTCCGTGTTTTTGCCAGGTTGCTGCAGTCAAAGTAAATCCTCATCACAGTCAGCAGTTTCTGGGGATGCTGGACCCAGGCCACACTGCCATGTGTCCCACATTCTGATTCATGTGGCTGTAGTGGGGGTGAAAATCGGACGAGGCTGATGATGGCCTAAGCTTCTTGGGTACTGAAAGTCACCCTCAGACCCAACGGAAACTGGGAACAAAATGGATAAGGGTCATTTTGCATTAGTAACAAGTGTGAACTGTTGCACAGAGGCAAAGGTGAAGAGCTAATTTTCCTTGACTTCAGCACACGCATTCATACTCTGGTACAGACTAATTTAGCAAAGAGTTGCTAATTAGACATCCTTGGGAATTGGAACTTCTCGGATGGAGAAGACTGATTTGCAAACAGTATTCTCATTGCATCCCTCCCAGTGGGTGATTCTGAGTGCTGGTGAGGAGCTCAGGAGCAAGGATCTTGGCACAGCTCACCCAGGATAGCTCCCCCTTTGAATATTTGCTGTCTCCCACTGCAGCATTATTTCCAGAGTCGCCTGTGTGAAGGATGAGCTGCACTTGGTGAGATCCCAGAGGCCCCAGGAAGATGATCAGCCTCTCAGAAGCAGGCTTTGCTGCTGAGTACAGCTCCTCCTGTGTCTGCTAAAGAAGCTGGGTCATCTGAACTCAGCCCTGGGCTGGCACCTCTAGCAGGGTGGGATTTTAGGGTCCTCTCCAGAGCAGAGCAGATAGGAGAGTATCCAGATGTAAGGAACATGTTACAAAATCATCCTTTGCACTTACTGGGTCTCAGGAAAAGAAAAGGAACTTAGACAGTTTTGAGTCTCTAGACTGTCATAGGTGTGGGAATCAAAGGTCAATGGGACAAGATAATAGCCCTCAACATGTGCCCCCACTTGGAGGGGGGAGTGACAAGCATAAGAATGGCACAGTGGTACAGTGAAGGTGTCAGTGCTGTAGCAGAGGTTTGTGACAATACAAAAGGAGCTCCACTGAGCATCACGGGAGAAGTGACATTTAATAATGACTGACATTTACTGATCCTCACTGTAGCCCAGGTGTCCTGATAAGTGCTGATATAAACGTTGCTTTTGCTTAACTCTTCCAACAGCATACTATATTCCACTTTATAGATATGGAGACAGCATTCATTTGTGAGATTTGGCATGGGATTACGGTCCTACACTGTGCACACACATGCACACACACACTGCACATCTGGCGTTTCAGCTGCATGTGGAGACCCCTCACTTGCAAGAGTTCCCTCCAGGGCCCTGGATAGCCTTGGCAATGAGGTCTTACATTTTGGTAAAATTTGAAAAATGATTTAGATTGTCTGAGCTTCCCAACTCTGTGGACAAAATCAGCCCAACACTAATAATTCCAGTTTGTTCCTTCTTTAAGACAAACTAGCTTTTGAACTCAGATCTCCTCTCCCATGAGCAAAAGCTCTGGCCGCCGCCACCACTCAGGCACGATGAAGCAGTGAACTAGCTGGAGGAGCTGAGCACCTTCCCCAGTCACTCCCATCTTGTCCTCTCCACTCCTGGGGATAGGTGGCTCCCCCTTGGAAGGATCTTCATGCAGCCCCAGCAGCCCAGCCCCCACCCTTGCCAATGGGAGGCAGAGAAGGCTGGAGCTTCCATGGCCTTGGTGCCAGTCCTGGGTCACCAGAGGTAGATTAAACCCTCCTGTGCACTCAACAGGGTTTGAGAATCCAGTTCACAGTCTGGTGGGAGATGCCAAGGTCCTTACACTGAGCCAAGAGAGCTGAGCCCAGAAAAGAGAGTGGAACCCAGCCCAAAAGACCAAGGAAGACTTCCTGGGAGAAGTGACCCCTGGCTGGCTCCTGGAGCCTGAGTAAGCACCATCGAGGTGAGAAAGGCAGCCACTGTGTGTCACACTCACACGTTCTCCCAGTAATTCAAGCAAACACGAATCCAGGTGCTGCTGGGAAGGGAACTGTGGATGGATGTGATTGAAGGCCCTAACTAGCTGATTGCAAATGAAATGAAAGAGTAGATTGGATCTGACCTAATCAGGCAAACACTTCAAAGAAGGCTTAGGGCTTACCTGAGACCAGAGATTCCAAACAGCCCCTGGCTCTGCTTTCTTCCCTTCATGCCCTTCTCTCTTCCTGCCTGGCTGCTACCTGTGCTGACAAACTCCAGTTTGTTCTGGTTGCTCATAATCTTTGCTTCCTTATGACCTACTCTATGTACTCTTGGACTTATGTAGATGGCTGCTACAGTTGCGTAAGCCGATTTATAATAAATCCATATATGTGTATCAGATATATAATAAAACTATCTTATCTATCTTATCTATCTGTCTATCTATTTTCTTTTCTTTTTTGGTACCGGGGATCGAACTCGGGACCTTGTGCTTTTGAGGCAGGTGCCGGAACCACTGAGCTAAATCCCTGACCCTATCTATTTTCCACTGGCTCTCTTTCTCTGATTGAGCTCTGACTGATAAATGATGCTAATGATGATGGTATAATTATATAAGTGACTCAGAGCGATTAAGAATTTATCATGTACCAGACATGGTGCTTACCACTTTGCAGCCATTGTCCTCACTTATTGTGTTCAATGACTCCACAAGGTGGATGACACTGGTGCTATCCCTTATTAAAGATAGGGAAATAGAGGCACAAAGAGGCTAAGCAACTTGTCACATCACCAGCCTTCGGGCCAAGAGTGTCACTCACAGCCCCTGGGCCTGTGTCTTACCTATGTGCATGCAGCATAAGCAGAGGCTCTGTGAAGAAACAAACAATCTGACCATCTGGATGCTTAATGTGGAGAGCAATGACATAGCGACTGAGAACAGCATTGCAGCCACTCTGGGTGCCAACCTGCTCTCCCATCATGCGTAAAGTAGATACACAAGGATGCTTGAGCTAGAACTGAGAAGGGAGCATGAGGATATCAGAGAGGGGAAACTCCCTGCAAGCTGCTAGTCTGTCTCCCCTGGGACATATAAACAAAGGGGAGGCTGTGCAGAGCCGTGGAGAAGCAGCAGCCTGTAAATTGGTTATTACCATGGTCTTTTCATGTGGAAGTTCCTTTGGATGCAGAAGCCTTGCCATACTCCTGCACTCTGTGGAGTAGGAGGACCCATAGGGATCTAATCATATGGGAACCGGGCAGCCTCAAATGGGTTTCAGCAAGATTTGCCCTCTGAAGGATTCAGCAGTGTAAGTCAATGGTTGGTGTGAGATTTGGGGAGGAGACACATTTGACGCTTTAACTTTTAACACTTTGTAGGCAAGAGGTAGTAATTCTCTCAATCTTGTCTATAACAACACAATTACCCCAAGGCTGAGGAAGTAGCTTTGTACTTCAGCTCAAGATGTGTTGCTGATGATGCCAACAGCAAAGGAAGAATCATGGCACTTATGCAGGGAATGATAATATTAATAATGGCAACGAGGCTAGCAATTACCATCCTTCACTATTTTTTCTTTCTTAATCACATTTTTTGTAATTATCATCCTTTACATCTTTACAATGCTTTAGAATGTACAAATGCCTTTGAATGTATTTAAGCATGGGATATGTTGCTACAATTATTCTCACTTCACAAATGGAGAACTGAGGGTCATTAAGGGATGGGCCCTCATGGTAATGGTGGAGCTGGTCTTGGCCTTCAGATGGACTTGACCCCATTCTCCCTTATCCCATGCCACCCTCTGACTCCACATTCTGGAGATTTGTCCCTGGGTGAGGATGACATTCTCCCATTCCCTCAATTCCTTGCTTCCATTTTCTTTGCTCCAGAGTGTGGAGTTATTTCTCCTTGATGGGTAGAGGAGAGGAGGTGGGGCCCAGTTGGAGAACTGGTCGCCTTGGAGGCTGAGCACTGATGGTGAGTTTGCACTGTGATGGTCAAAATACAGTGATTAATTGCACTCCGTCCAGAAGTGGGCATTTAAGAGCTGTCAGTTTGAGGAGATATTTTGAAGTCAACATCTGAAGAAAATGTCACAACTGCTGTTTTGAATTCGTAGATATCTTGGATGCCTTTGTCATACCTTATATTTTTTATTTAGAGAAAATGCCTGTCTTTGAAAATCAGTGGCATAGGAAGCACTTATGCCTTGAGTGGGATTTGAGCTCTGGAGGTGCTGTGGGCTGGGTTGTTGGTGTGTGACACACACTGAGGCACGGGTGATCCCAAAGGAGCTTCTGCACAATGTGCTGCAGGGACCATGGGCTCCCATGAGCTTCCCTTCTCAGATGTGTGGCCTTTGGCAAATTCATCTCTGCACACCTGTTTTCTGCATCTGTAAAATGAGATCTATATCAAGCTGTCATGGGGATTAAATGAGATAGTGTATATCCATTAACTGCCTAGAGTAGATCTTTCACTAGTGATGATGTTTTCATCCTTCCAGTACCCTTTGTTGTGATTAACAAAATGCTTTTCAAATAGTACATGTTCTTTCGCTATGTGTAGAAATGATGAATGAAAAATAAGAAGAGCCTATAGTTGAAATGCTGATGCTGTTACCCTGACATTGACCCTAAAGTTGCTGCAACCTATTTTATATTTTTCCGTTGGGTAAGACATATTTATAGTAATTCATAGGTTTGCTAATAAAACAACCATGCGCATATACCATTGGTTTATAGGGGTAAAGATGACAAATATTTGCAAAGCACTTTTAAAAGCTTTTCACCAATATTATTTCATTCTATTTCCGCAGTAATGCAATGAATTGCTGATGCTATCACTATGACAGCTATTGCTCTGCCACCTTCTTGCATTTACTGGGCATCTGCTATGGGCCAGCATCTGTAGTAACTGCTTTGTGGCCTTTATCTCTGATGAATCTCCACAGTGCAGTCTATCAACAGCAACATACAGTGGAGAAAACCAGAAATGACAGGGTAAAAAATGCTTGCCCCAAAGTCACATAACTAGTAAGTGGTAGAGCCAAGGCTCAAACCTAAGCCAGACTAACATCAAAACTCCTGTCATAACACAAATGTTTTTATCTTATTATATAGATGGTGAAACACACTAAGAGGACTTGCTCCCAATCTCCCAGTGTAGGCAGTTGAATCTGGAGCCAAATACAGCTTCTCTTGCTCCAAATTCCAAGCTGCTTCTAAAAGATGACTGTCTCCTCTAGGGTAAAGGTGAAAAATGTGCACGTGGTCTTCAATGACTTCTATCTGCCAGGCTTGTACTAAGAATCTAAGAGACTTCATCGTCATTTGATCTGCTCCAAACAATGGCATATGTGTTTATAAAAACATGCTTAAGGGCTCAGTCTCCAAGATGTGAATGGCAATTATCTCAAGGTTATGTAGGAGGATTTCAGATATTGATGAAGTTGATGGTTTTCTTCCTCCTAATTTTACATATGGTTTGTGTTATGATTTAGCTTTCGAAAGTCCCCCTAAAGCCTCGTCTATTCAGTGGTGGGGCTTTGTGGAGGGTGATTGGGTCAATGGGGTTGCTATAAGCCCATACATCCACTGATGGACTTAGAGCTGAATGTGTTGGCAGGAGGTGGGTTCTGGTCAGCAGAGGGCTGTGACCAGAAGAGTATATCTCCCTCCTAGCACCTCCCTTTGCTCCCTGCTGCCTGATGACTATGATGTGAGCAGCTTTCCTCCACCAGGCCCCTCCACCATGGTCTTTCTGTCTTGGAGCCAGATGACTAAGGTTTGAATCCTCTAAAAACTGTGAGTCAAAATAAACCTCTTTTCCTTTAAGTTGTGGGTGTTGGGTATTGTGTCTCAGCAATGGGAAAGTGACTAAGAGAGTTTGCTTTATTTTTTTAAACACAGAAAATGTAGAAGTATCAACTACAGCTCTCCTTTCTTGGAAGCAGCATTTATCCTTAATGTTCCAGGTGAGGAAACTGAGATAGTAGAAAATCAGTGAATGGACTGTTTGACTTACAGAGCTCCAGCTAGTCCATTCCACTGGGCTACCTCTTGGGAATGCCAGTTTTCCCAGGGCAAGAGTGCCATGCCCCACGTAATTTTATAATCTCTTCCATGACAAGGGGCATGGCTTCTTGGACCCTAAATTAATGCCTAGATTCCTATGGCAGTGGAGTCTTGAGCTTTCCTCCATCAAAGACAAACTCAGCAGTTCATAGTGCCATATCCCAGATACTGAGCTAGAGCCAGTCAGCTGCATTGTGTGTTCTGAAAGCCCCTCAGGGTGTAAGTGCCCAGTGTGACCTCATATTTGTCAGTCATTCCCTGGGAGGTTGCTGCTCAGAGGTGCTGGGGCAATGGTGAATGGGTGTGCATACTATATATATGCAATGTGTGTTGGGGTGATACATACCCCGTTTCAAACAATGTGGATCAGGATGTAGAGAGACAAGTACGTAACAATCTTTTAGACTGGCCTTTGTTTGGAAAACTTGACAGTATGCTATAAATGCAAAAGTTTGGGAAATGCTAATTTAGAAAGTTCATGGTGAAAAATGACATCTGCCAAACAATATTGGATGTGCCCATAGAGACCATTAAATTCTAGCCTAGTCCATAGAGGCAAGTAGGCCTTCAATAATAGGAACAGGCAGACTCATGGGTGGGGAGAATATTCATTAAACATGAAAATTGGCTCATTGTTACTTTGCAGACTTTCCTGATCTAGGCTAAAAAGACCAGGAGCAGGTTTGGTGGGGAAAATATCAAGGCTTGGGACGTGGTTCTAGCCTTAGCTTTGCCTCTGCTGAGCTGTGTATCTTTGAATAAGACACTTTACCCTTGTGGGTTCTTCATCTGTAAGATAAGGAAATGAACCAGATCATTGGAAAGATCCCTGAGTATGTGAGAATTCAGTTCAATTCTACAAACATTTATGGGGCACCTTCTTGTATCTTGTACTGTCACATGGTAACAGGAAGTATCTAGAGATGGTAAGAATTTGATTCCATAATACTACAATATACTTCTCCACGTTACAGAGGAAGCATGAAGACCCTTTGGAATGATGCCTTATGTATTGGCCAGATGCCTTCCTTAGCTCTCAGGGCACTCATTTCCCTACTAAAGTATCAGTTTCACTTAATGTTACCAGCCATGCCCAATGCTGGAATCCAAAGGCCAACCCCTTCCCTCTGATTAGGGACATCCTCAAAAGGCTCCTTCAATTCCAAAATGCCTCATGGAACAGCTGGTACTAACTCCATGGCAATCACATTCTCTCTCTGCCCCAACATGCTTGCTTTGCTCTTTCAGAGGTACTTTTCCCAAGAGCACTCCTCTGAAAGCCACATGCATACAAATCTCTGTCTTAGAGTCTGTTTTCTGGGGGCAACTCACACATTAACCTGAAATCTCAGGGCCTTCCCATGGTTGACTGGGTGTGGCTTTGCTGCAAAAATCTCAGTGACCATGAGGGTACTTTCCATCCAGTACATGGGTGTCATCATTGCAGGGGCTTTGCCTGCTCTAGTCCAGAAAGTCACAATTGTGTTAGAGGCAGACTTCCATCTTCCTTCTAAATATCAATTTCTGCAGTTCCTACTCTGGGAAAATCCCACTCAAGCCCAAACTTCTAGCTCCCTAGGAAACATTGTACTGGACTGGACTGGACTGCCAACATAATCTGATTCAGATCCTAAGTCCAATATTTGCTGATCTTGGTCCTTGGACATGTCCCTTGGACACATCTTAGAATATTTGTTTATTGACAAAATAAGGATAGCCCTTAACTTTCAGGAAAATTTTAGAATTAGATATAATGTTGTATGCTTGAAACAGATTAAGCTTCACAGCTGGTTCCTTTTACTACTAATAGTAATATCTAAATAATACTGATATTACAAAAAATTAACATTTGTTAGGCCATATTATGCAAAGGCTAAAATTATACTGAATGTTGACTCTATGTGATTGTCAAAGCAGACATACATAAGTATTCCATCTAATGCTGGAAAACATTTGCTGCCAGACATATTGGTGCTTTTCCCTTTAGTTACTGGCTTTACCCATTGTCAGCCAATGCTTACCTTGAGCTGCAAGTATGGGAAGAGGGAAAAGTTGTCTTTCACATACATGGAAATCAGGGCCAGCAGGTGACTAGAAGCTGGAAACCCTGAGCTCTAGGCTGGGCTCAGTTATACATTACAGTGTGATCGTTTTTTTTTTTGTACCAGGGATCAAAGTTAGGTCCTTGCACTTGTGCAGCAGGTGGTGAAACCACTGAGCTAAATCTCCAGCTCTTACAGTGTGATCTTCTAATCTCTAGAGCCTCAGTTTCATCATTCACTTATTGGTTCATTGAATTGACATTGATTATACACAGATGACTCATACGATGCCTTCCTTATGCAAGAACAAAGCAGTGTGTGAGTCAGAAGCCAACCACGTGGAAGGGCTGCAGTGCTGGTTGTGTGTTCTGGGGCATGCAGATTCAAGGAGACCCATGAGAGTGTGCCCATTCCCCTCTTCCTCAGGGCTGTCACCTCTACCTACACCTGACCCAGCACCCAGCACAGCAAATGCTCAAGCAAAAATAAATGAGAAAATGAATTGCATAGTTCAGGAAAAGTTTTAGAGCAGAGGTCTTGTTTGAGCTGAGTCTTAAATAAGAACAAGAAGAGGCTAGGAAGAAATAAGAAGGGGCCCTCCAGGGAGAAGTAAGAGCAAATGCAAGGGCATGGAGCTCTGGGGAAATATGCCAGGGCATTTGGGAGAAGCATCTGGAATCACTAACACAGGAACACAGGGAGAGGCAAAACCCTTGGAGCTGCTGTCATGAGAGCAAAAGGAGAGACCAATGCAAAACTGCTTGGGGGAACAGGTTAGGTGGAACTACTGCGTCTTGCTACTTTGATGTCTATATATATTATAGATTTCTCTTATCATTGTTGTTGTCATGACTTTAGATTTATGTCTAATTTTGTTGGTCCATGATTGATCATTAGTAAACACAGATGCCTGTTGATGTGCAGCTTGGTTCTGTGTACAGCACTATTGAGAGATTCATTCATTCACCCAACAGATATTTTATTCTGATAAATGCTAATTGCTGCTCAGAGCGCCCAACCAAGGTAATTTGCTGATGCATGAATTTGTGCTTCCCTGGTTCTGTTTGCCTGCAGACAATCCTGGTCGGGGGGGACTGAGACTTGGGTGTGGTGTTCTGTCTGCACCTCTTGCCTTTGGGGACCCTGCTCAGTGTGCACAGTAGGGACAGAGCCTAAGGTTTCAGTGTCTCATTCTGCAATTCCTCCTTCCCTTTCTCACTCCTGCAGGCATGGCCCCTCACCCAGGGCTGGCGAGCTGGGGTGGAAGGCTGGGGAGAGACATGGCAAAGAGAGGGAAGTCACAGTGTGCAAAGGAGGGGGAGAGGCAGCATATGGGGAGAGGTGATGGCAGAAGGTGTCAGCCTAGGAGAGGGAGGCAAGGCTCTGAGGAGCAGACTAGTGACAGGGTAGAAGGGAAGATGCATGCTTCAACAACACAGGAAGAAAGAAAATGAAGGAGGAGGAGGAGGAGAGAGACAAGAAGATTAGAGAGATGAGGAGCTGGAGAGGAAGAACTGGGCACTGGAAGAAAAACTGAAGAGGAGAGAAAAGTTGGGGCAGGAAAAGGGATCTAGAAGAGGAGAAAAATGGCATCAGATAATAATGTGGACAGATTCCCTGGAGCAAGTGTTCATGCAGGAATCATGGGCTCCGTGCATATTGTAGACTGGAAGGGAGGGAACAGAATGGGCCCCTCTGGCCTGCTAGCCTGCACCCACTAATGAAGGTTAGGAGGTGTTCTGTGTCAAAATATTAAGCGGTGCTGCATGAATTAGCAGGGATCAATTTGTGTTTAAGAAATCTGGATAGAGTACCCCAAAGCACAAATCAAAGCCATCAAGCGAATGACACTATTCATTCAATTAACACAAATCCAGCACCTGGCTCTACAGAGTGGCATCATGCAGGGCTGGAATCTGGATGAGGGTGTGATGGGACTCGTTTGCTTATTTACTTGTCTGTCTGTGTGTTTTGTGGTGGTGGAGGAAGTCATCCTCAGGAATGTGCTATCGACTCTTTATAAAGGTCATCACATTCCTGGGTTTTCAACAGTGATGAGGCATTTAATGTGCAATAAGCTCATCCCCCAGCTCAATGTAGGCAGCATTTCCACCACCTGATGAAAAGCAATGATGGCTCTTTAGAAATGGGACAGGGCAGCCAGGCCACTGGCTCTTTCTGCTGTTTGCAGTGGCTGGGGAGAAAGCCAGCTCTGACGTGAAGAGACTGAATCTGACAAAGCTGTGGACCCTGGTGATAGCTGCAGGCTGGCCCCTGAGCATACACATCATAGTGGGCAGCAGCCGGAGCCAAGGCCTCTTTGGTGGAACTCAGTATCTTTGTGTCTCTGGAGTTGCTTCCTTTCTTATATCCAGAGGTCTCAGTGGACTAGGAGTTCTGACCTCACCAACCCATCTGATAAACGCTTTGCCTTTTACTTAGTTCCTTTTGCTATCTTCTTTGTAGGCAGACTTATTCCCTAGACCACAGACCTAAGTTAGAACCTTTATTTAACTCAGACGTATATGTCTCCATACATGTCTTCCTCCCTCTCTCCCTCCCTCCCTTCCTCTTTCCCTCCCTTCTTAAAGGTTAATCTAAGAGGTAACCTTGCACATTGCTCTGGAATGAATAAAAACCAAACCATATCTGCCAGTACCAAGGCTGTGTAAATGGCTACTATGACCACCATATATGATTGTATTATTTAAGCAGTGGGTAACCCAAGAGGATACCTAGATTCTTTACAAGATTCCAACATGAACAGTGCTCCTAGGGCTTAACAGGACATAACCTGCATGGCCGATCACATACAGCAGCTTATCTAAGTCCACACAAACACGGAGATGATGCTATGGTTGCTACAAGAACAGCATATTGAGCAAATGGTTTTGGTCTAAAATTGGCTCTCACCAGGGGCTTCTCGTGGCAACACCTGTTCTCTCCACTTAACTGCCCCATGACCTGCCTTCTCTTTATGACAGTAGCTGGTCTCCCATGCTCTGTGGCAGACTTGATCTGGGTACATCTGCATCTCAACACTTGACCATGTCTTCTTGGCCATCATCACTCCCTGACCAGACTCTTCCCAGCTTCTAGGCTGGAGCACTCTGTTGACATTGCCTTGCTGCTGCCCAGGCCTTGAGAGGCTCCTGTCAGAATGCACCATCTGCCTTTGCAGGCTGGGAACTGCATGATATAAGATCCCGTCCACGCAGCATCCATCACACCTCAAAGTAGGGTTGAGTCAGCTTTGGAACAAAGTCTTGTCTGATTCCAGAGCTTGTGTGCTTTTCTCCTTAAATCACCATCTGCCTTGGTGTGTACAGATCCCCAGCTGAGCTCATACTGGGAGGAGACACTGACCGATTCCCTGAAGAAGAGGTGGCAAACACCTCCTTCGTTTGTCTGCTCCACTAATGCAGGGGAAGGTCTCTTGGGAGAGCCATTTCTTCAACTTCCTTGACAATATGAAACATGAAAGGGTGGTTGGTAAACAGGTAAATTCCAGGGATCACTGCATCCGCAGTATTAGAATTCTTAGGAGAATAATAATGGGAAATGATGTACTGTATTTAAAAGACTTCCCAGGAGATCACTATTATCATGAACAGTCAGGAAACTTTGAGGAGAGCATAATAACTGGCCTCAAACTAACCACCATTTTATCTTAATACAACTGCTTGGAGTAATTATTATTCCAACTATATGGATGAGGGAAGAGGAGCACAGGGAAGTTAAGAAACTTTCTCAAGTTACACTGTGAAGTCCAACTCCAGAACCTGTATCTAACTACCATGCTGTGCTACCTCTAAAGCCAAGAATATGTTCTTTTAAATTCCTGCACAGAAAAATGATCCATGACCTAAGCGGTGAGATTAAAAACCACTTGAGAAATGGAGTCCACTAACCATGACTTAGAATTTCACATCTCCAGAAAGCTCTGATATTCATCAAAATACGGCCTAAAGGACTAGCTGGTATCATTCATTCACTTCTCTGGTGAAGGAATGAGTCAGTGACAGACGTTCTTGGGAGAAAGGAAGAGGGAAAAATAGTGTCCATCACACACAGTGGCAGGAGAGAGAGCTTGCCATCAAGTGAGAGAATGTGCAAGGGAGGCTGCTGGGACTAATGTGGATTAGCTGGTTCTTTTTCTTCATCCCATAAACTCTGTCTGCACAGTTGTGCTCTCTGCTGCTCCAGCTCCTAAATATCCTGCTTGATTTCTGATCTGACATGAGTTGGCCCTCCTCCAAATGTCTGTTTTGACACTTATTTTTTACTATTATTTTCCATACTTATATCCATGCTTTGTTCTGCTCTTACATACTCAACAGACTTTAGATGCCTTCAGGATTGGAGACAAAGACATAGGTGTTTCCCATGGTAAATTAGATCATTTCTTGACCTCTAAAGGTGCTTGGATAGATGGCTGGTGGGACACCCTGATGCTTCATCTCATGGTCCTTATAGGCTGCTGGAGAGCAAAGGAGCAGCTGGCAAATGGGGATCAAATGCAGACCATGGGGCAGCAGGTCTGGAGGTGGTTGGAGAGGTTGGTCTCCTAAGAATGCTGATGCTGCTGGCCCAGGATCAGACTTTGAGTAGCATAGCTCCAGATCATCACCTCCCTCTCATTCCATGTGAGCCTCTTGCTGATCTGACATTTCAAAAGGAGAGATCTGGCTGCTGGGTTTCTGTTTCCCCAGATGCTCTCTTCTGTGCTTGAACTTAGCCAGGCTACCTAAGTCAACATTCATATATGGACTTTGTTTGTACTAATTAAAGAAATCACTAAATGTGGTTCATTTGAGTCCAATTCAATTCAATTCTATTCATCACAATAGGGTGAATTCCTTGCTTGCTTCATGGGTTTACCCATTTATATTATGACAGTATCTCCACCATCAGTCACAGACATATGAGGTAGGACTGAAAATTGTAGCCTTCATTAAAAAATGATTACAATAAAAGACACACTGGCATTATTCTTACTCAAAATACGCCCCCCCCACACACACACTTCAAACATACTTATCTCATCATTCCTGCCATCTTCAGAAGTGGTTCTGGAAGTCCTCTTTTGTGAGTACTTCTAATTGCAATATTGGGTCTGCTTCAATGTTCTGAATTGATTGAAAACACTTACCTTTCATGGTCATTTTGACTTAGGGGAAAAGACAGAAATCACACAGTGTCACATCCAGTGAATAAGGTGGATGAGGATACATCATAATGTTTTTACAAGCCTGCATTTCTCTTGGATGGCAGCATTCACTGTATGTTTGATCATACCTTATAACGATACTCAAGAAAGAGGAATTCTGGAATTGCTTCGGAAAATGGCAAAAACAAGGGGATAAGTGTATTCGAACCAAGGGAAAGTATTTTGAGGGAGACTAATTGCAATATGTCTTTTTACTGAAACAGATATTTTAAAAATTTAAATATTCACTGTATATCTTTCAATCATACCTTGTCTTTATGACCCTTGAATATTTACTCTCCCACTAACATACCAAATGTGCGATAAAACTATTAAATACATGCTTCCATTGTATTTTTCTACAAATGTTCTACCTCTTCAGCTCAAAAGTAGTCCCCACTCCACTCAGCTGAGTGGCCTCCTCCCTGTTCTTGCTGATAGATTTGGGCAGCCTTGGCTTGTTCTGCTTCTGTTCCCCCATTAATGATTCTCTAATGCTGATGCCACCACTACACACAGATGATAAAAGAGAAAGTTCCAACTAGGTTAATCAAATGCTTGAGTCCATTAAAACACTGCAGAGGGTGGTTCTGATGGAGGATATCAAAAAAGTACCTGTGCCTGTTGCTCCTCATCTCCGATTCTAAGGCTAAGTTGTATATCATCATTAATGCTCTCTGCCTGCAGAACTACACTATCCACTCTTTCAAGCCAAAGATGGAATCTTCAGGGCATCTGTCCTGGTACCAAATAGTTATTATGAAACTTCCTATGTGTTCCCTCTTCTTAAACCTTCTCTGTGAAGGAGAAAACACTGTGGCCTGGGGGTTTTGCATGATCCCATCTTCGTCAAGTGGGAGGCTGAGCTCTTTGCCCAGCACTGGTTATCAATTCTGAACTTTCTAGCCCAGCTCATCACACAAAGAATTTGAAATGTGCTATCTATCTATCTATCTATCTATCTATCTATCTATCTATCTATCTATCTTTCTGCACATGATGAAGCATGTTGCTTTCATAAAAATCAAGAAAATGGAAATATAACCTTGGTGAAACATTTATTCAAAGCAGAAAGTTTGAAACGGAAGACAACAAAGCTTCTTAGATAGTTATTAAAGGGAAATTAAAAATTGGACTGGGAGGTCCTTGGTGGTCAAAGAATAGAAGACAGTAGAGTCAGTGGCATCATTAGCATTGGAAAATGCTATCTCTCTCTTTTTTTGGTACTGGGGATAGAACTCGGAACCTTACACTTCCGAAGCAGGTGGCAGAACCACTGAGCTAAATCCCTGGCGATGCATGCTATCTCCTCCGAGTTAATAGCTCTTTTCTTGGTGCTTGGCTCTGAAAGCAATTTCTCCATGAGTGTTCATAGTGGGGATGTGGTATAGGATAGCAAACAATATCCTTCCTATCCATATAAAACTTGTAGTACCATTTTGTAAGATACTTTATTTAATGCAAATTGATAGCAAAATGTTCAAGGGCAGCTCAAATAAAACAGATTCTCAACTTTGAGTGAGAAGAGAGTACACTAGAACTTCTAAGATTTCATGTACATTTTGATAAAACATTAAATATAATAATATAATTATAATTGTTAAATTAAAAGAGCCTATTTTCATCATAAAACAAATTAATAAAGTGAAATCCAATAAAATCAGTGTAGGCAGTGAAGTATGGTTAAAGTAATTTTTTTGCTTTGGTCTGATAAAGTACAACCAAAACATGATCACATAACATTGGCTGTGTCCAATGACAGAGGGGAGATGGTTAACATTGTGTCTAGACCTCCTAATCACCCTTATTCTTCCAAGTTATTCTTCCATTGTTATTGTCAAAAATTGTCATTGTTCAATATTATAGTTTCCAGCCACATGACTATTTGTATTTAAACTTGACTAAAAGTAAATAACATTTAAAACGTAGGGGCCAGGGATTTAGCTCAGTGGTTCCGGTGCCTGCCTCGAAAGCGCAAGGTCCCGAGTTCGATCCCCAATACCAAAAAAAAAAAGAAAAAATTTAATCCTACATTTGCAAGCTACAGGTGGTTGGTTGGTGGTTACTGTGTTGGGCAGTACAGATATGGAGCCTCTTATTTAATTTTGCATCACCACAGTAAGTATTCTTGGAAGAAACTAATCTAGAAGGATGCTCTTAGGCTAGCTTTGGTAACAGTTGGACAACAGAGGGCTGGCAATATGTTCAGTGCTAGTGTGCTTGCCTACTAGGTGTGAGGTTGTTGGTTCAAAAAATTGGACAACTAATAGTTCTTTGGAGAGGGTTTGGAGGACAGATGTTTTGTTTTGCTAAGCAATTTAGATCTGTATATTTTCAGAACCAAGTAAATCGTGGAGTTTGAGACACTGAAGAGGCTGACCTTCCAAACTGACCCCTCACATTCACATGGAAGGTAAACCATCGCTAGTCACTATGAGAAATGGCCCTTGACAAGAGACCTGAGGCCGCTCCAACAAAGACAGTACATAAAGTACCATATCTACTCTCTCTGAATTATTTCCCAAGATTTATTCTTTTCCTGATGTTTAAATAGTAACTGCTTCAGTCAAAAGAATCCTCTAAAACAAGAAGAAGGGGCAATTAAATGAAAACCTAACTCCTGTCTGTCATTGTCCTAGAACCACGGACATTCATTACTGACTTTGTGGTCTTTGCTCCTGGCAACCTCCCTTCTTGCCAAGCTCTTCCCCTGGGGCTAGGAATGAAGTGTAATTCTACAATGAATCTGCAGCCCTTTGAAGAAACTCTAGGAATGAACTAGAGCAACATTAACAGCCCCTTGTTTTGTTCTTGATTTTGTTCTTCAATGCATAACCACAGTAAAAGGAGTCTTGGGTATAAGCATTGCATTTAGATAACTGGTAAACGTCTCTTTTCCCTCATCTGCAGAAGTCAGTCTTCTGTTCTCAGCAATGAGACAAAGCTGGAGGAGAGGAAACTGACTGACCTAGAGCTGTAGAGTCCTTCAGTTAAGTATGGACCTCTGAAGGCTGGCTGGTGATTGCATGAGGAAATTCTGAGCACTCTATGTTTTTGACCATTATTTTAAAATGAAAACATCAGGGACGAACAGAAAAAACTAGAGTGACTAAATATTAAACATGAACACACTTCCAACTTTAAATGTACAAGAAAAGTCAGGCCATTTTATACTTTTCGCATGACAAATGTGTGTGTGTGTGAGTAGGGAAGGTTAACATTGATGAGCATTTGCACATCCTGGATTTTCCTAAATGGGGCTGCACTTGCTGTAAGATAAATGGCAAAGGAACCGTGACTGTACCCTGAGGTATGGCAGTTCACTATGGTCAATGGGATGGATATCTAATATTTAATGTTTACTTCTAGAAGATGAAATAATTGAAATAAGGAAATGAAAAACCTGGCCAAGGCCAACACATTTTTTAAAGCTCTGGCTTCATATTTATCACAAGAACAAAAATCTGTTCCCACTGACAGAAAATTCATTTCACTCACAAAACCCATATTTCCCCTGCCTGCTTTCCATTTAAACAAGCCCCACAAGATAAATGTGTTCTCCAATTCACCAGCAGTAAGGAAGATAAAGGCTTGGAAACTCTACAAGTACGTTCTCCTAATTATTGTAACTGGTGTGTTTTTTTCTTATTTGGCAAACCATCTATTCAGATTAAACTACAGCCCAGGACTCTTTTATTTGAAGATTGCCAGTGTAGGGTGGAAAGGTAACTCAATTGTGTGATTTCCACAGCTTTAATAGCCTAAAGAGAAGCACTGAAAGAGATCCCAGTATTTGCATGCAAGTGATTTTTGTTAGGAAGGATCTAAAAATACAGCAGTCTTTCGCCCTGTCCTCTCCCTTGAAATCAGCTGGAGACCTGTTCTATTTAAACAGCCAGAACGGTGTGTCAGAAGTTGCCTGTTATTACCATCATGTCCCAGCACCCCTTAAGATCTAAATAAACAAGTGAGTCCAGCCAATGTGTCAGGAGGCTCCAGCTCTGCTTAGCATTAGGAATATATTTACCCATTTAATAACTGCTATTTATCCAGACATTTAATTGCAGCATTGTAAACACACAGGGAAACCCTTGGGGGAAGGTAGCTCAGTTGCTGAGATGAGACAGATATTTAAAACTCTGCTCCTGCAACCACCACCCCCACCCTGGCAGAGTGAGTCTGAGAGAGAGAGTTGCTTTATGGGTTGTAGGAACTCACCAAGAAGCCTCCACCCACTTGGCATGCTGCTTTTCACAAAGTACACAATATAATGATGAAGGAATGTGTAAACGAAAGCAAGAAAAGGATCAGAAGAGGAAGAGAAGCTCTGAGGTTAGAGTATATGGAGTAAATACATGGAGATCAAGGTCAGGTCTGCATGGGAAGAATACTTCAGCCATGATCAGAACTTTGCAGTGCTGGGTTATGAGTGGAAGCCATATTTTAAAAGGTTGCCTATCAGTCAATGACTACAATTATGCTGCACCTTTAAGTTATGTGCATCATATGAATGCCACAAGAAGGGGCTCTCTGAGCATCATGGAAACCTACTTCAAACTCTGAGTCCATTTTCAGCTTTGCTCTTCATCCTTTCATCTGTTTCTCCTCTGAATTTGGGGCCGTTGTTTTTAGCTGTATATTAGTCACTCAGGCCTGAGAATAGATACATACTCCTTCTAGGATGAATCTTCCATTTGCCTTTTATCTCCTCTTTTTACCAACCTCAGATTATATGTGCATCTGGATTGTGGGACCCAATCATTAATTGATTCATGTCGTCCAAGCCAGTCTAGTGCCTTTAAAATTCCTGCTTACCTCCACCACAGCCAAACATTTGCACCTATGACCCAGAATCTCTGGAATGATCTAGAAGCTAGAAGTTACAACTCCCAACATATTTTTCTGATCCCTTTTGCTCTGGTCTGATGCTTCTGATTCTTTCAATGGTCATCTTTTTTTAACTTCTTCTTTGCTTTATTGTTTCAGATTGACGTTCCAGCTGGTCTGTGTTCCTGGTTCGTGATATTGACGTTGTCCCAACAACCCTTGTACGTAGGTGATGGGTCAGTTCTGCTCTGGCCTTTTTTTTTTGTGGTATTGGGGATCGAACTCAGGACCTTCTGCTTGCAAGGCAGGGTCAGTACCACTGAGCTAAATCTCCGGACCATTTCTGCCCTGGTTTTTGATTTACCAAAGTTCTCAGAATCCTAGTTTTTGCAAATGTCCCAGATGAGACCCAGAGAAGGTAGTTTGTTTGGTGGTTTCATGGGTCTCCCATTGGAGGGTAATGAGACAACCTACTTTTTCCAAATGCCACACCTGATACCAGCCAGTCTCAAAGAGTCTCATTGCTTCCTCACAGGGAAACCTTTCCTTGGTATCCCAGAAACTGGGACAGATCTTAGAATCTACTAGTGTCAGTGTCACTGGCAGATGGACTTGCTGTAATCTTCCAGCTCTTGTAAAGTGAATAGAGAACCTAGCAGTTGAGGCTCTATGACCAATCAATAGCACATGGAAGCCACTTAATATCATAAAATCACGGAATCATGGAATGGTAACTATCCTTTGCAGCCAAATAGGTCAGAGTATGTTGTTTCTGACATTTTCTCTTCAGAAATTCATGATGGACATCAGCACATAAAAATTCTTACAAGGCCTCTAGAGAAGAAAGCTGCCAGTTCTTCCTACACTTATTTGACCACCAAATCCATTTTTACAATGTCATATCTACAACATCCCTTGGAGCTAGTATTGCATAGAACACACACTGCAAAAATGTCAATCTTGCCCAAAGTTCCTGCTGCATTCTGAACACTCTCACATACACTTACCCACACAGCAGTCAAGAGAACCAACATGCAGACATTATTGTCCATTCAGTTCCTCCCCATCAGAGCCACTGTCTTCCTGCAAACACATAGCCTTTGCCACCCACTCACTCCCATAGGGGCCACCCACAGGGACTCTCAGGCCCCAGAGAAACATAGGTATATGCTCACACACACAGACACAAGAAATCATCTTGCAAGCCAGGGGTTAGGAAACTTTATTTCAGCAAACGGCCAGATGGTAACTATTTCAGTCCCTGCAGGCCAGACAGCCTCTGTCACAACTACTCAACCCTGTCATTACGGCACGCAGACAGACATAGACAATACCAAAACAAATGAGTGTGGCCCTGTTCCAATAAGACTTTACTTATGAATACTGAAATTTGAATTTCACATAACCCTCACAAACCACCAAATACTCTTCTTCTTTTGATTTGTTCCCAACCATTTAAAACTGTAAGACATTCTCAGCTGACAACCCATACAAAAGTAGACAGTAGGCTGATCTAGCCCCTGGGCTATAGTATGCCAAGTCATGCTTTATGCCATCAATAGGTTCCTGAAAACTGTAAGAATTTTCGTCCACAGAATCCGAATGTGCCATGTTAAGGAGTCTTTTCTTTAAAGGACATTGCAATGGACTTTTAGCAATGCAAATCTCTCAGTTCCCCAAACTGGTGTCAAGCATGGGCCTTCTGAATATGTATTGCTCTATTTTGCCATTTTCAGGGCACTTCTGCACTGAAGGCAGGGCTTTCGGGTTTCCTGCAGTCCCAGGGGCTCTCACCCAAGGGAGCCTCCTCTTTTCCAAACGTTAGGCTGCCCCTCTGCTCTCTGGCTGCCAGGGATTTGGCACTTGAGCTGATTCCAGTTGGGAGATTTCTGCCTACAGTTCTGTGCACCAAGTTGTAAGTTTTAACAACTGTGACAGAATCTGCAGAACACCAAGATGCCAGTCTCATGTTTGCATCCTGTCACTGCTGTGATAAATATTACAACCCTAATCTGAAAACCAACAGGATTTACTGACAAGGCATCCTTCTCTACCTGGAAGACAGAGCTGGCCGACCTGCCTACACATCTGCTTTGCCATGAGCTTGGAGGCAGAAGGGAGTGACAGGCAGCCAAGACCCGTCACAGACAGCATCTCCCCCCAGCCTCTGGGGAAATGTGGAAATGTTCCATCAGCCAGTCATTTGCCCTGCAGGAAGCCAGGCACCCAGCATGAGAGGTGCATTTCACTGATACGACCAAGGCAGAGGCTGTTTGGGTGCAGAGCACACACAGGTTAGGCATGTTCTCTAAGGAAGCTTCTGGGTCATGAGCCTGTGGTAAGATTTGGAGATGGACTCTAGGCAGCTGCAGCTAGGGGTTTATGGTCATTAAGTGAGTCATTCATGATGCAAGCACTGGGCAAATATTTGTTGGGTCTTATTTCATGGCAGGACCCATGCTAAGTGCTTCTGGAGCGCTGGTGGGTAGACATCACGATTGCCACTTGCCTGGAGTTCAGCAGACAGACAAGGATGTAATCAATCAATTGCAACACAACATCCTTGGGAAAGGTGCAGCTAGATGAGAGGGATGGATTCAGTCTCATCTCTTCCCTTCCTCTCCCTTCCCTTCACTTCCCCTTTCTCTTCCCCTTCCCCTTCCTTCGGTAACCTTCCCTTTCCCCTTCTCTTTTCTTCGTTTTTTCTCTCTCTTTTCTTGGCTCTCTTCCTCCCTCATTTTTCTCATTTCCTGTTCTCTTCCCCCTATTATTTTCTGTCCCTTTTTCCTATACTCTGCCAAAACATGGACTCGATTTTGTTCTCCACTTCCAATCATGGAAGTGTTCCTTCTTCTCATATGGCTATTCATTGAATCAATCATATACTTCCCTCACTCAAACTTATCTATGGTTGGATAATATTCATACCTAGAACCAGACCTTGAACCCTCCAATGGCCCATGGGCTCAGCAGTCCTTCCATCTCTTCTTCCTCTTCTATTTTTTGCTTGTAATATTCTTTCTATATGCTTCAAACATGCTGTTTCTTCTTCCCTCATAGGAACAAGAGGTTTGGAATCAGATGACTGTATCCAGACACTGATTCTCTACTTATTAGCTGAGTGTTGGGGTGAAAGCTACTTCTCAGTATCACAGTTTTCTCAACTGTAAAATGGGAGTAATAGTAGCGTCTGCTTCACAGGGTTATTGGGAAGATTAAATGAGCTAATACATACCAAGAGCTTGAAAAGTGCCTGGTACATAGGAAACACTCAGTAATGTCAGTCAATGCCACTTTTATTAGCATTGCTCATCCTCCATGCCACTTCCTAAGGGAAGACTTCCTTAATACAATACAATTAAGTACTCTTTCTATATATTTCCAGAATACCCTATGTTTTTCACTTCAATCAGTCACCACAGGTGGTCATTATACAATTATGTGCTTGGCTGCTAGCTAAAAATCTTTCTCTTCAGTATACTCTAAATTTCATGAGGACTGGGCTCACATTTGCTTTGCTTCCTTCTGTTTCTTTGTGGCATATCTGGTACATGATAAGCATCAAATTAAAGGAATGGATGGATGGGTGGATGGATGGATGGATGAACAGATGGGTGGAAAGTGTTGCTCAGGAAATGTTTCTATAAGAAGTGACTCTGAGTTGGCTTTTGGAAATGTGAATGAGATTTTCAATAGGATGGAGAGGCAGGAGTGGGACAGAGAAGAAATTCCAGTGAAAGAAAAGAGTTGGAGCCAAGGCACAGCCAGAAGATTCTCAGGGGGCCCTGATATGAGTGTTACTGTGGTGGGAGAGGGGTGGTAATTTTAAGATGAATGAGGTGCTCATTTAGAATGGCTTTAGGTTCATAAGAAAACTGAGCAAAACATACTGAGAATCCTCATACATCCTTTGTCTCCTCAAATGCACAACCTTCCCCAGCATCCCTCAATGGAGTGATACATTTGTTATTATTGCTGACCGTGCACTGACTTATCACTCATAGTACACTGTTTACATTCTGGGTCACTCATGGTATACATTCTGTGGGGCTGGACAAATGCACAATGCATATATCTACCATTATGGTACCATACAGAGGAGTTTCACTGCCCTAAAAATCCAGCGTTCTGCCTACTCATCACTCTCTGCCCCAGTTATACCAGAATCATATTCTGATTCCCAGTCATTCCAGCACCATTTGTTGAAGACTCTTTTCTCTATCATATTGCTGTTGCTTCTTTGTAAAAGATTAGTTGACTCTATATCGGTCTACTCTATTCTGAGGTTTCCTGTTCTGTCCTATTGCTATATATGTCCATACTTTTGTTAGTATTACACTGTCTTGATAACTATAGTTTCACAGGAAGTCTTAAAGTTGGATAGTGTCAATTCTCCAACTTTGGACTTCTCTCTCAGTGTTGCATTGGCTCTTATGGGATCATTTCCTTCTCCATATACAATTTAGAATCAGTTTGTCAATATCTACAAAATACCTCAATGGGATTTTGATTGTTGGGTTTGCACTGGATTTGTAGATCACACTGGGAAATGTCTATTTCTTTGCCAATTCCCACTTTCCGGGTGTATATCACTAACCTCTCTGAACCTAGGTATAAAATAGCCAGTACTATGATATCTCCCTTGCAGTGTGTGTGTGTGTGTGTGTGTGTGTGTGTGTGTGTGTGTGTTACATTGAAGAGAAGATATATAGGGGGGGAGTCCCATAGCATGCTTGCTGGGTAGATGAGCAGTACTCAGTCAGTATTAGGATTACCTCCCCCGACCTCTATTCTCTCTTCTTTTCCTAACCTTTGACCTACCTATCTGACAATTCATGCCTCTCAGGTTCTGAATTGACTTCTATTAAAATTTTAAAAATTGCTCATTCATTTATTCATTCATTTTTTTCTCAGACATTCTGGTTTGATACCTCAGGCATCATTCTCTGGCTTGTCCAGTGGGGTGAAAAACTAAGTTCTTTTCACCCGATGATCAGGAGATGACCAATGGCAGCCAAAGTCCTGAGTTTCTTTTCTCCAAAGACTTGGGACAAAAAATCTTTTAAAATGACCTCTAGGTCCAAGGTGCAACCTCAGTACCACTCTCTTCCCTGTGGTCCCTTTGCCTGACTCACTGATCTGACTCTCAGTCCAGTCCTAGATGCCTGCAAGTTGAGGGGCCTTCATCTCTTTAGCTGGTGTTCCAGCCCTGTTCTGAAACCCCATGGAATGTGTGTTTAGAGCTGATTGCACTGGGAGGTAAAGGGCTCAGAGGATGCCAGTTGCTTCAGGACACCTCCACAGTATGGATTCTCAGGTGTCCCATGCATGTAACTCTGAGAGCCACCGCCTGAAATTTACCCTAAGGTAAAATGATTGAGTATGCCTTTCCTAAGACCAGCTTCTGATAAAGGGAAGAAAGGGTAAGAGGGCATGCATATAAAAGGGGAAGCACACAAGGCTTTTCCTTTTCCTTCGTGTGTGTGTGTGTGTGTGTGTGTGTGTGTGTGTGTGTGGAGTTGTCTATATCTTGCATGCACACTGAACTCAGGAGTTGACATGAGTGTGGTACACCCAATACTGAGGAAGGAATACCTCAGTATAGTAGCAAGCCCAGCCCCAAAGCTGGATGGTGTGTTTACCCTGAGAAAGAAATGCCACATCTGTCACAGCATAGCCAGGAAGTTTGCCTTAGACATGAACGCTGAAGACTTGTTACTTGTGTTACTTGTGTTGGACTCCTCATCCTGCTCATGAATAGACACCGCTAACAGATTACAACACATGCTTCTGCTGAATCTGAATCCATCTCGGAATTCCTTTTAGTAAAGCTGGACTGCTCTTGTTTCCAATTAGGAACTAAGGCCCCTTCTGCTGACCTTACATCCCCAAGATGGGGAACCTGAGTAGGAAGGGACTTTAGGTTCATCTTCCTCAAGCACTGACTTTAATCTTCTGCTTTTTAATTCTCACAAGTGAGCTAAATCCATTCATTAAAAAGTCACTTCTACAATGTGAGTAGTAAAATATTTTTAAAGCTCATTCATGGTTCATTAGGAGGCAGTTTATTGGGGCAAAGAGTTGAAAAAGTTCTTGGCAGTAAGCCAGACAGTTTTAGGTTATTTCTGGCAGGAGGTATCTTGCCATCTCAAGGAATTTGGAGGAGGTTGTCCTGGTGGGGGGCGGGGGACAAGAGTGATTTTCAGTCTGTTCCAGGGGTCCCAGATTTTGCTGCTCATGAAAATCACCTGGCGGGATCGTTTAAAACTCTGTTCAGGTGATACTCAAGCACTATCAATTATATTAGATTTCGAGGGCATGGGCATCAGGAGGCCTCGGGAGTTCTTAAAGCTCCCAGGTGATTCCTCTATGCGGCAAAGTTAGGGAACCAGTTTGGGAACACTGGTCTAGACGCGATACTATTTTACAGCTGCCATCTCCCTTCTTCTCAAAGGTATCTTCAGAACTCTTCTCATTCTCACTGTTTGTCCATGAGGTCATCTGAGCAGGTGCCACTATTCCATGGGACAGATGGGAAACTCAGCCAGAGAGAAATGAAGTGGTCTAAGTTCAAGTGATGTGAGTTAGTGGCTGAGTTTTGGGACCCTTCTCTTTCAGGTCAGGAGATACACTGGCAAATAGAAAAGAAGATGAGTGTTTCATATAAAAAATCATGAGGAATGAACTGAATGTTTAACATGTGGCTTCCTTTAAAAGTCCTTTTTTTGTCGCAAGTGCCAAGGTCCTGAGGTGGATCCCTGGTACCAAAAAAAAGTCCCTTTTTGGAAGGGTAACTTCCATAATTACACACACACACACCCCAATATAGCAAGTAAGGGTACAAACAAGAGAAACAAGAACTGATGACAGTCCTGTCCCAGTCTCAGGACATTCCAAGCAAGTCCCTTTACAGAAGGGATTCCATGAAGGGAAGTGTGCTCAGTGCATGGGCATTGGTGAAAGATAATAGATTCACAGAACACCATTTTCTTAGGCTGAGTCACAAGGTTCAGTAGCTCATGTGATGAGATTATTTCAGCCCGGAGGGCAATTGGAAAAGCAATTACAGACCATGAAAACCCCACTGCCCAGCTGCTAGGCCCTGCCTGCCCCAGCCCTCTTCCAGTGTCCATCACGCCAGTCCCTCTTCACCTGAACCCAGTGAGGAGAAGCAGGGAGCCTTGGTCACACAGACTGAAAAGTAGAGAAAGTCAGACAGGAGTTCATCCCTCGCACAGTGACTATTTCAACAAATAACTCCTCCCAGAGAGCAAAGGATTCACATTCCTGTCCCTCTATGTGCCAGCCACTGTGTGAAATGTTTGGCAAGCATTGTCTCATTTAATCCCCATCACACATTACCGTAGTAAGTCCCTATTAGTCCGTAGCTCATGAGTGTCAAAGACTTGATACTTGGGTTGTTTTTTCCCCTGGTCCACATCATAGACATGACTAACAGACCACAGCACACATTCCTGCTGAAGCTGCACTGGATCTTGGAATTCTTAGCCACACAGAGGATCTGCTCTCACATCTGCTTGAGAACCTGAGCCCTGGTTTGCTGAACTCACGTTCTCAAAGGAGTTCCATTTTAAATGTGCTTTTCTTTTTCTGGTTCTAGTGCCTCTTGCATGCTAGGCGAAACTACCCCTAGGCTACACTCCCAGCCAGGGATTTCCATTTTGCTAATGGAAAAGCCAAGATAGAGGAAGAGAAACAACTTGCCTAAGGCTGCTCTTCAGGGAAGTGGTACACCTGGCACTCAAACGTGAATTCCAACTCCAAAGTTTGTCTCAGTACTGGTGTTTCCCATGGTCACACTTCTTCTGACCTCCATGTGCTGCACATAAGAACTTCCACTAGCTTAGAAGACTCCTACTTATCTTTCAATAGCCAGTTTAAGGGTTACTTTCTACCTTTGTGAAGCTGCCAGTACTACCTTCCCCAACTCCTGAGAGTTAGGTATTTCTTTTTCCCTGTTCCTGCTCTATTCTGAACACATTTCCATTATTACACAAAAGTCTTATTGTATGGCTAAGTTTCTGACCCATGTGACAAGGTGACCTTGTGAAACATTGAAATTTGTGTTTGTGCTCCAAATATTTAGTGTTTCTCCTGTCTCTCTTCTGTCCCGGCTGAGAGACCAGAAGGTGAGGCATCTTGCGTCACCTGCCCTTGAGATATGGATCCTATGTCAGTAATGCCACACAATTGAGCCTATGGCCAGCTTTTACATTTCATCAGATCGTTGGAACCAACAAGACAAGAACTCTGAAAGAAAAGGCTCCTAGAGAGTCAAGGACATATGTCCAAGTCTAAACAGACCAAGAAGATCTATCATGACCACTTCTTGTCCCTGACTGTCAATAAAGGAGGAGAGGAGAGATTCAGGGAAAAAAGCAAGAGAGTAAGATGCTGGTGGGCAGTCTGTGGAGGCCAGAGGAAATGTGTACTTGCTTCCACAGTGGAAGAGGTTTCCATGGAAAGTGAGCAAGATGCCCGGGTTTCTCCATGATGCTCCAGCTCAGGGCAACAGCAGGCAAGTAGGAATGATGGAGCCTGGGCAGAAATTACCTGAGCCTCTCAAGATTGCTGGGGCCCTAGACAGGCTTGGAAGAGCATCATAAATTCCATGTGCTCTCAAAAGGGATGTGGGGTAATGACCAAGAATGAGCTCATCTGACATCTGAGGTTGCATTATGGGTAGTCCAATTGTATTTGATGTGCTCACATCAGTTTTAGGCTAGGCTCCCTTTCCCTAGGAGCCTCAGGGTCCAGTATGGATGCTCCCAAAGCCACTGTGCTCCTCTTTCAGAGTCTCCGGTCAGGGACAGGTCTCCTTGGCAGGACCAATAGAACTTCCTAGCACCTGTATCACTCTCTAGGGGTTGGGACTCTTGGATTTAGAAGCTTCGAGGGTTTTTTTGTGTTCTCTGTCCATTATTTTGCTCAGGATGAGCTGCTATTGTCATAGTCTGATGCTAGGACCAATGACATCACTGATGGTCAAATTCTGGTGATTCAACAACTTGGTAGGTGACAGAAAAAATCATCCATGTTGTTCCTACCAATGGGAGCCTTCATAAAACATTGATTGGATTATTATTGAAAGAACTATAGAAGTCAGATTAATAGAGAAGTAGGGGAGGGGAACAGAGAGCCCAAAGGCAGACAGAAAAGATCCCAGAATGGAAGGAACTTAGATGTTCTCAAAGGAGAGGTCAGTCTGAGCACTCAGGTGCAAACCTGGGCTTAGCAAAGGATAAGGTAAGATCCATTTAAAAATAGTCCTTAACCCTATCCTTTGATAACAACAACAACAGCGCCCCAGCGTATCACTATGAAGTCCATACTTTGAAAAAGGGAGAATATTTTTTGCTAGTAATAAGGTGATGCGAATGAAAGAAGCTTGACATTTGACTTGGGTGTGCTCGACACTTCATTTCCAAGAGATGTCATTACTAGGAGTGGCTGCTGTGGTCCTTCATCACACTTTCCCATGAACCTGCTGGTTTCCTAAGGGTGGATGGTTGGCAGATCACGGTGGAAAGAGGAGGATGAAAGTCTCTGTGGGGGCATTTTCTTGACTTCACTCCCACTCCTAAATGTAGCTTCACCTTTGATTCAGATAGATATAAGCGGTTCACAGAGCTGACTCTAGGGAAATTGTAGCTGGCAAGCATGGGGACTTGAGTGGAGAAAAGGGTTCCCAGTCCCTGAGTCCAAACACTTCTCTCTTCAACTCAGAGACAGGAGAGCACTGGAATGGGAGTTTTATCCTATCCTGCCTCTATTCTCTCCTTCCAGAAGATTCCATCTTTGAAGACCTTGAGAAAATTCAGATGGGAATGTGAACCTACAATTCTATGACCCCATCACACATCAACCCCCTTCCACGGGAAGCAAAGAAGAAGCAAAACTTAACACATAAGCTACTTCCCAGCATTGCTAAAGGGACATATTAGGCAATGGTGTATTAAAGTGTGTGTGAAAAGAGTCTGAAACTTCCAATTTTGGGTTTGAGTCCTCAGGGCTCTCAAGCAAATGCAGGGCAGTAATGCATCATTACAAGCAGCATCTAATTTATTGATTGGATTTCTATAAATGCCAGCTAACAACATCTCCCTAAAATAATGTCCCCATAAAAGACCAGGAAGGCTTCTTTTGCAGGAAAAGGGGCAGAGCCACATACTGCATTGGGTGTGCAAATGGAAGACAGTGCCATTGTGGCAAGTTCTGCAATCTACTGATTAAGCCAAGGTGCATGGGAACCCCTGGGCTTATTAGGCTGCCTACTGGGATTCTGTACGTGGGGGAAGCATTCGAGTGAATACTCTCTCTTGGTCTTCTGTATGCAGGCTTTGATGACAACACACAGGGATGTGTCCACAGTATGTGTATATAAGCATTATGCAACCTATGAATGTGTGTATGTGTGCATGTGTGTTAGCACATAGAAGCTTCGTAAATGTCAGTGAAAATAGCAAAGAAGTACACATGCGTCCCTGAGTCTTGTTGATATGAGTTAGACAAAGTCAACGTGGGAGGCACACACAGGCATTGAGGTCTGACAAAATATGTGTGATGGGGATGAGTGTGTTTCTCGCGGAAGGCGCTGGCAGAGTGGAAAGTGTTAGATGAGGATATGTATCTTTCTTAAAACACTGAGCATCCTTCCCAGGTCCCCACAGGGCCTCCACTAGCCCACATGGGCTCCTCAGCTACTCACTCCTGGGTTTTCCTAGGAAAGCGGCCAAGAGAAGGGCCCTCACGGAGTTCACGTATGATCAGTGCACATGTTCTAGTTGTTCTGGTCTCCCTGCTCGTGGACACTGTGTTGTCCCCTGACTGTCAGCCATCTCATCTTGCTCATGATGGAGGACAGGCTATGAATCCCTGGCTCAAACCTATTCTCTCTCCACCCAGCTGAACTTCCTGGGTCTCTTTTGGTTCTGGTTTCTGAAAATGTCTTGCTTCCATTTGGATCTGAATTCCTCTTCTAAACAGATACCCCTTGGATAATTTTGACCGTTGCTGACTGGGGAATCTTCTGCTGTCATTCTGCTCACCTGATGATGCCAATGTCATGTTCATTTGTAACTCTGTAGACAATGAGTAGATGTCAGCTCATTACTACTTCATTGCTATCCAGCCCCATAAAAGGTAGATTACTAGAGGTGGAACTGTTCTGGACCTTCTACTCCAATCCTCTCATGTTACATATAGGAAAACTGAGGGCCAGAAGGGGGAGTGATATTGCTGTATTAAACTACTTATTTCACAAAAATTGTATTGAGTGCTTATCATGTGCTTGATCCAGTACGAGGATCATGGTCTATGAAGTAGAATAGCTATACATAGGGGCCATCGTGGTCCATTGTGTTGGATGTTATTACCTAGGGAAGCATTATTACACAGGAAAGGGTTTTATTCACATAGGGCTGTGGCAACAGACAGGAAGGCTTCTACACAGATGGAGAAGATGAGGGAGGATTTCCAGAGCAGGTGACACGGAAGTTGTTTCCTGATTAGGAGCTCACATTGGGAAGCCGCTGAGGAAGTTTGGGCAGATGGAGAAGCTTCTAATCTAATGCACAGCTATGGGCTTCTTTCCAGGACTCCTGCTCCTCCTTCTGAATGTTCCAAAACAGTGGAAGTGAAGCGGAGGGAAAAAGGAGATGAATAATAAAAGTATGAAAGCAAGAATGAATGCATGAATGAGTGAATGAATTAAATCCATATTATTTGTGTCCAGCATGGGCTGGTATAACATATAAATTAGCTCAGTGAATCCTCACAATATGCTGATCATTCTCATTTGACAGATGAGGCAACTGAAGCTTGGGAGATTGAATGACTTTCTTATGTTATGTAGGTTGAGAGGGGAAGCTGAATTCAAACCCAGGTCTGCCCAGCTCTGCAATTGGCTTTTCTATCAATGCTGCTGGCGAGTGTTCACTTCAGAAGATATCATGTAAGGAAAGTTCTTCACTTGACTCTCCTTTCTTAGTATTGTAGGAGATGAAAGTCTTTGTCCCCTACCCACCAGCCACAGAGCAAGGAAAGCATCTCCCTCTAAGTCATCCTTCAGCAGCAGAGACAAATTCCTCCCATCTGCCCATATTCACATCGGTAAATCAAATGTAATCTCTGCCAGTAAGCATATTAATGGACCCTTTACCAGTCCTCGAATCTGCTGAATCTTCATCTTCACTTGAAGCCAAATGAAGTTTGATTTTTAATTCACCTCACAGAGTCATAAAGCAAAGCAGCAATTGCAGCCAATGCTCAAACTCTGCCTCTCTGCAAGCTCTGCAGCCTGCTGCCCACACAGCTGGCTTTGCTGAACTGATGCTGATCACAACGCACAACTGCTCCACTCCCAGAGTGATGGCACTCCAGAGTGGCTCACACTAGGAGCATCTGCAGGAGCTTTAGGAATGCGATGCCCAGAGCCTCCCCAGAGAGTCTGATGTCACTGGGCTCTGGACATCAGATTCTTTGAAGTTCTCCCGGTGGTGTGGGCAGCTGGCATGGAGAATCACTAACCCAGGGGGCATCCTTGCCTCTGGCCCTTGCCTTGTGCCCTGAGACCTGCTTTTTATGCTAGCTCACCCAGATGTGTGTTTCTGTTTAGAAAAAGCATCTCTGTTTTCATTTGGGGATTTCTTCTGCCGTGGGGTGTCTAGGGCTGAGTCTTGCCTTGTTTTGACTGTATTCCTCCCCTCCACCTTCAGAGGGGCCACGTTCTGAGTCACAGACCTCAGAGATGCAAGCCTCTGCTGAGTCCTAGATTCCTTCCTCTTAGAAATAAATGTCAAGAAAGGAAAGCAGGACCGGGGATTTAGCTCAGTGGTTTCGCCACCTGCCTCACAAGTGCAAGGACCTGAGTTCGATCCCCGGTACCAAAAAAAAAAGAAAGGAAAGCAGTGCCATTTTGGAAACATGAAATCCTTAGCTCCAGGTTAGCCTGGCTACTCATATCTATCTATACAATCTTCCTGATGGTTTTCTCAGTTCTCAAATAGTTGCTACAATGATTAATTTTGGTTCAATATACCCATCAAAAACGTAGTGGTTTAAACACAACAGTATTTATTTTATTGAATGTTTAAATTATTTGATCAAAATGTTTATTTTGCTGAATCCAGGCCTGGTGGCACCTGCCTGTAATTCCAGCACTATGGGAAGCCGAGGCAGGAACGTCTTGAGATCAAGTCCAGCCTGAGCAATTTAGTGGTTTAGCAAAAACCTTGTCTCAAAATAAAAAATAAATAAGAGATAAAGTGTGAAGGCTCAGTGTGGAGGCTCTGGGTTAAATACCCAGTACCAAAAAAAAAAAAAAAAAAAAGGATAATTTGGGCAGGGCTCAGCCAGGATGGCTCATCGGTGCATTACAACATAACATCAGCCTAGGTGGTCTGCAGGCTCAGGCTGGAGTCATTGAAGTTTTGTTTATCTACAGTCTGGCACCTGCATGTGAGCCAGGACATCTAGAGCACTAGTCTGGAGCCCTAGATATCTCTCTCTCTCTCTGTCTCTCTCTCTCTCTCTCCCTCCTTCCTCTCTCTCTGCATTTGTCCACATGTCCACATTTGCTATCTATCTAGCAAATGACTTCCCAGTAACCAGATCTCTTATATGTTGGTTCCAACTCCTCAGCCATGTGTCTAAGAGAGAGCCAGGTGCAAGGTGTGTGTTTCTTTCCAAGCATCGGAGGCCATGAGGCATCCTTTCCACTTCATTTCTTTCAAAGGCAGCCAAAAAAGGTCCTTTTGGAATCCAGAGCTGAGGAAATAGGCATCACCTCTTGATGGGGGTGTAATAAGGTTTGGGAAGAACCATAGAATTGGAAAATATTGTAGTCACTATGAGAAAATGCAACTTTCTAGATGTGAATAAGACTGTACTGTAAAACAAACTTATTTTGTTGATTAAAAAATGTATCCCAAACTCTTCATCTAAATCAATTTACCTCTACTGTTACACCATCTTCTAAAGATGACTTTTTTTAGTTATGTAGTGGTGACTCACTCTCTCACTGACACTCACTCTCTCACAGCACTTCTATGAAGTAGGTATTGTTTTATTCTTTTACAGAAGCAAGGACTGCGATGCAGATGCCTGTTCTGGTCATATCGACAGTGAATGAATGTCAGGCCTGGATTTGAAGTCCAATGTGGCTCTACAACACTTGCTCTCAACTGGAGTGAATTTGTCCCTCGGGGATCATTTGGGAATTTCGAGGGACACTTTTTTGTTCTCCCAACTAGAATAGGAGGAGGTACCACCACCATTATCTTGTAGATAGAGGATGAGGGTGTTACCAATTCTTCCTAAAATGCATGGGCCAGCCCATAACAAAGCATCATCTGGCCTAAAATGTCAATAGTGCTGAGGTTGAGAAATATTCATCTAGACATGAATTTTTTTTAAATTATGTAATGGTGACTCATCTTCATTTGAATTTGTATTTCCATGATGACTTATAATGTTGAACATTTTTTCATGTGCTTTTTGCCAATTACATATCCACTTTAGTAAAATGTCTGTTTGAATCTTTTTTATTGGTGCATATTTGTAATACAGAATAATGAGATTTTTTCTTGATATATTCATACAGTCCCATAACATATTTTGATTATTTTCATCCCCGTTAATCCCTCTCCCTTTACACTCCGCTCTTCAAGTCCTCTTCCCATCTTCTGCAGACTACCTTCTGTTTTCTTTTCAGAGAGCAGATGCTTTTTTATCCACTACCTTATCATAGCCATTTCATAATGTTTGCTCTGGCCTCCCCTGCTCCTAATCCTGCCATCCCGGCTCTGTCCTAGGCTAGCCTCAGCTGGCATTTTTTCTACAGGGTTTTGACTAAATCACACTTAGAACTGGGCATGCCTGCCAAGGCTGCCCTGCTGCAAAGGTTGTATCCAGGCCTGGAAGCAGAGCAGTCTCAGGCATTGCTTGGGGTCTAGTGAGCACACTCAGTTTTCCCAGGAGACAGAGCATCATGCTGGTCGGAAGGGAGTATGTTAGGTCACAAGCCACATGTTACTTAAGAAAATACCATCAGGACTGGGGATATAGCTCAGCACAAGCAAGGTCTTGAGTTCAATCCCCAGTACCAAAAACAAACAAATAAACAAACAGACAAAAACAAAAAAAAACCCAGCCAAAATGTTGTGTTAAGCCAGTACTTAAGCTTTACTTTTTTTTCAGGAGTCCTTCACGGAGCTGGGTAGATACACCTCTCACCTCTAGGCGAAGGAGGGATAGAACAGGCATTCATTCATATTTGTGTTGATATTCAGGCAATGTAGTCAGTGGTCAGATAATTTCAAAGCTCTTCAAATTAACCTTGGCTTAAAAGTATGCATGTGTCTCCCTCACCTCCTCACTCAACTGCTCATGGGCAAGGTGCCTAATGAACAAGGTTCAGACCGATTAGAGGTTGGGAAGATGCTGGGTCCAACATGAAGTCAGCTTCTAAAGCTTTTAGGAATATCTAGGAAACTGTGACAGTGGAAGAGAGATCCATCCATGCCAACACAATAATTGCATTAATGCTTCATACTGAGGATTCAATTAATTCTGGATGTGGTCAAGGCCTGGGATGACATTAAATCTTCTAATGCGGCCACACCACGACAGGTGGAGCTAAGTGCAACATCAGGCACCACTGCAGTTTGGGAAATTCTAATACTGGGGGCATGGCCTAGGCCGTGCCAGAGGAGACAGGATGGCAATAGTGTTCCAGTGTTAGAAACATTTCAGTGTTACAGTGTTAGTGTTTAGTTCCAAACCACGAACGGCCACTTACCTTCTGTGTGAATTTCCACGAGTCACGCGACTTCGCTGAGGAACAACAACAACAAAAATATCAAATACAGCAACATAGAGTAGAAAGAAACTCAATGCATAGATACTGCTATTGTTATTCTTAATCCACTTCTGAAGAAGCTGCAAATGTGATCTGGAAAGAGATTATTGAAATTCCTAAGATTGGGATTTGGAAAGCTGACATCACTTCAGTCTTGTACCTCCTACCTCAGAGCTGCTGTTGCTGTCTACTCATAAGGCAATGAACATCTAGGACCTCTATGGGAGCCATGGCCAGATATGAGGTTATCCATGATAGAGCTCTGAGCTACTCAATGTGGTAGCCAATGGCCACATGTGGCCCCTGAGAACTTGAAATATGGCTGATGTAACAGAGAATCTGGATTTTAAGTTTTATAACTTTAATTAACTTACACCTAAATTTATAAACAGATACTAGAATCAGTTATTGGAAGAGTTTTAATTATGTTTGGAACGGATTGTTATGTAAACCTGCTTCTTCAGCTATGAATTTCATGAACTCTAAATGCACATTAGGTATTTCCATTGAAAACTGAGATGGAGTGTAAGTAGAAAACATGCTCTAGATTTTTGAAGACCTAATACAAAAAAGAATGTAAATTTTCTCACTAATAATTTATTTTATTTTGATTGTACTTATTATACGTTGAAAATGATTACATATTGAAATATTTTGAATATATTGGGTTAAATAAAATGTGCTACTAAAGGTAATTTAACTCTTTTCTTTTTACTTCATTTAAATGTGCCTATTAGAAAGAGTAAAATTATGTAGAGCTTGCATCATAGTTCTGTTGGCTAGTAATCATCACCAGCCAGTTTTAAGTCTCAACCTTATGTTGCCTCTAATGTAGACACAATTTTGCCTGCAGTTTTGCTTAGAGCTAACAATTTAGACAAATAAAGCTCGCGCTTTTGCTGACCCTGTCCCCTTGTCTTCATTATCTATATTGGCCTGGAGGGGCTTGTGGGAAGGTGTGGCTGGGTGAGTATTGCTGGGAATTGGATGCTCTCGGATCTGGTAGTCAAATGCCATCTTAGGGTTAGCTCATTAAAAGTCTCCTCATCCTCTGGTGCACATTACTTTTCCCTTACTGCATGTCCTTCTGTCCTCTGACTATCCCACATATAGCTTGGCTTTCTGCAGAGAAAAGGAGCTCACTATCTTACTGATCCAAAATATATTTCTTTCAAGCTCTAAGGTGAGCATTCTCATCTGAGTACTTCCAGATCTGGAGAGCTAATTTTTGTTCAGTCTACATAAACTTTGTAGGCTTTTACAGATGTAAGGCTCAGCTCACTTCAATTTCAGTGCTTCTGGTCTAAAGAATCCAGATAGATCCGGAAGACACTGTGGCGGCCTTCTCACATGCTGTTCCCACCGAAAGCCTGTGCAGTGATTGAAAAGGGAGGCCCAGGTGCCCCAGCAAGTCAAACAGAGAGCAGATGAGCCAGGCTTCTTTCCCTACTCTAATTTGCACAAGGCTTTGTGATATTTAACCAAATGTAAAAAGAGATTAATATTTTTCTCATTTATTCCCAAGTCAGGGCAGAAACATATCCACTAGCAAACTCTTTTCCTCCTTAGGATTATTGGCAACTGTTTCATAAGTTTATTGAACAACAGGATCTCTGATTGAGTTTATACATGTTCTTCATTTCTTGGAGAAACAGCCTAAAGGTCGCTAATTCAATCACTGCATTTCTCAGTGGGGGAACCTACACTGGGAAGAAAAGAATGGTTTTGAAATGCTATGGGAGCAGTCTTCTGAGTTATCCAGGAAGGAAGTGAACATAGAGGACACAAAAGACTTAAAAATAGATAGAGCTTGATCATTCACTATTCACGTATGTCTGCTGAAGATACTTGGACTCTGAGGCTCAGTTTCATCATCAGTAATTGGAAATGATAATACTTCCAGGATTTGTTTTTCAAGAACCCAACACCATATGTGCTGAAATGCTATTTTAATTCTCCGAGCTTTTGCTTCTGACCCTTGTCCTCATCAACTTTTGGCAGGAAGAAACAGAAGAAGTAAAAGAGGAACTGTTTAGGTGGCAGACCATTAAGCTAATCAAACAACTTGGAATGCAGGGATGAGTGAATGTTAGCCCTTCAAAGGCTCACTTGAAATTTGAGGAATTCTTTATGTCATTCCCTGGCTCATGGCAGGAAAGATGTTTGCAACTTATTTTGCAACTTCAGGGATCATTCTGTTGCAAGCATCGTGTATGAAAGTAGAAAGCTTGATCATACATTTAGTTTTAGACTTTCAACCCTTAAATAATCAAATGGTTACTTTTTGGGCTTCTTTTTTTAATGTTTACCTCAATTGAAATGTATCATCATGTAGAAGATGTACAAGTGGATAGAAGGCCCAAGTTGAATTGTGGATTCTACCAATGACTTTATCTGTGACCCTGGAGATATATTGGCTATGCATCCTAGAGATATGGATGAATATTAACATTATTGATACTTTATTCTGCACCCTGTCCAGTAGAAAAGCAGTATGTAGTCCTTGTCATTAAGGCTGTCATCTAACTTGCCCAATGACACAGGCTAGTAAATGACTCACCATAGTCAGAGTGGGTTGGAACAAGTCTCTTTGTCCCTGAAGTTTACCCCTATTCCACTACTTCACGCCATCTCTGCAGAAGAGAAAGTCCTAAAGGATATAGTCAGATGACATGAGAATTTGTGGGCCCAGAAAAGGTTTAAAAGCACAGAGCAAAGATAAATTTGCAAGCAGGTGTGTGTTCTGGTGTCCAGATTCAGACATGTGCGTGAGAATCCCATGCTCCAGAGAGCTGAGCTGTTTGTCATCTTTCATGTCTCCATAGGCTGTAAGTGGGTCTCAGCCTCTAGCCACAACCATGAGTAACAGGAGAGGCAGCAGACTGCTTCTTTTGCCTTAGGTGGATGAGCATGTCTCCTCTCTAATTTGCATTGGTCATGTGTTCATTATTATGTTCTTTCCATTATTTTATCCACCATTTTGATGTTTACAACTACATTACAGGCCCTGGGCTACAGAAATGACAACTTATTATTCTGGACCTCTTCTGGGTTTGGCAGAAGGTAGTTCCTCTGAACACTCAATCCGTTGTTCTCTCCAGGCTTCTGGGCCTGAAATTTACCGAGTTTCTGACTGTTAAGGATTTCATCACCTCCTCTCACTCCACCTCATCCTCTCTGGTTTGTTCCAGGTCCTTTCTCTTGGTGTCTTTGGTCTCTGATTATCATGGTTGCTCTATCAGTTACATTCTATGAATATGACATTATTTTTTCAGATCTGGTTCCCTGCTACCCCATCAGAGAGAGAGAGAGAGAGAGAGAGAGAGAGAGAGAGAGAGAGAGAGGAAGAGACAGGGAATAGCAGTTATTGAGAATGTGCTATTGAATCAAATTCAAATCTAAATTATGGCACTTCATTACTGTTTGAGTATGGCCAAATCACGTGACCTCTCCAAGCCTCCATTTCTCTGTTGAGAAATGGCAATATTATTGACATACACCATACTGAGTTGTGGAGAGCATTTAACAAGATGATGATGGTGGTGATGATGATGATGTTGTGTGTGCGTATGTGCAGGTATGTATGTGTGTATGTATGTATGTATGTATCTGTCCATACATAATGTCCAGAACATGTAAGTCCTTGACAAACATTTGATATTGGCATTATGTGCTTCTTGAACTTGAATGACCTTGCCAAGTGTTCTATTTTTCTTTGTCACTCCCCATCTGCACCCCCTGTCTTCTTCCCTACAAAGTATGGCAGTAAGTCCCATACAATAAGAAGGGTGCTAGATTTGTCTCTAAAGGCCACAAAGTGGAGAAATAAATGTATTCTACTATGCATGGAAGATGGAATGAAAAGCCCAAAGCAATAGGATGGTATGTCACCTGGAAAGAGATTGGTCTCCAGGTGTATTGCATGGAAGATAGGAGACACTATAGACCCCACCTGGCGCATTGAAGGAGTCTTGTGTGCCTACTCATGGCTCTCTTTCTCAAGGAGGCCATGGCTGAGGCAACCTCACATCCTGGTCAGGAAGGCCCAGGTAGTCCTGTAGAGCTTCATGAACATCTCACCACTCCTGGCCTGTGCCACAGTCCATTAGAGCAGGGGTAAAGCTCTGCCCTCTTCTGAGGATGTCCACTTGCTCTGCCTGGCAGTGCACTATCTCTTAGCCCTACTCTACCTCAGTCTTATAATGTCACAGTAATGGATTTGTGAGAGATTTAAAGTACTTAAAGACCTCAAGTGGATAAAAAGGTAACATGATTTTTGAGACAGTGAAATCTAAAGATAACCACAAAAGAATACTCCTGACTGCTATTTTATCCCCAAATGCAACTGTATCCAAATTCATCAACAAAATGTTTATAATCTTGAAGGTGTATCATATTCCTTTAAATAAAAAGATTTTAAAGGTAAATTTCAGTTGTTTTCTCTACTTTACTAATAGATATACCTTATTAAATATTTGAAAGTCCATTTAATTTTTAATTCAGAAAGTCACTCATGATTAAGGCAATTTAAACAACTCAAGAATAAGCTCAAACGCCAATGAAATTCCATTAACTATGTGGATACTTTAATGGTACATTAACTAATGTTGAATTATGATGGGTCTCTGTGGAGGTACCTACGTAGTATTTCAATTCCCTTTGGGGGATCCAAGCTTTTAGTTTTTAATGATCAGTTCAGTGGATTAGATGGATACAGTGCAGTTATCAGGTTACATTTTATGATTCACTCTAAAGAAAGGGAACATTTACTGTGGACTTCCCCTGAAATTCAGTGGCTCTGTAGAGCTTGCATAAGCTTGGCTCCTCTAAGAACCTGCTATGTGGGCTTGCCAGCTCCATGGCATCTGATGGGGATGCACGGGGCTTCCCTTCTCAGGGGCGAGTCATGACTGTAAACTTCCAGTCTCTAACATCAGGGCTCTAGCAACACCAACCATCAGTGCACTAATCCCATGCAAGATCCAATGAGCTCAGTTTGGAATTCTTCATGAGGTCCCCTTTCCCCACAACAGAGATACACATTCATGAGGCTAGAGGAGCACTGGGGATCACCAAACTCACTGCCTTCATTTCACCAATGGGTAATCAGGCTCAGAGAAAGCAGACTATCTCCCCAATGTGACAAGTGAAGCAGACAGGAAGAACTGCAGTCTTTGTGTCCATATTCCAGTCATGTGTTCTTTCTGTTGCACTTTATTTCATCTTTGCTCCTCAGCACCAAGGACTGTGCACACTGGACCAGCCCTATGATTTGATTTTCATTTTCTTGGGGGTAGAGTAGAAGATACATAGGGTAGAAAAGGAGAGAAACCACTACAAAGAGAGCTACCCTCATGCATCTCTGTTATAAATTTAATGGAGAAGCAGAACAAATACACTTGAAGCAATTAGGAGAACATTATAAGACAATATATAATTAGGCACTAAATTATGTGGCACAGACAATAGAGATGGCTTTATGTATTTCAAGAGCCAGGAAGTCCTTATGAAGGGGTTGGATACATAAAGTGGCTTTGAATCTTGACAGCATATGGATGACTGAAGAGATGGGGATCTCTTGTATGTGTCAGAAATAGCCTGAACATTTGATGTGGCTCTGGACTTACATCAGCCTTGAGAAATTTACCGAAGTTCTTCAAACCTCAGTTTCATTATTTATAAAATGAAAGTAAAATATTATGTTGGGAGTGGGGTGGGTTTTCTTGAAAGGAAATCTGAGCCCTTACATAAGCAATACAGGATAAGGGACAATGACCATACATTTGACTAATATGTTTTTTGCTTTAATCCCATAGGAGTAGACCCTATTTCCTCTCAAACACCTTTATTCGTTAAGGAAGAACCATCAAATGATAATTATCACAGGGTTCATTTTATCTGAGTATATTTAACCTTCATTTATCCCCTTTTTTGTATAAGGTTACATATAATCTTGGTATGACTTTAACCCATTGAGGCTCAGCTAGGAAGTGGGGTAAAGGACTCATTTGACATCATTAGTGCCACCATGTGGCATGAAGTTTGAATAAGACTTCCAAGGTGAAGAGTATATGAATGAGTGGTAAAGGCTGCATAGAATTCTCAGTGCTTTCCTCTTCTCTCCTGTTGTATCTTAGCCCCAGTGTGAACGCAGAGATGGGTTTAGAGTGAAATATGAAGATGATGATATGAGAAGGCACTAAACTGGAAAAGGAGAGTGAAACACCAGCGTGTTTCTTATTGTGTGTATTGGTTAAATATATCCCCTTTTAGGTCCACTCCTGATGTTTCCTTGCCTACTCCCATGGAACACAATTAGATACCATATGTTCTGAAGAGTCTGATGAAATGCTTAGTCCTGAACATTGTTTTGTAACTCAGGGCTTCCAGGGGACATGGGCTGCTGAAAGAAAGGAGGTAACACCCACTTCTAAGTGTCACTGTGATGGTTAAATGAGATAGGACTATGATGTGTCTGTCTGAGAGCTTGGAGTACAGAAATACTGTAGATATGCAATAAATGGGTATTCGTCTCCTTAGACTGGAGTTCCCCAAGACATGTGGGGTTTACTTAAAACCCAGATGAACTACAACAGCTGCTAGTTTCCACTGAGAGTTCGACTTTGCCATGATTTTAAGCCTATGTATTGAAAAAATAAAGAGACCTCACCTGGTCAAGAAAAGAATGGGGTTTGCGGGGAAGGATTGTTGATTAGATTGACCCTTAGCTATTAAAGAGAAAAGCAGGAAGGTCTGGGTTCTCCTCAAAGCAAGTAAGAAAAGAAGTTGAGTATATTGAAAACGAATACATTGTATGATTCTGAAAACCATTTATTTTTCTGGGTTAGATTGGGTTCTTGCTTTCCTATTTGCTTGGATTCTTGCTGTTGGTGTTCCATTATGAAAATCTGGAAAAATTCTGAAATAAGATAGTACTATGTGTTGATTTTCAGAGATAATATGGATGGAGATGTATCAGATATGCCTCTGTTTCATATTGCTTGTGATCATCTGGAGGACAGAAACCCCGAGAGTAGGAAGCAATACCCATACAAAAGAGAGAAAACAGTTTGAATCTCTGGGGTGTTGGGAATAGAATGTCGTACATTTTCCGCAAGGCAGGGTATCATGTTAAACATTTTTACTCAAAGTTTGTTCACTGAATTTTCACGTAGCATCTAGAATTCAACCCAAAGCAAAAACATTATCCTTAGCATCCCCAAAAGAGAGGAATTATACTGCTTAAATATATTCACTAAGAGGATTTCATAGGCAGCTCTTCTCTATGAGGATTATTTTGCAAGTTGCATCCCACTTATTAAACATCTCTTCCTTACATTCACCTGAAATCTGGCCTCCTCACATTGTATCTTGGCTTACAGCTACAAAATACAAGGTCCATTCACTATGATACAATGGCTTGCCTTTCCTTGTAGATCTACCATCTTGTCATGTCATCAGCGACTTTTTCTAATTGCTTCTCTTGAGACTTTTTCTGAGAAAAGAGAAGGCAGGGTGAACTTCTTTTCTAGGCATCCACTTTCTCTCCTTCCTTTTGTCCTTCTTGTGGGAATAAAATAGGGCCTTTTACCTGTTCTTGGCACACTGTGTTCCATAGATGAGTCCCGGTTGGGCCCAAAAGCAACCTTGTGGATCTCCCATTACTAACAGCTACGCATCTGGTACTATCATATTTTCTTATAGCATCTCCCTCACGGTGTTGTAAAATGCATTTACATTTCAAAGGAAGTCCTTAGGAATTTGGCTGCTCTTCTCAGAAAATAGCAAAAATCTTGAATTTATATTTGAACCTAAATTATGCTGTACTTCTGCTCCTCCCTAAACTAGTTTTGGAGGATTACTCTTTGCCCACTGAGTAACAGAGGATATTTTCCCCAGAAATCAGATTTAAATAGGTTGTAAAAGCACTGCCTGATGAGGCTGCCTTTTTCTCTTGTGAATTTACTTTTCTCTTTCTGAAGCTCTGAGAATGCTCCATAATATCCAATGAGTCCCAGTCTTACTTCAGGCACGATCCTAAGTTCTGGGCTATCCTGATGTGAGGGCATTCCCTTTTCCCTCTCCCTTAGAGGACTTTTGCCTATTTCTAACAGTGCTGGTCAGATTGATAATATTATTCATATTTTTAATCTTTCTCTGACCCAAAGGGAAAAAGAGTTCCAGGAAAGTTTTGGTCAAAGAAGTTTCTACTCCTTGATTTAATTCAGAAGCTGTCAGTGTTTATGCATATGTGAGCACTTAACTCCATTTGCAACCACATCAGACTCCTCCCTGCTGACAGCAGGCCTGTCTCTCCCAGGGATACAGATGTAATTATCCTTTCGCAAGTGCATGGCACACTGTCAGGATTCTGCTCTAGAAGAGAGAAAAGGCCCGGAAACAAGCTTAAAGAGGGGAGGAGGATGAAAGGGATGGATAGCAAAGCTCTTTGCTTTATTCACTTGGAATCTCTCTTCTTTGGAGCCACTGAAATCCATTCTACAAGTCACTTCCTAGCTTCTTTAACATTTTTTTTTTTTTTCATTTTTTCTTCCTGTATTTTTTGTCTTCAAAGAATTGTTGTAGGATATGGAGGTTGCAGTGAAAGACATTCATAGCCCATTGTTAGTAACAGAAGGGGGATGGATAATTGGGGTTATTTCATATTGTCAACTCAACTCTTCTACAGAAGAATTCTTGAAATATTTTAAAAAGAAAAGGGAGTCTACATAGTTGGTTAAGAGTTTGGCTCATTCATTCTATACATAGGTAGAAATAACACAACCAAGTTTTGGCCTAGATAGATGAGCAAAGTGGTATCAAAATATAGCTGGTTTTGTGAGTCAGGGGAAGATGCATCCTCTACAATTCCTGACTTCTCACATCACAAGAGAAATCTAGATATCACTGTATGAAGGCCAGACATAGCTATAACCAGCATCCTGGATAATTGCCCGGAGGCAGAGGTCCTCACTATATTAATCATATTGAGCTCAAGACTGAGCCACTGGTTGACTGCAAGCTAGCTCTAGACAGGGGAGATTCAGTAGGCTAGAGAGCTCCAGGGTGGTGGTGGTGCAATAGAGACAACAGATTGAATGCCTAGCTCAGTGACTCCGCAGCTGCCTTGCAAACGCAAGGTCCTGAGTTCAATCCCTGGCTCCGGAAACAAACAAATGACAACAACAAAACAAACAAACAAACATATGCCCTTTATTTGCAGCCTGTTTAGGAGTCTGGAGCCAGCTCACAGGCTGTTGGAAAGCTCCAAAACTTTAAAATTAGTAAGGCTTTACTACTGTTACTTGTACTACCTTGTAGAAGTGCTATGTTAGCATCTACTCATTAAAAAAATATCCAAAAATGAAATTAAGCCTGTTTTTATCAAGGGCTCAACTCATTATGTTTTGTCACTGGACTCCATGTCTGGAATATATACTATAGGCCAACATATAAAATTTATCCCAAAGAATAGATTCTGAAATACACACCAGAGAAATTCTTGTATGTAATCTTTGGAAGACGTGTACAAAGTTTTCTTTGTTTTCGTTGTTGGACTGTTACAGTGAGAAGTTAGAACCAATATAGGCATTGATTGTTAGCATATGGACAAGTAAACTATCAGCAAAAGACATTAAGGAGTATTATGTGGTGCTGGAAGAAATTAACAAGATCTACATGTAACAACACGGCTATAGTTTAGAAATATTGTTGAGTGAAACAAAATTAGAAATAATGGATTTATAATGGGATCTTAGTTAATTAAGTACACATATATGAAGATTAAACATGTTAGAATGGGAGGATGCATGAAGAATCAGGGTTAAGGCTGGATCCAGACATAGTGGTGCATGTCTTGGAAGGCCAAGGCAGGAAAACTGCTGTGAGTTTGTGGCTAACCTAAGTTACATAGTGAGTTCAAGGCCAGGCTGAACTACATAGTGAGAGCATGTCTCGAAAAACAAAACAAAACAAAGAATCTAAGAGAATCAGGAGTAAAGAAGAAAAATAAAGAAAATTTAATTTGGTTTGATTGGAAATTGGTTTAATGGAAGAGTAGTAAGCAACACTGCCCCTGTAAGACTATAAGCATCCTAAGGCCAAAGGTTGTGCGTGATTGGCATACTATTATATTCCTAAAGCAAGTGCAACATTGCCTTTATAGAAGTTATTGTATAAGTAAAATAATGTTGAATTGATTATTAATTAAACAACATAGAACTAAAGGAGACAAGGAATAGGAAGTTAGTGAATTGGAGCACTGAAGGATCCAAATATACTATTTGCATCTCTCTGTAATCTGGGACAGCCAATGTATGTTACTTTAATAAGATTCTCTCTCTCTCTCTCTCTTCCCCTCTCTCCTCTTTCTCTGTCCCTCCACATGCACATGTGTGTGTGTGTGTGTGTGTGTGTGTGTGTGTGTATTCCTGGGCACACAAGTGTACAAGGCATGAGTATTGGAGCAGCAGGAAAAAGTGTCCTGGTAATAGTTTCAGGTAGAAGCAGCAAATTAAAAAGTAGGAGAGACTTTGTCTTCACTTTTCCTCCCTGATATCTGGTTTCTTTGTCTACTAAATGAAGACAGCAGTATTGCTTCCCAGGCTTAGTGGCAGCTTTACAAAAACTACTCCACATGGTATGTTTAGAAAGTTTGACTTGTTTGCCACACCTATATAAAACAATTATCACATTTGCTAAAGTAGCAGAGTCTGGTGTCAGCAACAATCCATATATTCTTCAGATCCTAATCATCACCCTTTTTCTCCAAAACCCCTTTTCTAGCTAGAGAGGACTTCACAGCAGAGCCAGGATATTGTGTTTTAATAGCTATTAATGAACAGCACATTTTATCCATGAGGTCTCTGAAATTCCTATTCTGAACACCTTCCAGGAAAGATTCCTTTTCAGATGAGTTGTTTTCCATACAGTCTAGGCCCAGTTATTGGTTTCCAATGGTTTCTGTTACAGAGGGTTCTTGTCTCACATAAAGCAAGACTGATGCCAGCTCATCCACAGTCTCCTCATCACTGGCAGGGTAGTAAAGGGTCACTCCCTGGAAGAAGAGATGTCTTTACCTGTGGTAATATAACAAACACACTAGATTTAGTGTGGAGGAATGAAAGAGAAGGTGAGCCTCTGAATGCCCTTAACTTGCTATTGTTCCAAGGCATCGAGTAGCCAATGAGACATTATTATGCTATTTTTGAAAGATGCAAATGATACCACTTTTATTCTTCCTCACTGTAACAAATTCATCTTGCCCCAGGAGAGTACTACTGCTGTCTCTTGGTGATTTAGGAAGTTTGTGAGAGCCCCGCCGGGCTCAGGTATTTTTCTATCCACCACATTGGCCAGGAAATGGGCTTTGGAAGACCCTATCCAGGACAGTCTTCCAAAAAGTGCACAGTGCTTTCAGTCACATTTTCAACAATGCTTTACTGAGTCTTCACTATGTGTCAGACACTGTGGGTATAGAAATGAACAAGACTGGTATTATCTGTAGTCTCGTGGAACATTCATGTTGTAAAACTATAATTTAAGAAATTTCCATCTTTCTGAACTTAGCCTCAGTGGCAATGTAGCAGGACAGGTGGGTCACACTGCCTGGAATGCAATCCTAGTTGAACCAGTTGTTAATGTGATCTTGGACAAGTCACTTCATTGGTTAAAGGGAGTTCATTGTAGTGTCCACAGGATAGGCTTGCTTTGGCAATAAAATACAATTAAAACATCAAAAGTTCTGAGGACTACCCCAGGCACACAGTATGTCGTCAATAATTTTTTTCCAATTATGTTCCAGAAGGACTCTTTGATTCCTAAGCAAGTCTATTTTTCAGCTGTTGTACATGAACTGGTAATTTCAGCTATCATACTTCATATGCATTTTCCCTATTTCTTCTCTATGCCACTGTGTATGGATTGCTATAAGAGCTTAAATCTCAGCAAGTCTAAGAAGTTTTCCACAATAACCTGGAAGTCATTCCATGTGTTCTTTCCATTTCCCCTCTTGTCCTCCATTCTCGATGCAGGAACACTTGCTCAATAACTCCCTGGCTTGTATTCTGAGCTTTGCTGTCACTGCTTGGCTCAGAAGACTGCTCAGTCGACAAGTGACCAGCAGATCACACAGTTGGTTTTAATGGTAGAGCTGGCACTCAAATTCTAGTCTGCCTAATTTCAAATTCTAGACTTTGACTATGCTATTCCGATGTCCATCACACTGTAAAGGACTCTCTAAGAAAAAAATACTATTTCAATCACTACCATCTTATTGTGTGTTCACTATGTTCCAGGTATTATATAAAATATGTAACTATTATCTATATCATCATATATGTTATATTATTATTGATGTTTAAAAGACTAATGATCATTATGTAGCATATAATTATATATGATGTACATAATTAATAATTTAATATATACCTATAATATTTTTATGCATGTATGTAACATATTTATTATGTATAATTAGCTCATTTAACCATCATACAGCTTTTAACAGGTACTATTATCATCACCATTTTATATGTGAGAAAACTAAGGCTTTGAGGAGTTAAACAGGTTTTCTAAGGTCATAAAGCAAAAAAGGATAGGATTTGAATCTGAATCTGTCAATCTGTATCCTTTCCATTATTTGTGCTTTACATTAATTAGTATAGCGGAGGTGAAATCATTAGGCTACAACTCATGCTAACTGAGGGATCAATAAATTATGTCGTACTTCTGATAGCTGTTTTTCATTTGCCAAGCTGGAAGGTCAATGGGCTTTAATCCATTTTTAGTACAATGTTAAATCCTCAATTGGGTAAATTTTGTCTCTCCTTGAGTCTGTCCAAACTCACAGTGGTGGCGTGAGTGACTACCATAGACCCTAAATCCGCCCCCTCCACTTCCTAGTGGCTGAGGCCATGTGGAAGAGCTAAAATTTTGGGATCTTGCTCAGTAGGCTTAGGTTGTCCCTGAGCTTCTGTTTGCAGTTGATTTTGCAAATAATTGGAAATTCGAAAAATATTATTGTCCCCTAAATGAGGCTAGTCCCAATACCCACAAGATCCATAATAGTGTAGATATCCAGATAGACCTTAATTGTGATTTAATAGTGTTCACTGTAATTTAGCTCCAGGGAAATGTACTTTCAATTAACCAATGTAAACACAATGTCTACTTACCTCATAAATGTTCTCCTAAATGTGCTAATTAAGGCCTAGATCCAATGTCTCTCATATTATACCCTCCTTTCCTTTTTCCCAAATCCCACTCTGCTTTAGTATTACCTTACTCTTGCCTGGATTGCTAGCACAGTGGTCTACATATTGTCTCCAATCTTGCCATATAGCCTTTAATTCACCTTTCACAAGGTTGAAATATGTTTGAAATTATTTAGTGACTCACTCTTTTCACTAACTACAGCCTAACTTCTACCCTCCATACCATGGCCCCTAACCTGCACATCCTTTCTATTTCCTATTTTTCACTAGCATCACTGAAGTTCTACCTCCAGGTCTCTGTTTATGCTGTTCCCTCTTTCTAAACTTCTCTGTCCACCATTAGCTCCCATGAAAACCCAGCTTTTCTCAGTCCTCCCCAAATCATTTGGTAAGCCTTCTCCTTGTGTGAGGCATTCTTCCCTTTAAGCCCTGTATTGGCTTACCTGTTCTTCTCTAATTTGGCATGCATACCTTTAATTTCTACCATTACTTGACTTTCATAAAGAATTAGAAGCATAAGTCCTTTTTATGTTATTATACATTTGTCTTCTTCCTCTAACCAAAGCAGAAACTCTTTGGGGAGGGTGACTTTATCTCCCTACCTTCACAAGGATTTACACACAGGTAAATAAATGATCACTGAATTGTACTGAATTGTATTGAAATGATAGGAAGTCAAAGGGGCAACTACAACTGATGAGGTCTTTGAGAGACACATAGAAGAAAAAGTAATTATTAAACATTTTCCAGTCTTGCAGAATTTGGGTCCCACATGAGTGAACGTTCAGCTCAGTTTCTGCATTCAGAAGCTTCATCCAGCTCATGTTGTTCATCTCTGGATAGTATTAGTTACTCAATATAATCCTCAAGAAGACTTGAGCAAATATCTCATGACACATTCTCAAAGCATTGTCCCATAAATAACTACAAATGTCAATAAAGATGCAATGGTATTTAAGTGATATGAGTTGATTAGGAGTCAGGAGGTCTCAGAAATATCATTACGTCGCTGTGGAACTGAGATACGGATCCTGAGTTATTTCATCCATATGCCTTTGTACACAGCAATAGTTAGATAATTGGAGAGCTGACAGTGTGTCACTTTGTGATCACATACAGGCTCTGGATCAGTAGTCTACCATTCTGCCTGCCCATTAAAATCACCTGGGGAGCTTTATTATTACCAGTGTCTGCCCCACCCAGTCAAATGTTAGTCTCTAAAGCCTCCCAAGCATCAGACTGTTTTTGCAGCTCCCCAAATCATCCTCAAAAGTACCCAGAGTTGGACATTTTTCTCTATGCTAAGATTCTAAGATTTAATGTGCATAAAAACCACATGGGATTCCTTGTAGTCTGGATCCCTAGGTCTGAGGAAAGGCCTGAGGGTCTGCATTTCTAACAAGCTCCTAGGTGATAACAAGGGCTCTGGAGCATGAACCACACTCCAAAGAAAAGGACTCAATTGCTTCTGTACCCATTCCTTGAAAAGGCTGTTCTTGTAACAAGCCATCCAACTATATGGTATTAACTAATAGGAGCCTCTGGAATTCAGGTGCTGTCATTCTTCACATTTTGAGGAGACACTGAGAGTGTCTAAGTTCAGAAAAACCTATTAAATGGTCCAGAGGCAATAATAGGTCTCAAGAGAGCTACCAACAGACACAGATGCTTAAGAGACAATAGTGCAATAGCTCCATCCCCTGAAACATTGGGTAAAAGCTAGCTCAAAGCTTGAAGTGATAAACTGGCCACTGGGTTCCCAACACTAAGAGTCCCACACTTCCTAGCATTCCTCCAAACCACCCAGACAATACATTAATTAATCCAAGCAACAATAATTGCTCACCCATTGTGGCAGTCATTTACTAATTGTATCTTAGCTCCAAGCTCAACCTTGCACAATCTGATATGCAATTCTGGGGCTGGAACTGTGTAAAACATATTCCTCTTAGAGCTTCCTGGCTCTAGGGTGAACAGTTGCCCCAATTTTCCCAGGATTAACCCCAGTTTAACATTGAAATACTCATATTTTAGGAAGTTCTTTATACTTGGGTAGACCAGGACAGTTGTATTAGCTGGCTTATTCTGTTTTGGTTTTTGTGGGTTTTTTGGTACTGGGGATCAAACTCGGGACCTTGCGCTTGCAAGGCAGGCGGTGGAACCACTGAGCTAAATCCCCTGCCCTAGCTGGCTTATTCTTATATTCTGCAAATAGGCAACACTAAGGGGAGATTGGATAAGGGGTTTTTCTAGATCTTCTAGGTTTTCTCACCAAACTTGACAAGCTACCCCAGCTAGTGACCAGTACCACCCAGAAGCAGTAGTGGGTCTAGCTTTAGCTCCTTTTAGCACTCCAGATCTAGTCTAGCAGTTGTATTAAGAGAAGCTACAGCATTTGGACAGCTCTGCAAATCTTTCTGAGGGTCTAGGCTCTGATGATCTGCCTCTTCCCTTGTTCTCCCAGCCCTTTAGTAGATCTCTACATCCTGCAATCATTGTAACTAAGTTGCATCAATGTGTTCTTTCCACTTTTTTAGCCCTTCAACCCTGGGAGACTGCAATATTGATTTATGCCCAAAGCAGGCTGTAAGCAGTGCAGGCTGTAAAGAGTTAACCTGATAATTGGCTTATTTATAGAAGTGAGTCTGACTGAAGCTTACATGCCAAGGTCAGAGTAACTCAAACCCAAATTCTGTTCCCACAACTAAAACCTTCTAAGTAGAAGGACAATGTTCTAATTACAACCATGTATTTTATCTATTCTCTTCCTAATTTGAGAATGCTTTGTCTTGTCCTTTACAAGCCTTATTTACATTAATTTCCATAGAAATTGCAAGATCACACACCCTTGCATGTAGTCCTGCCTTTGCACATAGCTTGCCTTTTACATGCCCTTACACATAGCTTGCCCAACAGATTACTAATAAAAATCAGTGGCTTGAACTGGCCAGTGCGTTTGTTGGTTGCACTGGCATTAGTCATCCTGGCCCGTGCTCTCTGTCTTTCTTAGTTCTGTCTGTTAGTTTTTTTCTTCAGGCCTGTGTCGTACACTGAGTAGGAGATTGGCGCCTACTGAAGAGGTTTCCAGTAATGTTTCAGGGGTCTCAAGCCCCAGAGTGGGTCTCTACATCCTGCACTTATTGTACCTGGGTTGCATCAATGTGTTCCTTTTGCTCTTTTAGCCCTTCAACACCCATCTAAACAGTTTCCTATCTTCCACTCTTCCTGACAATATACCAACTGTGACTTTCCTGACTGGTTCCTGGCTGATATATTTACTTTGTGCTGACTACTTAATTGGGGACTAGAAATATAAAAGCAAATATGACACAGATGCTGTCCTCTAATGGGAGGAAAACAAGTACCTTAAAGCGTGGTGAGTGCTGGCAGGCAACACACAAGTTATTAGAGGAGCCCAGCATAGGGAGTCCCAAGAATAGGGATTCGTGGAAAGCTATCTTGAGGAGGTGCTGTTTGAAATAAATTCCAAGTGAGGCTTTAACAAAATGAGGAGAGGAACAATTACATTTAAGACACAAGAACGTCATATGCCAAGCCATGAAGCTGTGTATAGTGCAGCATACTCTAGAAGTTACTCTGCATAGCCAGAGTAAAGATAGTGGGTATAGAAGTAACAGACTGACCAGCTCTTGATGAATTTTTAGTGCTAAATTAAGATGTCTGGAATCCACCCTGGAACCTTTAGATCACTAATAAAATGTTTTAGAAGGAGCCATGGTATGATCCTATTTTCATATTAGGGGTGGCTTCTGAGATAATGAGATGGGAAATTGAGAGGGGAAGTTGACACCCATTAGAAGTTTGGCTTGTTCAATCCTGCAGGTCAGAAATCTATAGTCCTGTGTTGAAATAAAGAGGTAGATGCTTTAAAGACTCAGAATATGAATTCAAGTCTGGCTAGGTTATTGCTTCGTATCCTGGGCATACATAGATTTACACACACACACACACACACACACACATACACACACACACAGTTAAGATCACCTGGCTGAAAGAATAGATTTTTTTTTTGAGGATACAGTAACAAAACCAGAGCATCTTAGTTCGTCATGAAGAAAGGAGTAGCTATTCTGATGGACAGGTATATTATTTTCAAGGCTCCAGAGAGCATAGGACAGATTTGATAGCAAATGATATATACCTTAATCTTCATGGACCCATAGACACCTGATGGGAAAGGTACCTGAAAAAAAAAACTTGACAGATGATACCTGGTCCTTTTCATGGTCAGGGTATAGCAAGAAAGGCAAACGTGACAGACCATTTCTCCAGCAGGTAAGGGGAGATGTGGACACGGGCTCCAGAGATCCTGGCCATCAGAATTTCTGGTTGTTCCAGGGGAAAGGCTGTGAGGAAATAAAAAGGCTAGTGGGAGGCTTTGAGCACTTAAATGAAACTTTTAATTTTTTTTCAATTAAAGTCTAAAAGCCACCCTTTAGGCCTAAAGTACCGGAGGCCATTAGCCACCTGAGGAAAAGCAATTAGGCGCAGGTGTGTCAAAGAGGTGGACTTACAATGAGTACAAGTCCCAGACCCACAATATCTGAACCACTGGGCTCTGTGTGATGCTAAAATGGCCCTCTTTGTAATAAGTCAAAAAAATGTCATTTTACACAGTGAGAGCTAGGCAACAGGAACACGTTGTTCTCCAGGAGGGTCCAGGCAGAATGAGGAATATTGAACATACTCTAAGGGCCACCTTTAGGGGCACAAACCCCAGAAAGAAGAGGTCATCAGTGTGGCTGAGTGGCTACTATAAGTGCCTTTCTTTCTTTCTTTCTTTCTTTCTTTCTTTCTTTCTTTCTTTCTTTCTTTCTTTCTTTCTTTCTTTCTTCTTCCTTCCTTCCTTTCTCTCTCTCTCTCTTTCTTTCTCTTTCTCTTTCTTTCCTTCTTTCTTCTGCTCCCTTCTCTCCTCTCCTCCTCCTTCTTCTCCTCTCTCTCTCTTTCTCTCTCTATCTCTCCCTCTCTCTCTCTCTCATGCTAGGGGTCAGCCCAGAGTCTCTACATCCTCTACCATTGAGCTACATCCCCAGCCCTCATTAAAGATATTTTATTTGTCATCCTAAGATAAAGAAAATCTTAGATACCCTGCACTGAGGTTTAAACACACAAATACAAATGTCCAGGAATGGGAAGATTGGTTACCTTTAGGTCAGAGATAGTTCAGTGGAGCACAATTCACAAAAGAGGCCATGGTATTGTGGAACCTGACGGCAAAATTGACAGGAACATGAGACTGTAGAAATAGGAAATTGAGAAGGAAGAGATGATTGTTCAATTTTGTTCTGAGTATACAGAACTACTTCTGCCTTGGACATTGCCTTTAGAGGGATGTTCATAAAGCAGAGTACTGTGTAGTGACATGGGAGGGTTGTCTTGTTGACGATCATTAGAAATTGGAAAAGGTCTCACAGGAACACTAGAATGGATGAGTAGAATTCCAGGGTGGCAAATTTTGATTAGATGAAAGCGAGATGTTTGATGCAGTTAGAGCTGAATTGTCTGAATTTGAGTTTGGCTGCCTAAAATGGGAGGTAAAAAGGAGCCCTCCTCATTCCTCTGCCCATCTACACTCAAATGTGTTTACTTCACCCCCATCACTTGCAATTGTCTTGCTTGTCTTCCAGTAGAATGACCTAAATCTCACCAGTACAAGGGCATCATTGGGCTTGCTTCCCGGCTGCTACGTCCCCAAAACCTGGAGCCGTGGCTGGCATGTGGTAGGTGACCAGTGAATATTGGATGAGTAGGGGAAAGACGAGTGTGGGAGGGAAAATGAGGAGACCCAATCACTGGATGAAAGGCCAGTCTTAGAACTGGATTCAAGACTAAGAAAAATATATTTCTTTCTTGAATCATACCTCACATGAGACCCCAATACATAAGAGAGATGAATTCAGCATTTTAATAGTGCACATTTAATTGTAAGTCCCAATGCAAAACATTTATTTTTATTTCTGATAAAAAGAATCACTGAGAACTATGAGATTGTTTTGATAAACATGGTAAAACTTCTAAAATCAAGGCTACTAGGAGATTTAGAATGTAATTTATTCCTTTATTTTCTTTTGCTTGCAGAGCACTGGGAAAACTCTGATTCATGCAGAGAGATAGTTGCAAATGATACCAGTCTCCAATAGCTCATCTGGCAATCTCAGGATAATTCTTCAATTAAACTGAGGCAGGAGCTTGAAAAGGGAGTAGTTGGAAAATGGAGGTTGGAAGTTGAATCTCTTACAGTTTGTAGCAGCAGGTTGTGCCTCTTATTGTACATTCAAAAATCAGACAAGAAGAGGCAAGGCTTACAAAGAGTGCCAAAGCTTTTTTGATGTGTGACATTATCATGACTCTGATGAGTTATACATCCTGTTATAATTGTGCAACAAATCATTAGGCCATGAGGAGTCAAGCATCCTCTCCTTGTCTAACTCTTAATTGAACATGAGGCTGTGTCTTTGCACTGTGAAACTGCATAATTTTATAGACACCGAGATGCTCAGACATGAATTTATCTTTTAAAAAATCAATGCAAAGATGCAGCCTTCATAGCCAATGACTCATTTGCTGTAAGTTCTATATATGTTTGTAACCACTGGGAGACAGGTTCTGAGGACTGTATGAAAGTGTGGCAATACAAGTAAACATTTCTAATGGTTAAAATTTGGCATATAGCATATTTGAGTCGCATGCTGTTCTTTTAAATGATCTTAACACGAAGTTTGAATTAAAAATTCTTACAGGATGTGAGCAGCACCTGGACTTAAATATTACTAAGCAAAGCCAAATTTAAGGGTTTCTCATGAACCTGAGATTCTCCAAGCCTCAAAAGGATGTCATTACAACATTCAAGATGCCTGGGAAGGACCACAGAAACCAGCAAGTGAGTGGAGGAAGATGTGCTTAACTATGGGCTTTCACATAAGATTGCTTATTAGAGGCCTCCAAGAAAAAGATGATGATCCCCAAGTCTTTCCCCAACACTACCAGACTGGCATGGCAAAGGCGCTGCTGCAGCACTGTGAAGGGAAGATGGGCTTTCAAATAGAGAGATGATAGCCATCAGGATACGGGAATTAGCCAGTCCCCAGAGCTTCATTTCATAGATGATAGTCACCCTCATTTCTGTGAAATATCAAAAGAAGAGATGAACTGACTCATCCAATTTAAGAAACTATTCAGTTGCCAAATAATGTCATCCTGTTATTTAATTTTATTCATAATTCTAAATATCAAATTATAAGAGCTACCAAAATTTATTGACTGCTCACTCTATCCTCAATATTTTCAGAATACATTTTCATAAATTATTTTGTTCTTTCCAGCAACCCCATTTTGATCTTCATCAACTTAGGCAGAGAGATGTTGAGTAACTTGGCTAAAGCCATGCAGTGGACATGCAGTGTGACCATGATTCACATGCATACAACTTGACTCCCAAGTCCAAACTTTTAACCACTTTGAAATGCAAAACAGACCATGGGAGAAGCTAAGTTCAGGAGCTGAAATATTGAGTTACAGAATACCTGGGGTTTTAGAAAAAACATCCAGAGCTACAGAAATGCTCTAAAATTTGGTAAAGTTCTGCAGAAGTCAAATAAGTGCTATATTATTTATACTCAATTCTAATTTTCAAATGATACCCACTTCTGTTCATTGATATACAATTTTCATCTTAATCTACACTGAGATCATTTCTGGAAATGTACCTCCAAATTTATCATTTATGCTAAGAGAAAAGTAGATTAACTCGCCATCATTTTGCTTTACAGTCAATATCACCAGCATAGATTTACATTGTTGAGTGAAGGATGTACCTGCATACAGCATTGAACTTCACCACATGTAGTGGGTAGAATAAGAGGAACCCTGAGTGAATGAGGTAATATGGGAAGAGTGGGAAGAACATACATTTAGGAGGCAGAAATGGCTCTGCCAGTAAGTAGCTGTATGAGCTCAGACTGCTTAACTTCCCTAAGTCCCAGTTTTCTGGATTGAGAAATGATGTCAATGTTGCTCCCTAAGCCTGCTGGGACAGTGGAATGATCATATTTTAAATACCTGCTACACAGGGCCTCTTACATATTACAACTCCATCTCCTCACCCTCCTTTTTCTCATGAGATTTATATGTACAATGTAAGTGACTTCCTATGTCTGGTATATAGAAATATGTGAATATCTTATCAAACGTTGTAACAAGAAATTGAAAATTCTAACGAAGGGCTTATCAATATCTGAATAATGATGAGAATAATATTGGGATGAGGTCAGGATGTTTCGGTACCACCACTGCCTCCAGCCTTGCCAAAGCTCCTATCAGTATTTATTTTTTATTTTGTTTTATTTTTTGGTACCGGGGATCAAACTTGGGTCCTTGTGCTTGCTGGGCAGGTGGCGGAACCACTGAGCTAAATCCCTGGCCCTCCTATCAGTATTTAGCTGTTTAGTTACAATGGGCTTTTTCCTTGCTCATGGACCTCCTTTTGTGGTTCTTGAATTGGGAGAACTCTAGAAAATTCACACAAGCCTCAACAATTCCTACTGTTGCCTGTATGCCAGACATTTTGTCTAGGATTCTGAGAGCCAGAAATGTCAAAAGGGAGGGGATGCTGGATATAAACAAAACGATTAAGCGGAAAGTTGAAAGAACACTAAAATACTCCCACATCTGGAACCAGGCATTTTAAAAAAGCTCTGGCTTCTGGAGTCTTCTCCGGGGCCACAGGGAGCAAGTTCCGAAAGCCAACTCCTCCTAGATGGGATCCATGGGAGGAGGCTCAAGGATACCAACAGAGAACTGGCCAGTGCCTGAGCTTGACAAGAACACAAGCCCAGGTCTAAAAATGGCCTCTGTTCCCTTGCTTCATCTGCCTGGTCCGCTGGGGACTGACATGATAGGCTATTCGCCCTTCTCGAGGTGTGTCTCTGTTTCACCAGCTCCAAAAACACCTCTGATTGCCAAGCCCTTAGCTTTGTTCTGTTGAATCTCATGCACAGAGAGAAGGACAGGTGAGGAGGAATGAGCTGGTTCTAAATTCCGCAGGTAAGTTAAAGATGCGTACGATGCCACCCCACCATAATGAATATTTTCCCCTCAGCTTAACTGACATTTCCAATCTGACTCCTTTCAATGTGGGATGTTTGCTGTTAAACACACATGCACACACAATCATGCACAACAACATGATTTCTTTCAGAGCCTACACCTATGAGCAACTAGGATTCCTGGTGGAGACCTTCATAATTCCCAGCTTATTTCCTGGTACCTGATCCTCCAAGACACGGACCTGAAGTCTGAGAATCCCTTAAATCTATCAATGTCATTGCCTCCCACCCCAGGAAATTTGTCTTAGCCCCTTCAGCCCATAAATGTTCCCTGGCTCTCAGAAAGTTCTTGTTTTCCGACAGAGGGCCTTCTCAGGGGGTGTAAGGGAGTGTCCCTCATTCCAACCAGGCACCTAGAGGATTGAAGATAGTGCTAATGACCACTTTGCATCCTATCTGGGATCAGAGACACCTGGGAAACATTTGGTTGGGCAGAAAAAGGAGCCTCAAAGGAGAAAGGACGTATTACCTTCAGACTCTGCATTGTCATGCATTGAGGTAAAGACCCATTGGCTTTCCAAACCCCAGTCTTCTTTTCTTTTTAAAAATGTTTATTGCAACTGCTACCTTGTTTTTGTTTTTGGTTTGTTTTGCAGTGCTAGGGATTGAACCCATGGTTTAGAATGCCTAAAACATGCTAGGCAAATGCTCTACCCTTCAGTCCCAGCCCTGAGCCATAGTTTTCTTATCTATCAGGTGGGAAAAATACCCCTGCTTTATCACTCTAGCCCAACTCTAGTAAGAGTAAGCCTTACAGACCAGCTCACTTCATCATACTTTCTTCTCATCTGCTTGATGCTATTTCTTGTCCTGTTGCTGAATCTTTGGGCCCTGGGCCCTAGCCTCTCTTCCTGCTCATGGCTGGTCACACATAAGCCTTAGATATGACACAGGTCTTACTTTGTGGGGACAGTTACCCTTTCCCTAGAGAGCATTTAGGACACAACTGTGACCTCAGCTTGCAAGGGTAAATTGGATATAGCCTACCCTCCCTATTAATCCATCATCCAACATTCCTTGAGTGTCTTTTGTGTTCCAAGTCCAGAGAGCAGAATGAGGTGCCCCTATTCTCCAGGATGAGGTAGATGAGCAGATGGCAAGGCTGGGATGTGCTGGCACAGTGGAAAGCATAGGGCTTGGAACCCAGTGAAGGGGAGCATGGCAAGGCTTTGAGAAGGAAGGAAGAAGAGCCAGCATTAGTGGGAAGGGGGAGGGACAGGGTGAAAAGTATAGGAAGCTTTCCCATATGCTGACTTATGGGGTACACAGTAGAATGTCTCACTGCATGCAATTTATGAGGTGGGTACTGGCCAACTTGATTAAGGCGAGCCATGAACTCAGAGAGGCAGGACAATTTAACTGGGGCCTCCTGGAAAGTATACCTCAGAAGGCAGGTTGGTACCTATGTCTGCTGACATTGGAGCCATGGCTCTTTCCATTCCACACTCTGCCCTTCCAAGAAGATGGTGGATAACACCACCAGAGGAACAGCTGCTGGAGCAGCCTTTGCCAGAAAATGCATTCAACTGGAGACAAGATGAGCTAACAGGGAATAGAAGCCTTCTCTAAAGAGGACAGGCAAGTGTTTGTGCTAGAAGTTTAGCATGCTCCAGAAGCAGCAGTGTTTACATTCCACCCTCACCAGTAATAATCCTGCCAACGAAGGCATAAGAGAACTGGGTCCTGGTGGTGTGAGGGGGATTTCCTGTTTCCCTCTTATATGCTCAGGGTCATATGCTCCTATTTCCTCTTTTCTCCTGGAAGCAAATCCACTTCTTGGGAAGGTAATGCTTCTTCCCCTGCTCCCATGTGAGTGTGTGTGCTACAACCTGACAGCAAAACTGAGTATGAGTCCCCTCCTTGTTTCCAAGTTGGTCATACTTTAGAGACTCTGATGTTCTTAGGGACCTCACTCTGATCTTTTTATCTGGATATTTATTCAACCTTCTGCAGAGCTTATTTGCCTCATGATTTTATAAAAGTGCAGAAATAACAATGTCAGCATTTCAGGTACCCGGTAATTCCCAATTCCCTGCTCCCCAAGGCTTTCCAGGCAGCAGCTGGGTGATGAGAGTGAAAAAGTGGATCTTTGGAAGGCAGACAGGCTCAAGCCCAAGAAGCCAACGCATTATCAAGCAAGGGAGCTAGTTCCGGGGCAGGGAAAAGAGGAAAACAGCAGGAGGAGGCAAGGAGAAAAGTAATATTGTTAAACACATCCTATGCATATTTATCTGTTCCATCTTGTGACAGGTAGGCACTGTTGTGATTCTTCAGTTAAGGAAACTGAGGCTCTGAAAGGTGCTAATTTATTTGCTGAAGTAACACATCTAGGAAGAGAAAGATGCTTCCTACTGGTTATTTCTGGACTATTTCTGCATTCATGTCTCAGAAAATTGGCCTAATTTTCACATTAATTTGTATTAATATCTAAAGCAGAAGCTGGATCTTCCATTCTTCTACAGCAAAGAAGAAATGTGTTCATTCATTGGTACATCCTCTCACAAACATATGCCCCATGCTGCTGATTCTGGGCCAGATCCTGCGCTGGGTCCCTGCCTACTGGGAGCTCATAGTAAGAGCTGGAATCTGGGAAGCAGATGGGCCTGTGAGATCCAGCAGGGAGCCTGTGCATGATCTGCTGCCTGCAGTTAGGGGACACTGCCTGAGGGCTAGTGTTCCCTCCTCACACAGTCGTAGTGACCCTACTGAGGGCTCCAGAAGGGAGAGACCATTATAATTCCCATTAGCAGTTGAGGAAACTGAAGAATCAAAGGAGCCACATAATTTGCTGAAGGTCAGTTCCAGGGCTGTCTGACACCAAACTCTGTTCTCTTAAAATTCATGCTGTTTGTCTCCCAGATTCTGAGTTGAATCATGGAAGGCTTCCTAAGGAAGATGAACTGGGTTCCATATGGAAGGTTAAGTCAAAACAGGAAGAAAGGAAAAGGGAAATATTCTGTGAGGACTGCATCAGAGATGAGCAAGTAGAGAGCAATAGTTCAGTCTGGAGAAACAAGCAGGACTCAGGCACCGGAAACCTTTCTGGGCTATGAAGAAGAGCTAGGATTCCATCCTGAAGGCAACAAGGAGCCAAGAAGGACTTTATTCAAAGGAAGGAGATGATCCAGCTTGCATTTTAGGAAGCTCACTTTTGCTGCAGCATGGATTAGAGTGAGGCAAAGCTGAAGGCAGAGAAACCAAGTGAGTGCTGCTATAATCCTGAGCAATTAGTTATAGACCAGGGGCAATGGGGCACAGGTATTTTTTGAATTCTGATATGTTAAAGGTATGTTGCTTCTTGGAAGAAACATATCCTGAAAGGTTCAGTCCCTGCCTTACTGAAGCTTACAGCATCACTGCACCTGTCATCCCTTCGTTATTGTACTCTTCAGGTGCTCCACAAAAGCAAGGATTACAGCACACTGAGGTTTGGGGATCTGTTTTGAGGTTGGGTAGGACTGGCAGAAACACAGAAATGGTGCATGCAGGCAAATGTATTGTGGTGTAGCCATTTTCTCCTATTAAGCTTCATGTTCAGAAACACTTCTGTACATCCATCAAAAATAAAATAAAGTAAAATAAAGATCGAGATTCTAAAACCAAAGTGTCTCCTCACTGCACCTCCCGTTTGCTATCATTTCCCCAATATGCAGAAAGATAGGTAATGGATACCATTTTTCTCTGTGTTTAGTTTTTCTCGCATAAATCTCCCTAAGCCTCTGGCAGCAATTACCACTTGTCTGCTAGTAAGTACCAGTCTATGACAAAGGGAGAGAACAATAGCAAATAGATATTAAGGAGAGAACTTGGAAACAGTTGATCTGCTTAGTTTGACAGCTTGTTGTAGGGTGTTGATGGGGGGGGGGTTGTGGGCATGTTTCCTCTGGGTTGTGAGGGGAGCACACACATAATAGAGTCATATTTTCTGTGAGTAAACTTGTTGCTGGTTTCTATGATAGAAAGGAATCTATCAATAGTTGCAACATTTTGTATGGAGCCCCAGGCATACAGAGCTGCCCTGGCCACGTAAGTTTGAGCTTACTGTTCAGGTCATTTGGTCAAGGCATTTCCTGGTGGTTGGCGCATACAGCCTGTGTCAGTCAGAGCCAAGAGTCTGGAGAACTGTGGACTTTGGAGTAGGGACCTGGGAGAGATTCCTAAAGGGGAGTTAAGACATTTGGGTCTAGTTTCATCATTAACAGGTGACCTTGGGCCTTACTTCCCTTGTCCCTAGTAATTTTAAAAAGGCTAGCATTGGGGAACAAAACTATTTCAAAGTCCTCTTCTAGCTTGAAAAATTCAGGGTGTGGGGAGGGACTGTCTTCCATGGGGAAGAATTAACAGTGTGGCTCCCGATTCCCTCAGAGAAAACTCTCTTCAGAGCCAGTCGTCATGGAAGGGAATGACCCTCAGCAGAGAGAGAGGAACCCCCCACATTCCCTGCGAGGGCAGAATTGATGTTTCAGACACTGGTGCTGCAGGAGAAGCAGAGGGGGAGTCAGCTTTACTGATGGGTCAGAGGGCAGAAGCTTCCATGGAGAAAAGGAGATAAATCTCTCCTGTTCATTCAGCGTTGGGTTTCAAAAGCAAACAACAACGACAAAAGCAGAGAGGTCTTTATCACTAATCCTTGTTCCTGCTAATTCTGGAAGGCAAAGGCTAAGGATCTGCTTGAAAGATTAAATCAAAGTTCTTAACCTCAGCTCTACTGAGACTTCTTTGGGGTGGAGGATACTCTAAGCCTTATAGGACATTTAGCATATCCCTGGCCTCTACCCACCAGATGCCAGGGACACACCCAGTTGTAAAACCAAAAATGTTTTGGTTGCCCTGGCAGGGAAAATCATCTGCATTGAGGTATCACTGTTCTAAAGGGATGATCAACCTTTTGGAAATCTCACTTTTATCTCCCAAATGGGTAATCCTTATGCTGCCCAGTTCACAGAGTAATCGAGAACTATCCAAAGGGAGAAGTTCTGTTGCTATTACAATGATTAAGACAGAAGTGTCAGCCACCTGCAGGGAAGAAAGGCAAAGAAAGGAGTCAGGTGGGTCCAGCCATAAGAGGTCCCTGTGTTGGGATGCAGGGAGGACATGAACCCTCAGCCTGAACTCAGTGGCTCAGGCCTGTGCTGGTTCCCTTGGACCAAGTCATCCCAGCTTGTTTTCTGAGTGTCAGGCAGAGAGAGGCTGCTAGACAGTCAGGAGGCAACTCAGAGAGAGGGGCCCAGCATGTTTCCATCAGCCAGTTCTTTAATAAGGGAAACAGGAAGCACTCATCTTCTTTCCAGGAGAGTAATGAGGCCCTTTGCCAAAGCAGGTCACTGTTCCGATCTCTTAGATATGTGAAGCCATGGAAATCAGTGGCACAGAAGGTTTCTTTGTTATCATCATTGGCCACTATGGGCTGTAATCATTTGGAGGCTGGGGTGTGGGAGAAGAATATTTGTAGGGATGACAAGGAGCAGGCACACATTAGCCTAACTATGTCCATTGGCCTCTGGTAACCTGTGTTCCTTTCTGGTGGGGATCAGAAACCTTTGACCATCTAACCCAGGTCCTCTCTGTGCGGAGAATGGTAGTAAGGTATGGGGTCAGTGAGCACCAGTTATGTGAAGGCATCATGCTAGGTTTACATGAGCCATCTCTCTCTGTGTATTAAGTGCAGTGCACATTTAGCACTTTTGACTGTACAGACTAGAAAGCAAAATACAGAAGAGTAAGAGTTGCTCAGGATGACTGGGGAATTAGGATTTGAACTGAGGGCTCAAAACCTTGCTCCTTTTCCCATTCTTACCACCTTCTGATAAGGACGTTGTTACTCTAAAGAGGAAATAATTGCCCCAGGCACACAGCTTCCCATGCACACTTGAAGGAGCTCACACGACAAAGAAAATTGTCTTCACTATTGGCCAAAATAAGGTTCTCAGCAGTTGGAGTGACTCAGAAGCAAGATGGTCTAAAGAAGGGGGCACAATCCAGCTGATGCCATTCAGAGAGGCTTCTTTTTTCTCCAGAATATGGTAGCAACATAACACTTTCCAATAGCCCCCATCCTACTTCCTTGATAGATTCAACCTTAAGCCCTTTTCTCCAGTCATAGACAGTTTTGTAATTTAATGGAACCTGTGAGCCTTTCCTTACAGAAATACACATTCTCACCTACACAAGTAGTGTGCAACTTCAGGGAAGTTCTGTGACCCCAGTTTAAAGCACTTCTGCCACCCATATATATAGGCAGTTGACACCTTAGTTACTAGGTAACTGTGGAGTGGGGATTTGAATATATCCCAGAGCAGGACTAGGACTCATTAGATACCTTAGAAGCAGGGCACATCCTAGAGGGATGGAGAGACGGGATACTGGTGGAGATGTAGGGAGTCACTCCAGAATACAGTCCAACCATGGAGAGGCTGGAAGAGAGGGCTCATTTGGCCTGAGACGAGAAACTGACATGAAATGAACACAAATCATCTGTGAGACACCAAAAATTGTGTTTAAGGAATATCTGTTCTCAACTATAAAGTGGAATGTGGGCTGTATATTCTCTAAAGAAGGATTCCTAAGGGCAGTCTCTAATGGTGATTGGATCCTATGAGAGCAGGGACTCATCATCAATGTGAGCCAAGACCTAGAGTTTTTCTAGGGTGAGCAGAGGGTCCAAAGGGGCTTCCTAGTGGCAGGAAGGATCAGGGTGAGAGGAGAGGGAGGAATCCCTGTCAATGCTCCCATGGCAGGATTTATGCATGTTCATGTCCTGAGGTCAGGTACCATGCTTGGTCTAGAATAGTTATGCACCAAATGTGATAAGTGAGTGAACACATGACTAAGGTGATCTGATTGGGAAAAAATTGATCTGAGTTCTGATCCTGGCTTTTCTGCCAAGTAGATGCAAGGGTAGCTTGGGTTTTCTAGACCTCGGTGCCTCATCATGTGTCTTACTTTCCTCGTTGCTGAGACAAAATACGTGACACCAGAAGTTGAAGAAAGAAAGGTTTACTTTAGTTCACAGACTGTAGAAGTTTCAGTCCATAGTCGGATGGCTCCAAGGCAGGGAAGCATGGCACAGGGACATGGTAGAGGAGAAATAGTCCATGGCAAAGTAGGCAGGAAGCAGCAACAAGCAAGCAGCCAGTCTGCCTGTCCATTTTATCCCATCAATGCACCAGCCTTTTGGGTAGTGCCACCCAGAACTATGTTAATTCCAATCAGTGGGCTAATTTAGAACCACATACCCTTAATCCCAGTATCATACGCCCTAGATCTAGCCAGCTTCAAAAAGCCCAGCACACGTGCATGAGGGTTTTGCAAAGACACGTACATACAAGGCATAATATCATGAAACCCCATCTTTGAAGGGCTCCACTTCATGATTACCCAAATTTACTTCTAAGAAAATTAAGGTATTTGTGTGTTAATATTAAAAGTTTAAGGTATGTATTTCACAGCCATTCTGGCTGGGAGGAAATGAACACAATGAGGTCTATTCTGGAGTAACTCATGTCCTAATATGTGGACTGGCTATCCCTGTAAATATGTAGTGTTTGGGAAATGGTGTGGGGAAGAATCATGTTCCTTTGGTGGTCAATGGTCTAGCCCTAACTCCAGGTAGTTTGGAGATGGAGGAGTAAGTCTGTGAACTTCTGCACCTCAGACACACGTGTTTAGGGGGCAGCATATCTAGCCATAAGCCTGTGTTGTGCAGCTGTAGCATGCACATGTGCTGGTCATATTTGCAGATTCTCAAGTTGCACATGTGTGGCATTTATACATGAGTATTTTTTGTGCATTGATGCAAATGTACATCTGTGTGCCCATCTCCATTCTGGCAAAGACAAGGTCTAAGAATTTTATTCCAGGATTTTCTCAAAGCAGGGGACTGTAGGATCAGGGATATAGTTCCTCTATAGGAGTAGAAGCTGCAGAGCAAGCATAATTACAGCACATGCTGTGTAGATGTGCCACCTGCAGACACTCTGGTGTGTCCCCCGCGGGTTGTCCTAATGATGTGTGTGCACAGTTGGATCAGCTGGGACTGGAATCTGAGGACTTCTGTCACACAAATGGCCCATTCCCATTTGTCATCTGCCAGAGCTGAGCTTTCTGTATGGGGTTGCACTTCTCTCTGAGTGCTGTGTGTTAGCTTGTTGATATTACACTCAGAAAGACAGGGCTGAATGGGGTTGCTTCTCTCCAATTCCCTCTGCTTGCTGGGTATAAGCATAAGCAGGAGGAACCTCTGACCCAGGCGCCACTGGGGAGGGCATTTGATATAAGGAACTACAAAGGAAACCAGGATTTTCTTCTGAGATGCTGGAGAAGTATGGAGTGGATGCAGACAGAAGAAAGTCTGGCCAAAGTTTGGCTCTTTCGTGATTAACAACTGGCCAAGCTGAGTTGCTGGGGAAAGGAGGATAGGATGACATGAGGAAGGAAGGGATGGGGTCCTGTAAGATGCTCCCACATAAGTGAGCATAACTGTATCCTTGCTGAATGAGGAAAAGAACCAGGTGTTATCGAACCCCAGATAGAAGACCATGGTCTGCCCTAGCTGGCGTTACAAGCTGGGACTAGTCATCTTCCTTTGTTAGGGACCCTCTCTGGAAATTTTTACACATGCCAAGATGGCCTGACCCTTTAGGATTTGAGGCAGTGTCTCTGTGCAGGGAAAATGTAGGCTTTGGGTCTACAGGATTGGGCATGATGCTTGGCTCTGCCATTGAATAGCTGTGCAAATCCAGAAGAGTGAATATGCTTTCCTGAGCCACCTATAAATTCAGGGTTAGTAATATCATAGTCCTATATAGTTGTTTTGAGGATTAAATAATTCTGTGAAGTGGCTGAAACTTTGCAGTTATTATGATGATGATTTGTAGAGAGACACATAGACACATTAGTCATTGTAGAAGGATGAAGTGAAATCCTATGTGCATCTACCTAAGGGTTTTACTGGACTCAGATGATGATGATGATGATGGTGATGATGATGATGAAGAAGAGGAAGAAGGAGGAGAAGAAGAAGATGATCATGATGATGAAGAATGGGGGGAGCAGACAGAGTGGTTCTGTTTCTCAGGACTGGGTCTTCTTTTCTGTTGTTTTAGCAAAGGGAGGAAATGGAAGATAAAGGTGAAGCTTGAGATCCCAGGAGTGTTAGTCATCTCTCTGTTGCTGTAACAATATACCTGAGAAAAGTAACTTAAAGGATGAATGATTTATTTTGGCTCACAGTTTCAAAAGTTTCAGTCCATAGCTGCTTGACTCTGTTGTTTCTGTCCCTGTGATGATGCAGAACATCATGGCAAGGAGGGTGTGGTCCAGAAAAGCTGCTCAGCTTATGGCAGCTGAGAAGCAGAGACAGAGAGAAAGGGCCCCAAAGAAGGGGACAGAGACAAGGCATAGTCCTTTAGGGTACAGTCGTATGACCCACTTCTTTTAATTAGGTCTCCTCTCCTAAGTTTCTATCACCTCTCAATAACATTATCAAGTTATTAATTCATTAATGGGTTAATCCACTAATGAAGTTAGGGCTCTCATGATTGAATCCAAAAGCCCCACCTCTAAATTCCTGCTCTGAGAATGGAGCCTCCAACATATGAGCCTTTTGGGCTATATTCTAGTTCCAAATCATAACACCAGGTGTCCTGAACATGGCCCCAGAATGACCAACTCTCCCAATTCTTCAAGGGACAAATGGAGTCCAGATGTTGTTGGATTACAGTAGATACATTCAATGTAATCCAATTCAACAGTAGTTGATGGTGGTGATATGCTATTATGTTCTTGGGCCCTGGCTATTCAGAGATAAAATAATGATAAGTCCTTGTCCCTGAGATGCTCAGTAGAAAAGGAGGGTGGGTGACGAAAAGGAAAGAGAAGAACAATAAGGAGGAGAAGGAAGAGAAAGAAGAGGAGAAGACAGAGTGGAGAGAATCAGTGATCTACGTGCAATCACATCATGAGACTATAATAGAAGTGAGACATGGTGTGCATGGAGGTCAAGAATAGTGACTCTGCAAACAGACTGGCCTACCACTTAACAGCTGTGGTCTGGCCAAGTTAATTAACCTCTCTGTCTCTTAGTTTTATTGTTCAAAAAATAGGGATAAATCTGTCCCAAATTCCCTGAGGTAACTGTGAGAATTTAATAAAATAATGTCGAAAGCCGTCATGAACAAGGCCTGATACACAACGAGCCCTTGCAGAGGTGGCTGTCAAAGTAGTGGTGGTGGTGGTCATAGTCACAACAGCAACAGTAGGGGTGGCAGTAGGAGCAGCAATCACACAGTAGCGGGAGCAGTGGTAGTAGCAAAAGTAATAGCAGCGGCAGTCAGAGGAGAGGCAGATGCAGCAGTACTGTGATAGGAGGCTGTAGGGACATGGGGACTCAGAGGACGCAGTGGTCCTTTCCTCAGTAGTCCCGAGGTGTGGTGAAGGTGACCCACGTGTTAGACAAATTTTCTAGAACATTCCTGGCAGAGGTCACAGAACCAGCCAAAGCCCTCAGGCAGGAGAGATCATGACCAGTTGCCCAGGGACCTGTAAGAGTCATTATAGTTAAAGATGGGATGTATGGAGGTGAGGGAGGTAGTACTCGAAGGCCAGGCTGAAAAGGTGAGTAGGGCCACATCATAGAGGGGTTCAGGTGACTGGCTGAGGATTTAGGGCTTGCTCTAGAGCCACGGAAGCACAATCGTGGATCTCACTTGTGGTGTGGCATCCCAGTGGGCCACCATCTAAGGAGGACTAGACCAGGCATGTTGGGGAATTGATGAGTGTGTGAGCTGTTTCCTGCTGCTCCTTTCCAGCCCTAACATTAGAGAACCTTACTCTAAACTCCACTTCCAGAGCCTGGCACCTTCTCTACTACCTGAGGTGAGCATTGTGGTCTCCCAGTGAATATAGTACATCTCTAACCAGACGTCTAAACCTGGATGCCAGCATTCCCTGGTAACATAATTAAGGCTGAGGTTGTTAGAGATCTCTCTCTGAATCACAGAAGAGGAAAGAAAACTGAGGAGACCAGGAGAAAGACGAGGTGAGAGATGGTGGGGGTCCAGGGGCAGAGAGAACATCTTGTCCTTGTGTCCTCCTTTCTCCTGCACCTCATGCTAATTCAGCCAGATATTCTCCACACCTAACCTTTTTTCCCATTCTGCATCAAGTGTGGAGAAGACCGGGCAGAGGGCAAGAGAGCTGTGGAGACTCAAAGGCCTCTGGGGCCACTTGTAAGCTTCACATGGACCTTCAGTGTCGTGAAGTCCAACCCTCATTTCACAGACACAAACAGTGAAGCTCAGAGATGCAATGAGCTGTCAGGCACTGAGGTGTCATTTTAGAGGTGAGTAAAGGGGACGAGAGAACTGTCTTGGGTCAGAGGGTGAATCCAGGGCAGAGGTGGGATTCAAACTAACCACAAACTATCCTGTGATCTCCAACTTAGCTCCTTTAACCCCTATATTTTTGCAGATGCACAGACTGCCCTCCATTGAGAAAAAGGGACAAGGCAAAATCCTACAGTAAAGCAGAGGCAGATGGACAGACATCTGGGGTTCATGACTTCTTCCTTCAGTGCCGGGACTAAGTCCTGTATTTAGCCTCAGCTTGTTCATGGTTAGCATCCTCAACAGAAAGCCTCTTCCAGCTCCTCAGGCTTGCAGATGGAAGCAGGCAAAGGAGATACTGTGGAGCATTCAGGTAATCCCTGCAGTGAGCCCTCCTAGGAGACCTCTGAGCAGATACGGCACACAACCTCAGCCTCTCCCTAGGACCAGCCTCAGGGCCAAGCCCTCTCTCCACTTCCACAGTGTTTTTGCCTCATCCTTGGGTAACCCACTCAGAGGTAACTGTGCCTCAGGCTGCGAATATGTGAACAGATGCAGCCAACCTATGAGAGAAGTAGAATGAACTTCTTACTACAAATGAGGAAACTGCAGCTGGGAAGCAGTGAGTAATGCCTAGAATGCCACCACTGTGGCAGCAAAGGCTTCTTTTGCCACCCCTCTGAGTGGCTACCCTGCAGGGTTCAGCATGCCTGTTGCAGAGAAATGGCTAATGAGGGGCTCCGTGCTGTCAGCCCAGGAGCAATTCCCTCTGTGCTCTAGACTACAGATAGGAGTTTTGTTTAGTTCAAAGACCTCATTAACGCCGAGGTTGGTGGGAACAGCTTCATATCTGACTCATCTTCAGGAATCAAAGACAACCAGAGCACCCCCAAGCAGCCAGGAGCAAACTGCTCAGCAGATATTGCTCCGCTCCTGCCTCCCAGGTGTTTCAGTGGCCTCCAACTAGAGAGAGTGAGTGGCCTCAGGGACCTCTGCTAGGGGCTAGCTTCATGGAAAAAGAGCAGAATTCTGCACCTGAGACCTTCCAGTGTCCACATTTGTATTGATCTTATTTAGGTCCTATCCTTCAGACCAGTATAGAAAGATTGCCCAAGTAATAGCATTAAACTCTACTGCTGAGCTGTGCTAGGCACAGGAGGAGAATATGAACTATGGTTGTAGGGAGAACTAGCTCTGTCATTAACTTGTTATGTGTGCCCTCTTTGAGTCCCTGTGCAGCCACCTGAGTGGACTGACTTAGAAATTCCTTCCAGCTATGATACTGACATGGTCCAGACTGTCCAGGGAGTGATACTGCCACTGGGAGGATCCAATGTAGTCATTCATGTAATTAGCATCCATCAAATACTTACTATGCATCATTCATTGCATCGAGTGCTAGGGTTGCAAGGCTAATCATGTCCACATGCTTGGAGATCCTTGATAATTTTAAGCAGCAGGAGCTTAGAAGCAAAATAAGTATAGAATAGTAGAGCTGTATTATGTGAATTTTGCCTCAATGCAAGAAATAACAATCCTGAATAATATACCTAAGATCAAAATGACATGAAAGGGTTGTAGAAGCGGTGGCCTTAATTCCTAGTCTGGCCCACAACACAGTTAAATGTATTCCAATAACCAGTGCTTAGGAGGCATTCAGCAAAGATTTGTTGAAAGAAACAGAGTAAGAGAAGAGTAAATGAGTTTGAAGGTAAAGGGAAGGAGGAAAGTAATTCAGGAAAGAGGTAGGTGGCAATATTACTGTCTACCTGTTACGAATAAGAAACCGAAGCTCAGCCAGAGGTTAAATAGCTTTCCTGGTCATGCTGGGAGCAACTGACAGATCTTATGCATGAATGAGGTCCTGTTAACTGACTGGACTGCGAGGGAAGGGACCAGGAAGGCAGAGTAAACATGGAAGGTATTGAGTGGAATTCATCACATCCACAAGGCTGGAGTTGGCCATGAAAGAGGCCATGCTACTTGGGGTGGAGACTAAGGGAATGATCCCACATAGCATCAGAGAGATGCAGGGACAACGTCTTGAGGCTAGTGGCATCTGAATCCTGGCTTTGCTGCCTACCAGCTAGATGGCTCTGAGGAAGGCTGGGCCCTTTTCCTGCTTAACATGGAGATTATGGTGCCTACATTCTAGAGTTTTCTAAAAAAGAAATAAGATAAGGTATGCGTAGTGCCAGACATTATTCCTGCGCAATAAATGGAAGCCTTTCACCTTTTTTCATGGCAGATAGGATAGGGAAGAAAAGGGCAGGATGCTCAGAGTTCTCAAACTGGCACCAACGTAAAGAAAATTTAACACATGATAGAAAAGCTTGCAGGATAAGCTCCACCTTCCACTCTGAGCTGAGTGCCTCTCTGGGGCATTATCAGTGACCATCCATAAACTGAGGTTCAAAGGGTCTAGAGTCCTTCCCTTCTGGAGGCCACATAGCTCACCTAGAAATGGGGATGAAATGCTGGAATGATGGAAAAAGTCCAGCTGAGCAATCAGTTATCTGATCACTGTTTTTTGATCCTAAACTTTCTTATGTTTCCTAGAACACAGAAGCTGTCTGCTTCTCTCTAAGAAGCCAGACCACAGGTGGGGTAATTCTGTAAATAAAAGGGAGCTAATGGTAGAATGGAATAGCAGCAGAGCCTTCTGGGACTTTTTGCTATGTTTAGTTTTTAATTTAGTTTTGCTTCCACAATATGAATTCATTTTTTCACAGGCAGACTTGCTGCTGTCATGACAAAGCCCAAGTTCTGTATACAGTCTCCTGGTCCTGTGTACAGTCTTAGCTGATGAGGTGACACCAGTTGACAGTTCATTCTGTCAGCAGAAATGATTTGTAGGAACAATATTCCCCTCTCTGTTTTGGACACTGGAGCCACAATGGTGAACAATAAAGGCACAGTCTCTGTCCTCAGGAATTTACAGGTCCCTGTCCTCAGAAATTTACAGCCTTGGGTCTTTGGGGATCTGGTGCCATATTCTTGTGTTATAGGCAGGAGTGAAAAATAGTGCAGTCCTTTTGGAAATAATTCGGTATATGTCTGCTGGTAAATATTTAGGGCCTGAAAACTATTCGCTCATTTGTACCACAATAATTCTATGTCATAAGAGATATTTTAAAAAGGAAAAATAAGAGATATTAAAAAAGGAAAAATTCCTATAAGTACAGAAGTGGGTATTCTAAATGTTACATTTCACAGAATTTTGAAGACAATCTTAGGACCAGAGAGAAGGGAGTATGTAAGTAATATGGAGAATGCTTGCTGTATGAGAGAAGGTAGTTATTAAAAAGCCAGTATAAAGAGTTTTCAATAATGTGGAAAATGTTTAGGGTGCAATATCAAATGAAAAATGCAGGGTTCAAAATTGTTTAGGCTGTAATGTCATGGCTAAAGAATAATAGCTTTTATACATTTATGTGATGCTTTTTAGCTTTCAAAGCAATTTCATATGCATCACTTAATTTTGAAATTCACAGCAACTCTTTAATAGAAGCAAGCCAGCGATTATCATTCCCATTTTTAGATTGAGGAGACTGAGGTTTGCTTAGGGTTATATATCTAATTTCACTTGCCCTAGAAGTGTGGAGAGTATAAAAGGATCATCATCAATGCTTTATATAATGCATTAAATTTTCTTTATGTTTGACACCAGCTAAAGAATTTTGAGCAGCCTGCCTTTTCTCTTCTCATCCTTTGTGTCTGCAGACAGGAAGGTGAAAGGCCTACTGCTGATTGAATTAAACTCATAATTTTATACAATTGTCTTGGTTTTCTTTCCACTACAGCTTAACTATGTAGCAAAATTCTCTGTGCTTTCATCCAAGTACCTCTGCAGCCAGAAATGGTTTCTTGCTATAGTGTATGAAATATCCCTGTTCGGGGGCCCTCAGTGACAACCTCTTTTATACTCAGGCAATGATAAAAGCAAGTAGGGGCAAAAAGGGGACCTACAAAAGTAAGGGGTGGAATGGAACATCTTGACCAGACCACCCTTTCCCACCTTTCTGGCCTCTCTTGCATTATCCGGTCCTTATGTTCTGTGCTTGAGCTGCACCATGCTGTCCCAGAGCACCTAGATGTCTTTAACCAGCTCTTCACCACTGGCCAAGCTTCTCTTCCCCCAGGACCTACTCCTCTACTCAGAGAGGCTCCACCCTCTGGCTGTTTTGAACATTTTGTAACTATTATGGTTTACCTCTAGAATGTTCCCCCCAAACCCTCCTGTGCTCAGAGGTGGGGCTTTTGGAAGGTGACTGGATCACAGGGGTGCTGTAGTCATCAATGGATTCATCTACTAATGAGTTCAGCAGCTGAGTGTGCTGTTAGGAGAGGGGCCCTGGTTAGCCACAAGTCACTGGGGGGACTGACCTGGGAGGGTATATCTCCCTCCCGGCTCCTGCCTTCGCTTTCTGTTTCCTTCAGCCATCCTGTTTTTGCATTGGTACCTGCCAGCCATGGATTGACCTTTCTATAATGGTGAGCCCAAATAAAATTTCCCTCCTTTAATTTGTGGGTGTCTGATATTTTGTCCTAGTGATGAAAAAACGAGTGATAAAAAAGTGACTAAGACAGCAACACCTTCTCTCACTATTTATAGCACCTTGTATTCTAGCTTCCTTTTATACTTTGGTTTTCCCCACAAGATAGTGAGCCTTCAGGGCCAGGGAATACACAATTCCATTTCATCTTCACAAAAGCATTTCAGATATAAGGTATTTTAATCTCAGTCTTATAGAGCAAAAAGCAGGTGTAAATAAATATTCAGAGTAACATAGCTAGGAAATGGCAACACTCATATTTGAACTCACAGCTACTTATATGTCTCCAGTTCCTCCTGTAACATCCAACTAGACCTTAGAGCTGAATGAATAAGGGAATCAGTGAGTGACTCAAAATAGTCCTTAACAATGTCCCTTCCCTGTGCATCCACGTTCACCTTCTCTCTGGTGACATCATTGTCATAACTCAGAGAAGAACTATGGCCCTTTCTGGTTTGCAGTTCACTGTACAGTCTGTTTTTGTGATCCAGTAGATGCAGTGGGCACAGAGGACAAGTTCAGCAGTTAATCAGGCAGCATGAGGATTGCCCAGCTCTGAGAATAGGACGGTGCTGAGAAAGCACAGGATGTACCTGCCAGCTCTTCCCCTTCCAGGTTAGCATGGAAGTGTTAAACAAGACTCATCCTGCAGCTCAGTGGAATGGAACTCAGTGGCCACTTCTGAGCTGCAATGATCTAGTCTCTCACATTTGCTAGACCTCAAAGGACTGTCAAGATGATTTGTCTTTATCAAAGTGCTTCTCAAATTTATTTCTTGATTATTAGGATAATCACTGAAGAGTCACTGTTCTGTTTAAATTATGCCATCATCAGGAGCTTATTTCCTTCTCTTTCAGTCCTTCTAGTATTGTCTAAAAACTAATTCTCAAAGTGGTACTCATATGTCTCTAACAAGAATCTACACACTTGCTAATTGTCCTTTTTAACTAAGCAAAAGCAAGTTGCCAGCAGAGAACCTTGGCATGAGACAACTTCCAGCTACAAGTTAATAATATTGTTTTGTTTAAAAAATTCTACTCATTTTTACAATTACCTTCTAGTTACAGTGAATGATAATATTTCATCATTTATGCAGTGATTTAAAGTCCCTATTATAAATGCACACATTTATGAGGGAATAAAGAAAGTCAATTGGAGGAAAAGTATTGTATAATCAATATAGAGGAAGAACACAGGTATAGGACAAATTGCAAAGGTATGGAAACAACCTAACAACTGGGGCATGATAGCTAAGTCCCGCTACCTATCTGGCAGGTGGAACAGAGGCACAGAAAGGGCAAGAGCTTTGCCAGAGATCATCTAGGAAGCTACTGGTTTAGTTCTTCTCATTCTCCTCAGCCACATATATCTCTTTAAGAACTCTTTCTATGTTTATTTCATGACCATTAAAAAAATGGCTAACTGGATTTCCCAGTGGTAAACAGGCACCCTGTGCTGCGGGTGGGGTCAGCATGGTGGCAGGTGCTGTACAGATGCCTTTGGCCACTTATTGGTTGAGCAGAGCTCAGGGAGAAACAGACCATTAGGAGATTACAATGCAGAGGAATGGACACAGCCTGCAAAACAGAGCATTAGTAAAGACCACAAAGATATACCTAAGAGAGGAAAATTAGCCTCTTTGTATCTGTAAATAAATCCATGGCTTGCAAACAAAAACACGCCAGAAAAACCAACTGCAAATACACTCCTCGAGAAGACCAGATGTCCCTGGAATCATTTTAATTAAATTGTGAGTCAACTACAAGCCAGAGGGGTGGGGGGCTGAGGGGAGTGGAATTTTGCTTTCTAGGACTGCCAGATGCAAAGTCCAATTTCCAGGATAATGTATCCAGGGTAGAAGAGGCTTTCCAAAATTTAATTACATATTGCCTAGCAACTGAGGAGAAGAACAGAAATGGAGTTGGGGACCTGAAGTGATGCATTAAGGATATTATGCCTCAGGTTGGAGAACACACATCCACACGGAGCTGTGGTCAGTGGGTTGATGTGATTCATTCCCAGAAGCCACAGAGACAGTTTTACCTACCTGAATTGTAAGCCTCATTCTGTTCCATTTCCCTTGCGCTGACCAACCCAGCAGCCTTGCAGAAATAGGATCCTGCTTCCTTCATTTTTCACAAGAGAAGCATCTTTTCTTTTTCTTCATATAAAGTAATAGATGCTGTTAAAAACTCAACAGTACAGAAATGTATAACGCAGCAAGTGAAAACTCTCCTGCCAAGTTGAGCCACTATGAATGTCTTGGTGCATGTATTTGCTATCATATCTAATATCTCTTTTTCTAATATTAATGAGATGTTGTGGTACATATTATTCCAAAAATCTACTTTGTTTCCCCAATTTTGATGGAAGTTCTTTTTAAAATTATAGTACAACAAACAAATAGAAAAATTCACAAATAATGAAATAACCATGGAGTACAAAACATAGACCATTAGCAGCCCCCTGTTTCTTACTGTCTAGTAACTTTTCCTAATTACTACTTCCTCCCCTCTCCTCAAGGGTAACCATTCATTTGACTTCAAATATGCATTAATTTGGCCCCGTTTTGAACTTCAGATGTAATGAATCATACGAAAAAATGTTCTTTTGTGTCTGGTTTCTTTGCTCAACATTTCATGAGGTTTGTTCATTTATTTCTGTGTAGCTGTGGTTCATTTTTATTTTTCTTGTACTCCATTCTATGGGCATGTAGTAACTGACTTATTCATTGAAATGTTGATGAATTTTTAGGTTGTCTCCAGTTTGGGCCCATTATAAATAGAGGTTCTTTATTTGTTTGGTACCCTGGAAAAGACACTTTCCTTGAGTGTACATGTAGGAATGAAATTGCCACTTTTCTAAAATATTTGTATCAATTTACACCTCCAACATCAGTTTGCCAAAGTTCCCCAATTCATCCTTTACAATGTCTGCATCATGTTTTATTGTACGGATATATCTGTAGTTTTCAAATGCTGAATTTTGTTGTTTCCAACTTTATACACATTTTTTAAAAAGCAATACTTCCAAAGCTGTATTCTTACATTTACCTTTGAACACTTATGTGATTATTCCTTAGGTTGAATTCCTAAAAGCGAGACTTTGTGGTCTCAAGAGACACATGTATTTAAAATTTTTAGATTTCTAGTTTACCTAAGTTTTTTTTTCCTGTGGTAAATTAATTTATTATGACTTCATGCTCCTTCCAGCCGTTCTTGAATTTCATTTTTTCAGGTGGCTTCCGTGAACACATTGAAATTACCAATTGTCACATAAAATGCAGGCCCTGGAACTGATCTCTCCATTTCTTGGATACCCAATTCTTAGACGAAGGAGTGCTGATACATTCGGGTTAGGCTGGCTGAGCACTACCCAGTTTTAAAGTGGGATATGAATAGTGTCAATAACTCTTTTTCTTTATTCCCTGTCTCCATGTAAGAGGGCCTGTATGGTGATGTTTTGTTTAGGTTATATTTTTAAATTGCCACAATAATCTGAAATATTTATGTTCTCCCCCATTTCTCAAGTAACGAACTTAAGGCTCAGAGAGGATGAAATTAACTTGTTAAGTGTGCAGAGCTTATCAAAGAGGAGAAAGGCTGGAGGCCATCTCCAATCAATTTCAAAGACCAGACTTTTGTGCTAACCACTGGACATTTTAATAAGGACCAAAGCAAGAGCCCAATTGTGAGGCTTTGAAGGATTATCATGGGTGAAGCTAACGAGACATGAGGCAGAGGTGCTATCTCCATCTGAGAGCTGAGAAGACCTCTCTGAGGGCAAAAACATGGTGTTTAGGAGCCTCAAGGAGACGTCCAGGTTCAGCTTTAACAGCTGCTTGAGGGTATGTCCTGTTACAGGCATACTGTTACTGTTCATACTGTGGTGTTCCCTCCCCACGCTTCCCTCTGTATCACTGTACCTCATCAAGGAAGGCAGAAGAGTACAAAGAGGGATGGGAATATCCCAGTCATTCCAGAGGCCCAGCCCTGCTCTCATCCTCTGAAAGCTGATCAGGGACATGGACTTAAGGAGCATGACACTAATGGCTTCCTGCTAAGGTGATTTATGCAAAGGCAAAGCATAGATTAGAAGTCATATCTCCTGGCCATGTTTTCCATATGAAGGATCTTCTATAATAAATCATTGAAACTTTTTGGTCTTGGCAAGAACTCTTTTTTTTTTTTTTTCAAGGAACATTGAAACTATAGTCATACACCACAAAAGGGCATTTTAGTTGGTGAGGTACTACATATACAATGGTATAGACCATATTGTCTAGGTGTGTAATGGTAGGCTATGCTATACAGCTTCATGTAAGTACACTCCATGATGCTCACACAATGACAAAGCCACCTAACAGTGTATTTCTCAGGACATATTCCCATTGTTAAACAATGCCTTATGGTATTATTGATGGTCATAAATGTATATACTAATTAGATTTCACGTATTTATTTACTTATTCGACAGCTATTTGTAGCAGGGGACAGCAAATACCTTTTTGTGTGAAAGGAGAGATAATAAATATTCCAGATGCTTAAGTCCTACAGCATCTGTAGTAAACACTCAACTCTGCCATTATAGGGTGAAAGCAGCCACAGACAGAGCAGAAAAGACAACTGTAAGACCACAAACAAAAGAATGAAGTTGGCTTCCTACCTCATACCTATACCAAATTGAGTCAAAATGGGTTATAAATCTAAATGTATCAGCTAAAACTATAAATTCTTTTTTTTGTATTAAATTCTTTTATTGGTACATTGTAGGTATACAACACAATTACATTTCTCATTGGGAATTGTACCTTTACATAATGCATCTTGGTTCTTATTTTTCCCCATTCCTAGCCCTCCCTTCACGCCCTCCACCCTTCCCTATTTACAAAGACTTTATTTCCATTTTTTCCATTTCTCATCATTTTTCCTTTCCCTTCTTTCCTTTCCCCTGCCCCTCCCACTACCCCTACCCCTTTGGACCTTTTCTTCCTATTTTACATTATTGATTATTCATTCTAATCATTGGTACATTTCAGGTATACAATATAATGACATTCAACATTGGAAATTTGCACCTTTACATAGTCTCTCTTGGTTCTTATTTTTCACCCTTGCCCAGCCCTCCCTTCAACCCCTCCAGTCCTCCCTATTTATGAAGATTTTGTTCCTTTTTTTCCATTTTCTCCTATTAATCCCATTCCCTTCTGTCCTTTCCCCTAGCCCTCCCACTTCCTTCCCCTTTGCCACTTTTCTTCCTATTTCACATTACCTATTATACATTTAGTCCTTATTTACACTTTCAGTTTCTCACACCAGAGAAACTATTTGGTATTTATACATGTGTGTCCTATTTATTTCACTTAAGAGTATCACCTCAATGTGCATTCACTTAGCTATAAATGTCTCTAATTTCTCATTTTTTATGGGTGAGTAATACTCCATTTTATTTAAAAAACCACACTTTCTTTATCCAGTCTCCAGTTGATGGGCATTTGGGCTGTTTCCAAGTTTTAGCTATTACAAACTGTGCTGCTATGAACATGGGCACACATATATCACTGTGGTATGATTCTTTTAATTCTTTGAGGAAGATCCCCAGCAGTGGAATAGCGGGGTCAAATGGGACTTCCAGTCCTAGTTCTTTGAGGTATCTCCATACTGATTTCCACAGTGGTTGCACCAGTCTACACTCCCACCAGCCAGTGGAGCAGGGTTCCTCTTTCGCCACAGCCCCGCCAGCATTTGTTATTGGTTGATTTCATGATAGCAGCCATTCTTTCTGGACTGAGGTGGAATCTCAGCGTTGTTTTCATTTGCATCTCTCGAATGACCAGTGATGTTGAGCATTTTTTCATGTATTTATTTGGTATTTCTACTTCTTTGTCTGAGAAATGTCTGTTCATTTCAGATGCCCATTTTTGGATTGGGTCTTTAAATTTGGGAGGTCTGATCTTTTTAAGTTCTTTATAGATTTGAGAGAATAGACCTTTGTCTGAGGAAGAGGAGGTGAAGATTTTTTCCCACATTGTGGGTTGTCTCTTCACACTGCTGGTGGTTTCTCTTGCTGTGCAGAAGCCTTTTAATAAGAAGAGATCCCATTTGTTGATTTGCTAGTTCATGGGCAACTGAGGTTTTGTTCATAAAATCTTTTCCTACACCGATGTCTTCAAGGGTTCTACCTAACCTCTGTTCCAACTGGTTCAGAGTTTCTATTTTAATATTTAGATCTTTAATCCATTTTGATTTTAGTTTAGTGCATGGTGAGAGATACAGGTCTAGTTTTAATCTTTGGCAAGTTGAAGCCCAATTTTCCCAGAACCATTTATTAAAGAGGCTATCTTTCCTCCAGTGAGGGTGTTTGGCTCCTTTATCGAAAATGAAATGGCTGAGTGTGTCTGGCATTGTTTCTGCATCTTCTAATCTGTTCCACTGGTCCTCAAGTCTGTTTCTTTGCCAGTACCATGCTGTTTTTATCACAGTAGCTTTGTAGTAGAGTTGCAGGTTGGGGATTGTGATACCCCCTGCCATGTCTCTGTTACCTAGAATTGCTTTTGCTATTCTGGGTCTCTTCTGGTTCCAAATGAATTTTTGGATTGTTTTCTCAAGGTCCATGAAGTATGCTGCTGGGATCTCAATTGGAATTGCATTAAATCTATATCGCAGTTTTGGAAGTATGGCCATTTTCACTATATTAATCCTTCCTACCCAGGAGCAGGGGATGTCTGTCCATTTTCTGATATCATCTTCAATCTCTCTTTTCAAAGAGCATAGTTTTCAGAGAAGAGGTCTTTGATTTCTTTCGTTAGGATGATTCCTAGGTATTTCAGTTTTTTGGATGCTATTGTGAAAGGAATTATTTGCCCTATTTCTCTCTCAGGGAGTCTGTCACTTGTGTAGAGGAAAGCTATTGATCTTTGTGTGTTGACTTTGTAACCAGCTACTTGACTGAATTTGGTTATTAAGTCTAGAAGCCTTTTGGTGGAGTTCTTGGGGTCTTCTATATACAGTATCATGTCATCTGCAAATAATGACAATTTGACTTCTTCATTACCTATCTTTATTCCTTTTATTTCTTTCTCTTGTCTAATTGCCGTGGCTAATGTTTCCAGAACTATGTTGAACAAGAGTGGTGATAGTGGACATCCTTGTCTTGTTCCTGATTTGAGTGTGAAGGATTTCAGTTTTTGACCATTTAGTATGATATTGGCTGTTGGTTTTTCATAGATGGCTTCTATCAGTTTGAGGTAGAGACCATCTATTCCAATTTTTTGTAGGGTTTTATCATAAATGCATGTTGGATTTTGTCAAATGCTTTTTCTGCATCTATGGAGATAATCATATGGCTTTTGTCCTTGGCTCTATTGATATAGTGTATTACACTGATTTATTTGCATATATTGAACCATCCCTGCATCCCTGGGATGAATCCCACTTGATCAGGGTGTATGATCTTCTTGATGATCTTCTGCATTCTGTTTGCCAGTATCTTATTAAGGATTTTTGCATCTATGTTCATTAGTGAGATTGGCCTCTAGTTCTCTTTTTCAGTTGGGTCTTTCTCTGCTTTGGGGATCAAGGTGATGCTTGCTTCCAGGAATGAATTTGGGAGTATTGCTTCCCGTTCAATTTCATTGAAGAGTTTAAACGGTAGTGGCAGCAGTTCCTCTCTAAATGTCTTGTAGAATTCAGCAGTGAAGCCATCAGGGCCCAGGCTTTTCTTAGTTGATAAGTTTTTAATTACATTTTCAATTTCATTGCTTGATATTGGGTTGTTCAGAATTTTTAGGTCTTCTTCGTTCAACTTTGGTAGTTCATATGTATGTAGGAATCTGTCCATTTATTCTGTGTTGTCCGTCTTGTTGGCGTATAGGTTCTGGAAGTAGGTATTGATGATCCTCTGGATTTCTGCTGGGTCTGTTGTCATTTCACCCTTTTCACTCCTAGTTGCATGGATTTGGGCCTTTTCTTTCCTTTTTCTGACAAGGTTGGCTAAAGGTTTGTCAATTTTGTTGATTCTTTCGAAGAACCAACTCTTGGCTTCATTGATTTTTTTGTATCATTCTCTTAGTCTCCATTGCATTGATTTCTCCTCTGATCTTTATAATTTCCTCCCTTGTATGAGCTTTGGGGTTGTCCTGCTCTTCTTTTTCTAGAAGCTTGAGGTTCAGCATCAGGTTGTTTAATTGGGCTCGTTCTGTTTTCCTAATATGCGTATTCACTGCTATGAATTTCCCTCATAAGATTGCTTTCATTGTGTCCCATAGATTCCTATATGTTGTATTGTCATTTAATTGAAAGAACTGTCTGATTTCTTCTTTAATTTCCTCTGTGACCCATTGGTTATTCAGAAGTGTGTTGTTCAATTTCCACATGTTTATGAAATTTTTTGTTTCTTTTGCTATGGATCTCCAATTTCATCGCACTATGGTCTGATAATATACAGGGGATAACTTCAATTCCTTTGCACTTACTTAAGCATGTTCTATGTGTGAGTATGTGGTCTGTTTTGGAGAATGACCCATGCGCAGCTAAGAAGAATGTGTATTCTGATTTTGTGGGGTGGAAGACTCTGTAAAGATCTGTTAAAACTATAAATTCTTACATGTAAGCATAAATTTATAGGTTAGGCAGTGGATATTTAGATACAGCACCAAAGGTACAAGAAGTAAAAAACAAAAATAGATTGGTCTTTATCAATATTAAAACTTCTGTGTTACAAAGGATATTCATCAAAAGTGAAAAGACAACCCACAGAAGAAGGGGAGTTTTTGTAAATCATATCTCTTAAGAACATGTACCACCAGTACATAAAAAATGTTACAACAATAAAAAGATTAATAACATAATTTAGAAATGGGCAAAGGTTCTGAATAAACATTTCTCCCGAGAACATACAAATGGTCAACAAACACATGAAAAAATACTCAATATAACTAGCCATTAGCAAAAAGCATATCAAAACAATGAGATATGTTTTCACATCCACTAAGATTTCTATAGTAAAAAAGACAGGCAATAGCAAGTATGGATGAGAATGTGGAGAAACTCAGCACCTGTACACCACGAATATAAAATGAGATGAATATAAAATGATACAGCACAGTCATTTAGGAACACAGTTTGGTAGTTCCTCAAAAGATTAAAGGTAGAATTCCCCTATGACCCAGTAATTCTACTTTTAGGTATGTGCCCCCCAAATAAAAACATATTTCTAGAAAACATTTGTACATGAATATTGATAGAATTATTCATAATGGCCCAAAGTACATCAACAGATATTTATTGACTGATGAGTGAATACATAAAATTTGAATCTGTACAATAGAATAGTATTTTGCCATAAAAAGGAATGAAGTATAAATATTTAATGCAACATGGATGTACTTCTAAATCATTATGCCAAATAAAAGAGCCAAGTCATCAAAAAACTCCATGTATTATATGATTCCATGTATATAAAATATTGACATTAAGCAATCTTTAGAGACAGAATACAGATTAATAGTTGCCTAGGGCTGGGAGTCAGGGGTTATAAGGAAATGGAGAGTGACTGCTGATGGATTTCTCTTTGGGGAAATGACTATAGCTTAAAATTAATTTTGGCAATAGTTGTACAACACTGCTTTTACTAACAGACATTGTACCAAATGCTAAATGGCTTAATTGTATGCAATGTGAATTAGATCTCAATAAAACTGTTAGATTGAAAATCCAACCAATGGCAGACTGTATTTGGCCCAAGGGCTATCATCTGCCAACCTCTGGTTTATAGGCTGCCAAGTATAATGCTGGACATGGAGAACACAGCAGAGAAAATGAAATATCCCCTGTCCTGGTGGAGCATAGTCTAGCAGTAAGGGCTGTTGTTACAGAATTAGAAATCACAATAGATGCTTCAAAGGAAAGAACGTAGGAGACAGCAGGCGGGATTGAGCAGAGCCTTGAAGTCATGAGGTAATCTGTAATTCTCTAAGTGCTCATCAAAGGCTCTCTCTGGCTTCTGTTCAGAGAATGGATTTGGGAGACAGTGCCAATGGACTTAGGCCAGCAAGAAGGTGGATGGACCAGAGACATTTGGGAGGTAGGGCAAAAGGTCACGAAAGTGGACCACATGTAGAGGAGTAGGGAGGGAGAAATCAAGATACCATACCAGTCTTTTGGCTCAAGCAGCTGAGTAGAGGAAAGTTTGGTTTTCTGAATGGATTTTCTGGGGTGGGACAAAATCCCAAGCACCTTAGAACTTGATCTTAGAAAAAGGGAGGTGCCCATTTATCAGTGCTTGTACATTTGAAGCTCACTGAGAAGGTCTGAGTGTGCATAACTCTCAGAACTGATTTTCCTCATTTGCTCAACTACAATAATCATACTTACCTTGCTGGACTGTCCTGAGGGGTAAATGAGTTAATATTTGTAAAGCTCTTAGAGCAGTGCCTGGCACATGGAAGCTAGCTGGGAAGCTAGGTGGAGATTACCTCCCTGGGGAGAGAGCAGTTGGGAGAGTCAAGACCCTTTCTGTCCCCATGTTTGTCACCTATGATGGCCTCCACCTCCTTGAGGTGCTGGCATGAGGTTTGGTACCCACTGGCTTGAGACCCGACCCCATGGGTGAGGGGCCAGGAGGTGCATTGCTAAGGCCCCATCCCTGGCGGCAGACCCGCTGGACTGAATCCCAGCTCTGCTTCTCACCAGTGGTGACTTTGAGTACACTGCTTACGGGCTACTCATGCCTCAGCTTCCTCTCCTGTAAAATGAGAAAAGTCGTTCCTGTGCCAGAGAAGGAGAGTCATCACTGTGCAAATTCAGTGAGTCAATGCAAACGATGCTCTTTGAGAAGAGGCTGCCCTGGGAGTGTTTGTCAGTCTTTGTTTTGGGAGGCAGGGCTGGCCCTTACAGAAGGCAGGAGGCAGAATGTTTTGTGAGTGTCCTTGGGGATGTCCTTCTACCTGTTGGAGCAGATTTTCCTCTAGGGTGAGAGGTAAGAAGCCACTATCACAATCAAGGTGACAGTCTTCTCCCTTTTCCCCTTCCTTCCTGGATGGGCATGTGAATAACCAGCTTTGGCTGTCTTGTGTAAACATCAAATCCTTGTTGAGCCTGTCCCCTGGAAGGGCTGCATCCATGTGGCCCTCATGAGGAGGGGCTTGCTGAGGCAGGGCCACCTCCTGAGGGTGAACGTCTCTGGTGGCTCAATTGTGGCAGGGAGATTGGAGGGCCAAGCTACAGGAAGTCCACACCTTGGAATAATTAAAAGTGCTCTACAAATGGCAACTATTTTGAGCAGCACTTGAAGAAATAGCACTTATCGATGCTAATTAACTGCAGCAGGGCAGTGGGGGCCTGTCACACCTTTGCCAGCTTCTCCCCTGGAAGGAAGTGTCAAACCCAGCCTCCTTCCCCTGGCCCGGCTCCACTGTCTGCCTTCCCCAGTTTCCAGAATGGGCAGAACGGGAGAAGGTCAGGATGAGCAAGGTGTAGCTGGGAGGAGGGTAGTGTGTGTGCTCCACTTTTCCCAGGATAGATTGGTGCCACCAGGATCGGGCCAGAGGCCCCACCCACCATATCTCCCAGGACAGCTTCTCAGAAGGGTGGGATCTTCTGTGTTCTCAGAGTCCTCAGAGGAGGACCTTGCAGTCTGAATTACAGGAGGAGGAGAGGGCCACCGGAAAGTGGAGGCTGATGAATTATGCATGGCTGCAAGGTGGGATGGCAGACAGGTGCCTGATGGCTTTGATGAGTTGCCAGCAGCGGGCAGCAACAGAGAGCTGGGTGCTGAGTCACAGCAGAGGGCTGATTATTAGTCTGTCAGCTGCGGGTACCCTGGGTGGGGGTGAGGTCTTAGACTGAGTCACATTGCAGGGGGAGAGCTTAGAGTTGGGTCCCCTGAGCCACCCTGTTTCCTCCTCTCCTCCCATCTGCAGGCCTCCCAACACCTACCCCCAAGAGTCAGCATTGCAGCTGGGTCAGGGAGGTCTCAGCCAGGAGGACACTAGGACCCCTAGCAGGGCAGAGGTGTGAATAGTCTTATGTTGCTTCCTGTGTCTGAGCTTGCCTTGTAGACATCCTCTAAGCCCAGCCTGGGAATCAGCTGAGCTCAAGCCAGGAGTTGGAGCTGAGCTCAAGCCATGGAGACCTGAGCCAGAGGGAAGCTATGACCCTACAGACTACCTGAACCAGGGTCAGTTGGCAGGGACAAGTGGAGAGATGCACAGGGACATGAGAGCAACCAGAGACACCAGAGCATCCAACCAGAGACAGATGGATGGATTGGTTCACTCACTCATTCACTCAATTCCTTCACAAGTATATGGTTATGCAGTCCTGAGCTGTTATGTGTCAGGTATTCCTCCAGAGGCCAGTAATCAAGGGACTAATAAGACCGGGCGACTCCTATTCTCATGGAATTGTATGATACAGAGACAGACAGTACACAGGCACACAATTAATGCACACATTGATTTCAGATAGCAATTAAGTGCTTCAAAATAACCAGAAGAGTATGATGTTATCCCCTGGGGGAAAGGGAGGCCTACTTAGGACAAGGTGGTCTGGAAAGAACACTTTGGGTAGGATGATTTCCAGGTGATATTTATTTGGGCGTAAGAAATCCAGAGATCCAAGGGCCTGAGGCAAAAAGAGTCTAGATATTCTGACTGCCAAGAGAATAATGTGGCTGTGGCCAAAGTAAAGTAGGGACAGGTAGGAGGGGAGGTGAATGCCAAACAGGTCTGAGCCTGCATAGAGTGGTGCAGAGGCGGGAATTCTCAGTGTCCCGGGGAACTGATGATGATTTCCTATGAAGCAGAAAAACTAAGGGTGTGATGGAGGAAGCTGGTGGAGATGTTTATCCAGAGCCTGCAGGGTAAGCTGAGAGCTGCGGGAGCAGTGAGACTCTTGAAGGCCAAGGGGAAAAAGAACACTTTGGAAGTGCTGTTGTAAGTTGGACATGCATATACATTGTACCTTTTTATTTTATGGGAAAACAAAATTTTGTTACAAAATATCCAGAGAGTACCAATAGTTAATACACTGTGTATCGTTATCTCACAGTAGTTACTCAGAGTTCCAGACATAGACCCAAAACGATTCTTACAGAGAAGAAACAATCAGATAATAACACAAAACTTTCTCTTCACGGAACTAAAAGAAACTAGTAGTATAAATGAAATAAATTAGCATATATATTAAAATATTTCTGAAACAACGGAATGGGTAATTTGGGGAAGTAGGGAGAAGCTCAAATACTTTGTACTTTTTATTTTCTACATCAGTTCTCATCCCAGATAAGCTCAATGATGTTGACAGTTACACCGGAGAAGCAGTGGGCTCCATCTCTGAACCAGAGCCTGTGGTCTTAGGCACAGCCCTCTACTTGGGAGAACTGAAGGCCGTATTTAAGATCTTGCATTCCAAGCTGTGTATTTGGCATGTGAGGATGTGGCATGCAGAGAGGCTAAACTGTGACAGTAAGCCTGGCTAGTGTGAGCGGAGCCAGGATAAATTAAAATGCAAGATCTTAAGTACGCTTTCCATTCTCCCAAACGGAGCATGGTGGCTAAACTTGTGGGCTCTAGGTCAGGATCAAGTTCCACTACTTTTTCCTGAACCAGGGCAAGGGCTGAGTTATTCTGACTTGTGGTGTAGGCTTCTTCCACCACACCTTTGGAAGGATTGTGGTGCAGTGTGAAAGCCAGAAGGATTTCCTGATTTCATAACTTAAAGCTGTGAGAATTTAGACAAGTTTCTTTATCTATCTGAGCCTCAGAATCCTTATCTGTAAAAATGGGGTATGGCTATAGATTTCAGTCTAATGAAAGGATTCTTGTAAAGAGTACAAGAGGTAATGCTATACAGCAAAATCACCTGATGCAATGCTTTGAGGGCTCTGGCATACCCAGGACTCAAGCCCCCTTGCACTGATACTGCCCGGGCATGTGCCTGTGGCAACCTTTGGACCCCATGCCTCATACTCCCCTCTTTATGAGCCTCATGAAGAGCCTAAGAACCTGTTTTGGCTGCTCCTGGGGCTTCCTGCAGGGGACCAGTTCTTGCCTATCTTCTTCTGGGTTGGATCTTGATTTTAGTCTTTCTTGCCTCAAAAGTCTTCCAGCGAAGGTCCAGCTGTCTAGGCCTTTTAGCCTCACATGCGTGAGTCTACCCCCTTCTAGATTCTAATATCAATTTGACTGCACTCAATTTTGCTCCTCCTACTACGATTGGATAGATGAGAACATCTAGGGATGCCCAGTGAGAGGAGAAGATGCCGCCTTACCTGCCCCCAGACCCCTTACACTATATATTGTGCCCTTTTTTGGAGCTGACCATATGTGAGGAAGGGATGGAAGAACTTTAGACCTCTGCTTCAAGTAAGATTGCCAGAAAAAGGTAGGGTATTGTTTAACCTTGAATTTCGGACAAATAAGACATTTTTTAGTAAAAGTATATCCCAAATGTTGCATGGGACAGACTTATACTAAAAAATTATGTGTTGTCTTTCTGAAATTCACACTTAACCACCTGCTCTGTATTTTCATTAGCTAAGTGACCTTAGTCTCAAGCAAGCCATGCTTACCATGATCCAGCCCCCTAAGCTTGAACCTCACTTCTGATAGTGGTTTAACCTGGTCCAGGACCGGGCCAAACACCCAGACTGGACAGATATGTCTCCATTCCCCTGTGAGAGAGCTGGACGAGATAACATCTACCATCAAAAGCACCCTGGCTTGCCCTTTCTCTTACTGTCCCACTGGCCCCGGTGTCTTTCCCCTTAGTGGCTCACAAACCTCCCTCATCCCAGCCTCTGCAGCCCATCTCTCCTGAGCACTGGCCCGAGCCTCAGGTAGCCTTGGTGCTAGCTGGCCTGTTGGTGCTCATCGTATGCTTTTTGGGTATCTTGTTATCCTGTGGGGCTGGCTTTTCACCAGGAAACATCTCTATGACTAGTTGTACACTTCCTTCTTGAGAATAGTCTTGTCCTGTTACAATTAACTGCCCTCCTTCTCTTGCCCAAAGCCGTGCTCCAATAACAGCTAGCATCTTTGAGCTCCAATAGGGTGGGATCATGCATTTGACAGTACCAGTCACATGTCACATGCTTAGTTAATATTTGCTGAATCAATACAAACAGAATGGAAAACCGAGACTCTGAGATAATTGGACTCATTATAATTTTTGTTATTAAAAATACAAATCCTCTAGTTAGGTAAGCAGAGTTTTCCAGAATATCACCAGTTCCATTTGGTCACACCCCATGGTCCTCTTACCACAAGCCACTTTTTGTAGCAATTAAGAACTATTTATTTTCTGTAGCAATAGTGACTCAAAGTGACCAAGAATCCCAGTGGAGAGAGAAAAGTAAAATTGAAAAGGCAAAGTTTTGGGGATGATTTAGGCAGCAGGATTCTCAGCTCACAGAGAGGGTTTTGGGTCTCTTTCACTTAACAAACATCAGGCACTTAACTGTTCACTGTGACACTATTCCAGAGCTCACAGGGGGCTGTGGTCATCTTTAGACTCCTGGGTTGGACATTTCTCTGGCTTCTTCCTTTAGCTCCTTTCCCCGCTTTTCCCTCCCCATACCCTATCTGAGCTTCAAGAAGATGCTTAAAGAACGCAGCTGTATGAAAACTCGTAGCTGGCCACATTTCATGGGAGGTACTCGACTCACAGGAAAATGATTAACTGGATGGATTTTTTAAAAACAGAATAATCCCCTGGAAAGGGTGAAGGCCCCAAGAAGGAGGAGTGTAATCTTCCCTTGACCATGCCACTCCATGGAGGCCTCTTAATTCCTCTAAAGAGCAGTAACATTTTACTGATTATCACCAAAGAGAGCAGAAAAGTAGTTATATTTAGGGAAAAATCTCAATTTTGAGAACCTTTTAAGAAAAGAAAGGAAGTACTTCAGGTTAGATATGTTTAATAAAGTGAGGGGATTAAAGGAGAAGGAGATTCAAAGTGTGTGGAATCAACTATGTTCTCATCTGTAAAATGGGACTGAAGTTATAGCTTTCTCTAACACCCTAGAGTCATTGTGAGGATGAAATAACACAGGAAATATAAACTCATTCTTCTTGAGCAATTATGCACAGAAGGGAGAGGGTCTCAGTGTCTTCCACATGGAGTCACTGCCTTGGAAGGCTCTCAGAATCTTGTCAGTGCAGAGCCCTAGGACACCTGGTCACTTGGAATACGGCATGTGTTTAGCAAACAAGACTTTTATGATCCTTTCAAACAAAAACATCTGCAACCAAGCAAATGTCTTAAAAATAACTCAAACAAAACAAATTTTAGTAACTTACATTTTTGAGCTTTCTTTCTACTAAGCATTTATACTGGTAACCAGCACTTTATTGCTCTATCTCTATTGAATCCTTCCAACAACTCGATGAGGAGGATAATTTCAATCTCTATTTTATAGATGAGGAAAATGAATCACAGAAAAGGTAAGATGCCCAAGATCACACAGATCAATACATGATAAAGCTCCTTTACTAGTAAAAGATCCCATCCTCTTAAATATCCTATTTTACATTCCCTGTGTCTTCATTCATTCCACAAACATATATTGGACAGTTATTCTGTGAATATCACCATGCTGGACATTGGGAGGACTGTGAGAGAGGAGCCTGCAGAGTCCAGCCATCACTGAACTTGGAATCTGCTTTCCATGCTTCTCTAGATGGGCAGGAAGTGGAGGAAGTGCAGCCTAGCCCCACAACACAATGTGGTATTCAGAAGACAGACGGTATTTGTGGCCTTCTGCAGAACAGCTGAGACCTGCAGCTTCCCTTGCAATGTTCCTGTTACCCAAGAGCCTATGCACTATGGTTGGGATATAAGTTTGGCATCAATTCATCTAACGCTTGCTTTCCTGAGCCAGGAAGCAGAACTCTGCAGTTTGTCTAAAGCTAACAAAAGCCCAAGAATGTGTGCTTTGCCACAGCTGACACTAAAGTATTTCCACAATTAGAATAGGCAATAGCTGTTAGGAAATCCATGGTTATTCTTGACTATTTTCATTCCTGTCTCCCTCTCTCTTAGTATGGTATCCTGCACCTGCATACTGAATACAACTTCAATGAATAAATGAATGAATGAAGCAACCTCAAGTGAGTTTATGGCTTAGCTTCATACAAGCACTATAGACTCTGCTTCTAGCTCCATCCAACCAATTAACATACAGCTGAACTTGTGCTCAGGAAGAGCCACCTGGAGGACTATGGGGATGTTTTATGGGAATTAGACGGTTAATCCTGAGCAAGTTGGTCAGTCTGTACCCACCTAGCACAGAAAGAGTCCAAATCCTTCTCTGTTCACAGACTGTTCCTGGAGGTCTCTTCCATTGCCAGTCTTGAAACCTCACCACACACTGATGAGCTCTAATTCTGTTGGAGCCCTGTCATCTCTCTCTTGGCCCCAGATGTACACACCACTGTGCCAGCTGATCCTCTCCCCATGAACAGTTCATGAGTACCACAGACTCCAGAAGGACACGACAGAAAACTCGAGATCACAGTCCCTTTCTCCCATCCCTTAACACAGCAGCTCCTTCTGCGTTCTTTCTATGAGTGGATGGACCACGATTTCTATAAAATAAGGAACAAAAACTGAAACAAAGTCAACATATATTTTACCTTTTTGTGTTCTATGTACCCTGCATTCTCTCACAACAATCAAATTTCTTTTTTCTTTTTCACATGAGAAAACTGAAGTTCAATAGATAAAGTATCTTTTCTTTGGTCATAGCATTAGTAAGTGAAAGAATTGGATTCTAATCCAGGCAGTCTGGATCCAGAGCCCAGTGTGTCTAAACGACAACACTGTCCTGCTGCCTTGGTGCTGCATTGGGCATACTGTGTTTGCAACCCTACACCCTTGAGCGTGGCCATTCTTCTGCCTTCCCGTGTCCTGCTCTCAGTTGCAGGAGGCTGATCTCTATGTACTCATTATCTGGGCTCCCCTATCTTTTGGGTGAAGGTGGGACATGGCAAATGGGAGCTTGGAAAGTTGGAAAAAGGTTGGGATATCTATTCCTTAATGCCTTCCCTCTCTGCCTCATTCTAGCACTAGCAGGACGTAATTCTGGGTGACAACTCCTTCCTGGCTCCAGTAACACCATTTGCCACCTGCTCCTTCAGGGCAAGAGTAGTGATAGTTCCCCTCTATTGGTTTGCCCTTGGTACTTCTCTGCAGCTTTTGATTTCTTGCTCCTTGTGCACACTTCTGTTAGCAGCCTTGTCCTTGTCTTTCTTACTGGAATCCCAGCTGATTTAGACTCCAAACCTGAATGTTATCAACACACTTTTCCCTCCAATCATGCCTGCGTCCCAGCATTATGACAACCTGTGAATTCTGCCCTTCTGGCATTCCTAGTATATTGTTCTTGCTCTTTGCTCCTACTACTTGAATTTGGATTTTCCCATTAGCTTCCCACCTGACTTCCCTGCACACAGGCTGTCACATTTCCAATCTATCTGCCACAACAAATTCTGCCCAAAGCCTGATTCACTCTTCCACTTGCTTCTTTGACTCCCTCAGTAGTTCCCCAAAGTCCAAAGAATAAAATCAAACTCCTAAGCCTAGAATAGGTCTTAATTCATTTTTATATTTCTCCCAGAGCCTTGCCTGAATTCAATATATGTTGTGGTGAGTGAACAGAACATTATCATTATTTGGGAAGCTCCAACAAGGTAAAATGCCCAGGGACACAGGGCTGCAGCGAGAGCATCCTCAAAGATCCCATAATATCAGACAGTGTTGTATACCCCAAATGAGCAGCTTCAAAAACCCTTCCAAGACACATCATTTTGCCCTTTCTACCTCCTTCCAGTTCCACGGCTGGGACACCCAGCAGATCTTCATGTCCCTCTCCTATCCTTCAGGGAGGTAGGATTATGGATGGGTAGGAGGCTGAGCTGCAGTCAAACTGCCAGCATCTAGCCCCTGATTCTTGTGTGTGTTTAAATGAATTTCTGGACTCCTCAAAGACTATTTTATTCTCTGTAAAACATGGATAGCAATAGTACCCACATGGAGTTTTTGAGAAGAATAAGTGGTATGATACTTATAAAGTACTAAGCAGAGTATTATGTACAGAATAAACCTTCTGTTATAGTGTAGATCTAAAATGTCCTACCCAAGTCTCATGTGTTCAGAGGTGGGGCTTTTGGAAAGTGATTTGATAATAGGAGGTGGTATATTCATCAGTGGATTAACCAACTGATAAGTTTATAGCTTATGAACGTGTTGTTAGGAGGTATGGGCTGGTCCAAAGAGGTGAGTAATTTGGGAGTGAAATCTGGATACATGTACTCCTGTCCTTGGCTCCTTCCTTCTCTCTCTGCTTCCTGGCTGCTGTGGTGACAGCTTTTCTCCACCATGCCTTTCCACCATACTGTTTATCCCTTGGAGCCTGCCAGCCATGGACTAAACCCATTGAAATCAAGAGCCAAAACGTGCTTCTCTTTCTTTAAGGTCTTAGGTATTTTGTGCCATCTACAGAGAAGTGACTAATACTCCCTCAAAAATGTGAGGGGGTGTTTCTTATATGCCCTATTGTGGAACAGAACAATCCTATTACATATTATTATTCATATCATATAAGCTATGTGTATTCAGCAGTGCTTGCACACAGACTTTTATTTAAATCTCTTGGAAATACTGTGAAGTATTATTAGCTCTGTTTGTAGAAGAAAATAGTGGCACACAGAAAGGTTATGCATCTTGCTGAGGTCACATCATTATAAGTGCTGGAGCCAAGACTAGACTATGAGACTTTTGATGCACTGTTTATGTTTTTTTTTTTTTTTGCTTGTTTGTTTTTTAAGACAGGTTCTCACTATGTAGTTCAGGTTTGCTTTGAACTCACTATGTAGCCCAGGCTGGTCTTGAACTCCTGGAAATCCTCTCACCTTAGTCTTCTGAGTGCTGGGATTATAGGTTACTGATCACATTCTACGTGCTACACTGTCCAGTTAAAAGTCAACTCAGCCATGCACTAGGGTGCATACCTGTAGTGTCAACACTCAAGAGGCTGAGACAGGAGGATCACTATAAGTTCAAGACCGGCCTGGGCTACATAGTGAGTTCAAGGCCAGCCTGAATTACCTGAATTACATAACAAGACTTTATCTCAAAAAAAAAAAAAAAAAAAAAGTCAACTGGTTTGTCATGGGCTAGTTCAAATGCTGCTTCCTCTCCATGATGTCTTCTCTAAATTCCTCAGTCCTTCTTCTGAATTCTGTAACCACACCAATTACAGACCCATCCAGATGGACTGAACTCAGTAGGGTATTCATCTCTGAAATTATGTTTCTGGCTCTTTCACTAAACTCTGAATACTTCAAGGGCATAATTTCTGTCATATTCACACATGCACTCTCAGTGACCATCTCAGTTCCTTGCATGAAGTAGATTGTAGGCTAGGACTGGTGGCACAAGCCTGTCATCCCAGCCCTCTGGGAGGCTTAAGCAGGAGGATCACAAGCTCAAGGCCAGTCTGAGCAACTTAACCATTTAGCAAGATCCTGTCTCAAATTGAAGAAATAAAATAAAGGGACAGGTTGTATCTCAGTGTGAAAGACCTGGGTTCAATCTTTATTACTGCAAAATAAAGGAAAGAAAGAAAGAAAGAAAGAAAGAAAGAAAGAAAGAAAGAAAGAGCAATAAATGTCAGGATTTATCAGTCACAATAAAGTTGTCAATGTTGCAGAAAAAACCACTCAAAAGCTCAGTAGCTTTCAAAAAATCTTTAATTCTCATTCTTTTTATGTTTTCTTTGAAAATTGATTGGAACTCTGTTCTGTCATCTTGACTCTGGGACCCTGACTGAAAGAGCAGCCCCAGACTGTGTTATTGACAGTCTTGTGAAGGTGGATAAAGGGAAGATGGAAAAAGACACTCTGGCCCTTAAAGCTTCTACTTGGAAGCAATTCACATGCTTCCATCCACATCTCTGTGGCCAAAGCAAGTAAGTCACATAGCCGGGCCTGACATCACAAGGCAGGGAATGTAATTTTCTTCCAAAGAGGGGTTCTGATTTTAGAAGGACAGAAGTCTGATCTATCAGAAAGCAAACAGCAAGTCTAACCTCTAACCTGGTTTCACTTACAAAGGAACCAACAGCTGGTTACTGACAACCCACTATGAGTCAGGTAGTGTCCTACATGGTCTGGACATGTGATCTTCACACACACACACACGGCACAGGTCATCCTTTTAGTTTTACAGATAAATACATGAAGACTTTAGCAAGCTGACTAAATAAAGGCATTAAGATCACAGAAACAGTAAAACAGCAGGACTCAGATGTGACCTGAGCCTAAAGCCACTCCTCTCTCTCTCTCTCCTCAATCACAGTCTTTAGGGTTTAAGCCTCCTGATTAAAACACATCACTCTTTCTACAAGAGATGGATGAACTCTTGCTACTACAAGTTTTGCCCCTGAAGCAGCAGGATTGGCACCACTGGCCAGCCATGGGGGTGTCCAGGTTCCACCCCAGAGCTGTCCAATCAGCAAATGAGTCTTAATGAGATCCCCAGGCGATCTGAGACATTTGGAAACCACTGCTGTAGTTACCAAAGGAAAATAAAAGCATTTTTTCCTTCTCTGCTGAAATCAGAGAGCAGGAGAGAGCTGACTGTGGTGCTACCCACTGTTAGAAAGCCTCATCAAGTTAATTTTGTTGAAACAGGAGAAAATGACATAAAACCTTCTCCTTCATACTCGTGTGAGAGCAGCTTTCACAGGAGCTGCTGAAAGCCTATGACCTTAATTCCTCTTCCAAGCCTTTCCCCAATTCTCCAAATCCTAACACTCCCTCTGTCATCAGTTAGGTCAGCAAGCATGCTGCTGCAATCCAGGAACTGTGCCAAGCACTGGAGTGTTGCAAGGGGCCCTGCCCTGGGGAGGCTTACTGTCTAGCAGGGGGAAACAGCATGCAGACAGAATCTCACTGCACAGTGGAACTGGTGTTCATACAAACAGTACACTGTGGGATCCTAGAAGAAGACACTCCTGGCTGTCTTGAGGCATCAGGTGGAGGAGAAAGATGTCAAGGTGTGAACAGGAGCCTGTGCGCAGGCCTTAGAAGGGCCTGATAGCTTTCAGGCAGCGGCCAGGATGTAGGAAGCCACTGGGGCAAAAAAGCAGCTCTGAGTATTTCTTGTGCCTGGGTTTGGAGGGAAGAGGAGCAAGACCTGCAGCTATTTCCAGGTGTCAATGTCTAGAAGTGCCATGTGGTGGAGCCTGACGTGACTTGCAGTAGGAGGATGCAGAGGGCTAGGGTCTGGTTAGGAGAAAATTGGGTCAGTCGCCTTTGGGTCTTCTTGGCCTTGACTGCTGGAGGGCTCAGACCCTACCCTGTTTCTGAGGTAATCTGGAACAGGGCAGGCAGTGGTTTTAGATTTTTACCATGCCATTTGAATAAGTGTCTTAATTTAATCAAGGGCAAATATATACATAAATGGTTAGGCCAAAAAGTACAGAGAAAGATCACCTAACCCAGCCATTGGGGAGGTCAGGGAAGGCTTGCAGGAAGACAGGGTCATACCAGGCTCTGAATGCAGGGTCTGAATTTTAAAGAGTGAGAGTTAACTTAGTAGAAGAGATAGGAGTGCAAAAAGTGGAGGAGGAGGGCAAGTAGGGCAGGACGGGTAGGGCATAGTGAAAATAAAGAGTCCCTGCATCCCTGCATCGCATGTGTGTGCATGCATTGAGTGCGTGTGCGTGCGTGCGTGTGTGTGTGTGTGTGTGTGTCTGTGAGCTTGTATGGAGACATGAAATCAGAAGGAAGCAGAAGTGAGTGTTTGCCTCCCAAGGTTCCACAATTGCCTCAGCTTACGTGATCAAATCTGTCCCACACCTCCCACTCCTGCTCCATTCACTCTAGCTTCTGCAGTTTGGCCTCCAGGCCTGGTGACTCCCAGCAGCCAGGAGGAAAAGAGCATTCTTGGCCCCAGGGAGCACCAGCGGGGTGTAGATCAAAGAGAGCTGCTAAAATGTGGAGGGCCCTGGTGAGGGAAATACAGCTGTGGATGCACCTGGGGGGCCAGAAGAGTTGGCTGTCTGTCCTGGAGCATACTTGTCACAAGTGATAATGGAGGTGCCCCTGCATGAGGAGGCAATTAAAGCCCAATTAACTTCTGTGACCTGCAGTTCTGAGTGCATGTCAGAAAGAGATTTGGAGACCATTAAATAATGGGCTGGGTGAGAGAAGGGAGCTGCAGGGTAAGGGCAGTAGGAGGAAAACCTTTCTCTGCAGCCAACAGCTTTTGGGTTTCTGGGCCAAAATCAGTCCCCAGTATAAGGGAGTAGGAGCTCACTGCATGGAGGGAGCAGAGGGGTCCCCAAATGATCTCCCCTCCCTCTCAATCATTCCTCTCCAGGTCTTCCCTAAAGAATAGATGCAGTAACTACAAGTGACGTACAAGTGAGTACAAATGCTTCCCGAGACAGGAGGGGAGGGGACAGGAGGGGACGGGGACGGGAGGAGAGCCCTCCTGACAGCTGCCTCCTAGGAGCCTGCATGGTTTATTAAATTAGCAAGTTTCTCTCTTGTGGCGAGGGCACTGGAGAATGAAATGCCAAATGGATCAGTTTCATGGAATCTGAGACTGATGAATGTTCAGAGCAAGAAGGCTCCTTGGAGAGCATCTGGTCCAAACTCCTTCATTTTTCAGACAAAGAACCTGCAGTCCAGAGATAGGAAATAACTTTCCTAAAGTCGCAGTTGGTACTTGAAGCCCCACACTAAGAGGCATCCAGTGATAGAAGGTGAATTCTCTCCATAATTTATCACTTCTATGTATTTAGTGTTCTTTATATTGAATTTACTTTTGATGAGGAGTACCTGCAATCTCAGAGGTAATTTACTGTGAAAGATAATTCCTAAGATTTCCCATCATTATTAACATTGACTTGAATTATGTTGCATTTTATATTGGAACATGGGTTTAATTTAACCCAGGGCAAACGATTTTCTCCACTAAAAAGAAGAAACACCTTTCCTTTCCACAATGGTAGGCAGCCTGGCTTCTCCAGAGATAATACTAATGAGAGTTGCAATTCTTTGCTTATGTCTGCCTTCTCAATCAGATGCTCACACCTGTCTTTTAAATCTTCATTAGTGCCCACTGTTAGACTGGACACCTTGGGACAGATCATCAGTTCTCGTAGCAGCAGAGAAGCAACAAACCAGACACAGGAGGGAAGAGTTAGCTAGGTTGAACTCGAGCTAATAAGCATCAATTGCTAGGCACTGGGCTAGACTCTGGGCACACCAGGCCAAGAACCAGGCCATTAGGACCCACTCTTCTTGGGCTTGTGCCTCAGCAGGACTGCCCAGTCTAGTGAGAACCCAAAAAGGGATATGGAGGAGTATAATGCCCCAATTAAACCTAACCTTCTTCCAGCATTTGTATTGATCTAGTCTCAGCCCAGGCCATATCCCATTTTCCCAGTATGGAGTTCCTTAGTCATACTAGCTAATTTCAAGTGTTCAATGTCCACCCACTATGGGTGCCATATTGAATGGTGCAGGTTTGCATCATTCTATCACTTTAGAAAGTTCTATTGGATATCAGTGTTTCAGAGGCTGGTTTTGTTTGAGTGGTTCTTGCTTATTCAAGGAGATATCATACTGCTTAAGGCCTGTGAGAAAGTGAGCAAGAGGTTACTAGATTTGGGTACTGGAGTGTCTTCTGTGGGGAAAGCAATAGGCAAGGCCAGTTCTCCATGTGCTGACTCTGGGGCCCCGTTTTGCCTTGCACCATGACACCAAGTGGCTTCCACTATGACTCTATTTCTTCAAGGGAGATTGAGGTGAACACCTGACCTCTGTAGACATCTACATTTCCTCAAAAGCCTGTGAGTGTCTTCTATTGCATCTGTTTTCTACTCAATGCCAGGGATATGAAGCAAATGGTGGTGACCAATATTGACATATGCTTTAGAACCTCAGTGCACAGAACATACATATATAGGAGTGGTGGCCCACTAAAGAACTTGACCACATCTACCAGCCCATAAATGGGTTGCCGGGAAGTGGCCTCTGCTCCAAAGCCAGAGTTTGACCCCTATCATGTTGCTTTCTACCAATATGAGTGGCCCCTTCCTGAGTGTGTCCCTGTAGGAAAGAAATTCCAGTACTTCAATTCTCATTTTACCTCCAATGGGACAATCTGCTTTCACCCTTTGCAAGGGCTTCGTGAGGATCTGATAAAAGAGTTAGGTGGGGAAAGTGCTTTTTGGTCATTAAAACCCTATTTCACTGTCAGAGGCTTTAATGAAGAAAATGACCACTGATGCTGTTGTATGGATCAATACTATGTAGGCTGCAGAATCACCTGGAGAGCCTGGTCAGTATGCAGATATTCTAGCCCACCTTGAGCAGCTCAGACTGTGGAAGTCCAGGGCCAGGAATCTCTATGTACAAGTGCTTTAGCTGGTCTGAGGCAAGGAACTTCAGTTTCCAGCTTTGGGACTTAATGATCTGTTAAGTATGGGCTGGTGCAAAACTAAAACTATTTGCTAATAGGAACCTCTGCCCTGTCTGGTAAAAGGTGGTTGGCTGGCTCTCTCTGCAGCTTCCACCTGGGTCCTCAGTTTCTGCAGGCAGGAGCCTAATCTACCTCTTGCATGGCTGAGCAAATGGGATCTCCCACAGTGGGCAGTGTAGTTATTCACCTGGCATCCAGGAAGGGGAGGCAGCCTGCTCTCCTACCATTCAAATCTTACTGTGAACAGAGCATTGCTGGGAGCATAGTCCGTCTGCTTCTGTAAAGTGTTCTCCACCTCGCTCTGGGCAGACCCTCAGAAAGAGGTGAGCATAGATAGCATGGCTTGTGTTGCTTGCTGAAAGGCTCTTACTAAACTATACTTTGCCATTAGGTCACAAGCTTGGTACATGAAATGATGCTACAGTGAATCTCTGTTTTGACTGCACTGGGGATGCTGTCGGGGACACTACACCATAATACTTTCTCCTTGCAAGTACCAATGGGGAATGTTTCCCTCAGGTTCCAGGGCCATGAAAACCTAAGCTTCCTTTGAGCAATGGGATTAGCTCATAGATCCTACCACATGCCATGTTTCTCTCTTGTGTTAGCTGTTAGGGAGCTCAGAGCTGAACCTGCTGCCCACTTTGGGCAAAATGCTAAGGCATACAAGGTACATAAGTTAATCCCACTACTGACTTGGTGTTTTCAAATTTATTACTTATTTAGTCTAGTGAGTTTGAAAACTTAAACAAGACTTTCAGTACACATCCCAAAGTAAACAAATCATGGATTCTTTATTAGGTGTTTCTCTATCCCCACATCCCTCCCTGGAGCTATTTGTACGGTGGTTTTATTTTTCTGCCCTTATTTTTTTTCTACTTTGGCATATTCATCTACCATTTTCTCTTCTGACATCACATGCAATTTTCTAATCTGCTTTAAAACAAGTTTCTTTTAATGAGCCATGTAGTTTCATGAATCTTTGCTTCAACCAGTTATTAATTGCCCATTAGGTGCCTGGAGTTGTTCTAGGTGCAGGAACTACAACAGTGAATAACCCAGACAGGGTTCTTGTTCCGACAGAGTTTATATTTGTCCTGGGCATTGAGGAAATAGACAATGAACAAGGAAGCAAATAAATAAAAAATGTAATTTCACAGAGTAGAGAGCTTGTAAAGGAATCAGGAAAAGCAGTGTGATAGCAAATGACTGGGAAAGAGAGACAGGGTGGGTTGGGAAGGAGGCCTCTGCAGAAGGTGATGTTGGAACTGGGATCTGGATGAGGAGAAGCCACTCAGAAGTCTGAGGAGGAGTATTCCAGGCAGAGCAGACAGCAAGTGCAAAGTGACAAAGTGCTGTGGTGGAAGAATGTTTATGCTCACCCTGTAAACTTCGATCAGCTTTCAAAGCCCTTCTCACCCCTGTCTACTTTCTCCTTGAAAGAATCGCATCACTGTTCATCAACCAACGTGAAGGTCAACCCCTTTGTGCCTGTACTCCTTCTATACTTCACCACTCACAGAGCGTTGCACATGGAAGCTGGCAGGTGTGCCTCCCTCACAGGGATGTGAACACCTGGGATGTCATGAGGACAAGAACAGCATCTTCCTTCTCTGCAGCAGTTCCTGGCACACAGGAAGCGTATAGAGTAGTCCTATTTCTCCAGGTAAGCCCTTTCTCAGCAAGTCTACAGGTGTTAGGCAAAGGGACACATTTTCCATTTGCAGAGGACTGAGCTGCTTGTGCTCTACATGTGACCTGAATAGGTTAGCAGCAAAGAAGGAGCTGCCTGGAGAGCAAGACAGCTACAGCTTGGGAGGAGGGAGCCACTGCCTCCTTCTCCAAAGGGCCCCTTCTGGGAAAGGAATGGCTCTTACAGCTGTATTGGATTTCCCTGAAAGATTTATGACCCAATTTAAAGTTATGGGGCTTTTATTAATTATAATAAACACCAATTTCATTACACTTCAACTTCCAAAGAAATTACATACTATGGAAGGGAAATAAAATGTTAGTTTTGTGCTAATGCCAGGCGCACATTAACTGCTTGGGCACTGCTGGCTGCTCTGCCATTGCACAGGAAGGGGCACTTCAGAAGGAAGGAAGAGCCTGAGGAGCTGTTTCCAGGCTTTAAATCCATTTGGTCTAAAACAGCAGAAATGAGCTGCTTGTTACTTGGAGTTTGATGTTTATGGGAACATTTCTTTTATTAGAAGTGGTCTTGGGTAACACACTTTGGGTCCTGAGTCCTAAATTCTACACCTCTCTGTCTCTGGTTTGCTGTGCGATAGTAAGTAAGTTTCTTTCCTTCTCTGCACCAGGAAATTGCTCATCTTAAAAATGAAAACTTGACCTAGGTCAAGTATGGCAAATAGATTTAATCTCTTGTGCCAATTCCAACTTATAGGACTAGTCATCTAGTAGGTTATTTGGAGGATTCTGATGTTTCACTCAAGATTCCTGGGAAAGAGCAGTCTAATGAATGACCAGTATGGGCTGGGGGAACAAGTTAGGAAAGGAGAGGGTATTCCCTTTTCTAGGGTCTGACAACCTCAAAGACCCATTCTGGATTTCTGTAGTTTTATTCAAAACTAGGTAGTCAGTTAGTAGCAGAGCCAGGACTAAATTTCAAGATCTTGGATGCTTAGTTCAGAACTATTATGTACAAAACAGGTAGAGTGGGTGGTGTGTCACATGGCCTGGTAAGGATTCATCAGTGCTGAGTAAGGCATGTTCTTTGCAGGGGAGGACACTCAACTATCACTCTATCTTTTATTTCTATCATTCTCTTGTCAGATCTTGCTCATTGGTGGCTCTTTCTACAAACTTGGTGACTCAGGGTTTGGGGGGCCACCTTCTTCCAAGCTGCAGAGCAGTCAGTGTCCGACAACAGCAGGTTTATCAGGTTGTTTTTGTTTTGCTTTTGCTATATGCTCCTTGATCTCTGTAGATTCCAAAAGGAGAATTTTGTAGTTAAAGCCAATTGGTATTAGATTTTCTTGTTATGGACTTCACAACTCTATGCTACTTTTGTTCTTGCTGAGGATTAGAAGGTATTTTGACACTTGTGGGGTGATGGGGTGTGATGAGCCACTAAGGGTTGAAGATGAGAATTCAGCAACTTTGCACAATTGCTTCCTACTGGATGTGAAATGAGGGTTCTGGGTATGAATCCAGAGTACATTTAGATATTTGGGTGGGAAGCCTCCTGAGGCCTAGAAGGAGGAAGGCGAGAGGAAGGATGGGTAGGTAGTCTATGAGAAGTGACATACTTGCCAGTGTGCCGGGGCTCACGATGTGAGCAGAGACACAGTGCAATGAGCTGTAAACTCCTGGGCTACCCCAACCGTCCCACCTCTTGCCTGTCACCACCAGGATGAAAGAGCACTACGTCAAAGTCACCCAGTGGTAAGAGCCACTCGGTTTGCAGTTCTTCAGGTCTGACTTTGAATCCCAGCTTCAGCAGTCATGAACTCAGTGAACTTGGGAAAGTCCCTTAACTCTGATGGTCCGCAGTTTCCTCATCTGCAAAATGGAATTGAGAAAGAGTAGGTACAGACAAGCAACTCATATATGGCAAGTGAGTGGGTGAGAGAGGTGTTGTGCTCAAGAGATCTTAGGTAAGGACTTATTTTTAACTTAGCTCTAGGTCACTGCACGACCGTGAACACGATATTGACTCTTCCTGGGCCTCAGTTTTCCTCAGTCTCAAGGGAGTGAGGCTGGTTATTTCCCAGGGCTTCCTGGTTTTGACTAGAGGTGTAGATGATAAGTATTTTCTGAAGCCCCGGAGAGCAGAGTACATGTGCTCTGTGCATCCTAAATGCCCAGGGTACTCTGATGTGTGCTTCCCACTGCCCACCCACCAATTCTAGCCCATGCTAGGGAAGTTCAGATCTGACATTGCATTGATGGACTTGATATCACCATTTATTAAATGTGTGGCTATTGCAAGTCACCCATGCTCCCCACTCCTGTTTTTCTGCATCTGAGTAAGAGGGGTGAGTGGCAGTATTGTGGCAATCACTGAATGCTTTATTTCACACCATGTGCTTAGTGCCTCACCTGGCTGGTGGCAAGTAGGGGAGCAGTTCCGGGCTTGTCGTGCCCAGTTGAGAAACAGAGACTCACATTCATGGACGGTACTTCTCCTAATAATGAATGGTGCTAGACTTGCCCTTTAAGGGGTTGCCTGGTTTAGCTGGGGTCGGCAAGTTAACAGCTTTTTAAAAGCTTTCCAAATTCAACATGGTTGATGCCCAGATGCCTTCTCAAGCTCAGTCAGGCCTGGTGAGGTCTTTTCTCTGCGCTGTGATCTGGTGTCTATCCTTTAAGTCCTGAATACTGAGATTCTCCTTAAACTGTGTCTTAGGATGTGGAATAACTGTAAGGGAAGAACATGAAGTTTAGGGCCCATAAAACGGGAATGCCAATCGGGGAATCCACCTCATATTAGGTGCAATCAGCTCCTACTTCTAAAAATGGGGAGGCTAGCAGTTGCCCTTGCAGGATCATTCTCAAGATTGAGTGAGATAGAAAATGCAAATCATTTAACATACAGTAGGTGCTCAACAAGGAACATTGCTTTTCAACTCTGAATTATTGCTGTGCTTATATTGTTACCCAACTTTTAATTGACTCTAGGTAAAGATGCAGTTTATTTGCTTTTGTTTTCTTTCTCTCTTGCAGCCTGGTAGAGGGCTAGCGGATGCCTGAGCAAAACATCTCCTTCGCTTCCTTCAGCTGCCTTCAGGCCAAGCCTGTGTTTTTACTTCTGGGTCTGAATGTTCCTTTCTCCAGGAGGGTATCTTGGCTTCAGTGCAGAAATGGAAGTCACTTCTGTAATATTTCCCCCCTTTCCTATCACTAGCTTAATTTTCCCACTGGTTCAACCCACACTATCAGATGTTTTCTTTGGGGGACTCTTCCCTCCCTGCCAGCCCAAGTAAGTTCTGATTTTGCATATGCAGAGAGTCAAGTGACTCTGGAACAGCCAGGGGATGAATATTCATTGTCACTCCTCAGCTGTGCAGTGGACAAGAAATGCTGATGGTGGAGGACAGGCTGGGCCTGTGCACTTAGCCAGCGGCGACTTTGAGCTCCTTGAGGATGTATCAGTGTAACAGCCTGGCTCCTGTCAGGGTTTCTCTGGGGCTTTGTAAATTCTGTGAGTCTCCCTTTGGCTTCAAGAGAGTCTCTAACCTGTGGCAGAGCCATGACCCTCTGGGCAGCTAGCTAAGCTGGACCTCTGTGTGCCATTTATATTATGGGAAAGTTTCCATGATTACCGCCCACACTGTTTCTTGTGACTCAGGCCCAAGTGTCCTCAGCTTAAAAGGCAATACTTACATTGTATTCTGTGAACACAGTGTCCTGGGGTTGGACAACATAGTGTCCCTGGCCTCGATCATTGCTCACTCTATGCTGCTTTCTATAGGAGCCCAGAGCAACATATGCTCTTGTCAAAGGACAACTAGAAGATATTCTTGCTAGAAATGAACTAGGTGCAATGCAGATGTTAGAATCCTGGGCAATGCGGGGCCCTCAAGATTATAAATTTTACTAAATCTCCCCAGATGATGCCAGTGGGTAGACACATGGGGAACTCAGGCTTATACCATGTGAAAGGGATATTATTACCCAATGGGATATTGGTGTGTGTGGCCAGAAGGAGGACACTGAAAATTAAAGGCCCTGGAGAAAAATGCAAGCTGTTGTTCTAAGTCTTGTGTGTAAAGCTGAGACATTGTAGGAAGAAATTTAGACATTACCAGGGCTAGGGACAAGGGGCGGGCGGGGGGGTGATATCTGAAAAGCAAAAAAGTGATTCCTCTCCTTCTCCTTTGTTTTTTTTTTTTGGTACCAGGGATCGAACTCGGGTCCTTGTGCTTGCGCAGCAGGCAACAAAACCACCGAGCTAAATCCCTGGCCTCTCCTTTGTTTTCTTAATCATTAGCTATAGATAAAGTCCAAATAAGCTATGGTTTCAAACTTTAGCCCGAGAGAATATAACCTCTTCTGCACCTGTTAATAAGGTTCAAGGCCCATATAAAGTCCAGACCATGAGTGAGGGATTGGAAAATCCTCAAGGTCTCAAAACAAACTCAAGAAAAACATTCCACTGAGGAGTAAACAGGAAACTTCTTCTGTCTAAAGTTGGTCCAAACAGCCTATTTTCCTTGTAAAAGAACAATGACCTTGGAGGGAGGAAATGATATTCCTTGAAGTCCCATTTAATCATATAAATGTAACCCGAGGGCTCATTCGACAGAACTGCCATCTTGGTACCCAGGTAGCCCACCTGTATGCTTGAAAGTGTGTATGCTCCATTGCTCTGAAAATCAATCACTTTGCAGTAAACTCTGCCTATACTCTGTATGACCACCTCCAAGTCTTTTTTTTCTTAAATTCTTTTATTGGTACATGGTAGGCATACAATACAGTTACATTCATCATTGGGAACTTGTACCTTTACATGATGTATCTTGGTTCTTCCAAGTCTTATCTTAATTCTTTCATGAAAGACACAAGGAACGGAGGAGTGAGAATTACCCGTTCCTCATGTTGTTTTGACCCAGCTTCCTGGTGACACACTGAGACCACTTCCTCCTTGTAACTCCACTGATTCTCTATAGCATCTATCCAATGCCCTTCTGTTGCCCCAGGAAAAAAAAATACAGTTTTTCCCAAGAGCCTCTGACTGCCCCCCCCCCATTTCACATTAACTCTGTATTGTGACTTCTCATCCCACTATGCTCAGTGTTGTTCAAGGGCAAAGCCCATCTTTAAATCATCTTGGTCCTGCCATAACATAGCACAGCAAATGCTATATGGAATATTTAACAAATGTTCTTCAATGGAGTAAAATGTGTCTGTATCTCATTCTTGTTAACTGGTTTTTATTGACTTCTGTGGAAATCAAGTTTGAAGCCACTCACAACACACAGAAGTCAGGACTATAAAGTAGTAAAACTGTGTTTGCAACAAACGCACCCATACACATCAACATCAATGGCTGCTGACTTCAAAACAGTTAATCTCCATGGAAAACTACGCGTTACTTTCAGCAATATTGCTTTTGCTCAAATGTGTCTGAAATTCTGGTATCACAGCTGTTGTCTTTAGCTGAAGGGCTGGGCTGGAGCTGGGTGGGTACCAGTGGCTGGGATCCAGCCATGGAGGTGGCAGCGTGGGCAGGTTCCTAGAGGAAAGAGGTCCTCTGTGGGAATGAGCATGGTGATCTCTGAAGCAAGTCTGAGAGTGAGGATCAGCAGTCAGAAATGGGTTTATACCAGAAATGCCCTGGAAGAAACTAAAGGTGATGGTGGGTTTAGGTTACTGGAACAGTGGTAGTAATGGGGAGCAGTTATTCTCCAATTGCAGGAGTCAGTGCCTGCGCAGGGCTCCAGGTCAATGAAATAGAGATAGTTTTCCCTTGCAACTGTATAAGATACTGGCAGCAAAGGAGTTCCAAAAAGATGATATCTCATCTCACACTTTATCCCCAGGTGGTGGGCTCTGCCTGCCTTCCTTCCTTCCTTCCTTTCCCTCCCTCCCTTCTTCCTTTTCCTCCCTTGCTTCCCTCCCTCCTTCATCCCTTTTATTTCTTCCTCCCTCCTTCCTTTCTTTCCTTTGTTCTTTCTTTCAACATTTTGTTTGAGGGCATGCATGTGCTTACCCTAAACACGATGGCCAAAGCCAGGAAATTAATACTGCTATACTATTAACTCAACTACAGATCTCATTAGAAATTTTCAGCTTTTTCATTAGTGTTCACCTTTGGGTTCAGGATCTAACCAGTATCTTACACTGTATTTAGTTGTGTCTTTAGTTTCTTCCAGTCTGTGACCTTTCCTCTTTCTGTCTTTGCTTTTCATGACTGGCAGATTTTTCCTTCCTTCCCTTCCTTCCCTTCCTTTCTTTTCCTTTTCTCCTTCCTTCCTTCCTTCCTTCCTTCCCTCCCTCCTTCTCTCTTTCTTTTGTGGAACTGGGACTCTGGGCCTTGGGCGTGTCCCCTGGTTTGCCTAAAATTTGTGAGTCTTCTGTATTAATCTCTTGAATACTGGGTTTATAAGCATGTATCACCACAGCTGGCAATTGGACAATTTCAATGAGTATTAGGCAATTACTTTGAAAAACATTTCTCAGTTTTCTCCCAATTAGAAATAGAGAAAATATACCATCACTGAAACTTTACAGTTCACACAAGAGTCCTAGCTTCCCATTGCTACTCTGATATCTTACCTTGATTCACTCAACTTACTCCCGTCTCCCAGTGGCTTTTATTTGTTGGCTAAATTTGTATTCACTCCCCAGAAGTGAAGATGCTTATGTTTGAACAACAGCACAACAGCAGGCCATGAAATCTCCCAAGACAGCTTCAATGAGAAGTTCAGGAAAGTTTTCAGCAAAGACAGCACCTTGTTTAACCTCTCTTCATCCCGCCTTAGCCACATAATGGGGTATGACCACTGCCAGCTGGCAGCATGGCAGTGGAGTAATGAAGCTGGACTTTGGGGTGGGCTCCCAGAGCAAACCTCAGGAAGACGTGAGGGCCAGGCTTGTGTGGTTGAAGTCAGAGAGTGGCCAGGGTCTTACAGACAAAGCTGAAAGGGCACCCGATATCTGAGTGACGTCTGAGTGGAAGTCAGCACCTTCAGGAAGAGGTCAGGAGGAATAAACAGGACCAGTCTGGGGAGTAGAGGCGGATGGGCATGTGGTTATGAGGACCACATCCGGTGAACAAGTCTAAGCCCCTTCTTTAGAAAAGGATGTCGGAGACCCAGCATCAGATACTCAATGGGATCACTTGACTTAAATTTCAAGCCTGAAACTTGTGTTCAAAATTCTTATAACATGCTAGACACATGTCTTCATGCTGTATACATGAGGCTGTGTCTTCCTCCTTCTCTACCACTTGGCTTATTTCACACAGCTATGCAGGTTATGTAGACTTTAACATTTATCGTAGTCTACACAAATAGAATTCCTTGAAGTTGGGCAGTGCACAATGAGTATCCTACCTTAACTTCTGGAGTCCTAATTCTGCCACCGGTAAGACGTGCATAGCCATCCCTTTCCTCTAGGGTTAGCACACATTTCAAAAAGTTACCCTTGTTAAATTTGGTATACTATCGGTGTATTGGTGTATTAGTAACCTAGTTAACTTTGGTACACTACATGGTAACTTAGCACATAGTAGACACTAAACAAAATCAGTTCCTCCCCTGTCTTCACCATCTCATCACCCATTAATAAGTATCCAAGTATGCAGTCCTTAAGCATGAGGGGACTGGAGCTAGTGAGTAGTTACTTGTCAGTCAAGCCTGGGGAAGGGAGGCAGCTGTTCGCACAAACATCCCCCAGGTGAATTTTGGAGGAAGAGATCAGTGAGGAAAAGTTATTAGTGGTTTGCTTTATTGTTCTGAACATTATTTCACAGGGTCCCTCCTGAGCTTCTTGGGTCCCAGTAGAGCATAGAATTGTAAGAATATACATTTAGCAAATACCCTTCTCCACCCTCCCAACTCACAAACTCTGTACATGCTCATTAAAATAAAATGCTCTGCTGTGTATTATTTGTTACTACTGGGGTGGGAATAAAAATCTAAATACTAACTGAATTATTTTGACTCACGTCAAGTAAAAAAAATCTCTATTAGGTTATTCATCAGCTTAGTGAAACGTACTTGACCTCAGCACAGCAATGATTGGTCTATTTTCATACAATCTCCTTACCAAAGTGCAATAAAGACTCACTAATAGACAGTTTTATATACACCTAGCCAGGCATAAGCAGCCCGTAAGAGATAGAGGAGGTGGGGCCGGCATCTGGAAGAAGATGGGCTGCCGATTTAACCATTTGACTGTCGTGTGAGCTGTGCCAGGAGCTGCGGCTGATCCCAGGCAGAGGGTGGCAGATTTCCCCAGGAAAACTGCATGAGATGCACACTGCTTTCACTAGCCTTGGCTGGAGACAGCAGGAAGTAGCACAAGCAAGCAGGGGAGAGGGCAGTGCACTGGCTCAGAGCATCCAGGTACCTGGTCTTCAGCTGTGACTTTTTGGATTGAGGTGACTCTTTTATGCATCAGGCTCAAACAAACCCAAGACTAATCCAGTTGAGATGACAACCCTTCCCATATGGACCACCAGGACTAAACACTTCCTTTTGCTCCTCTGGCCTACTGTTCCGCCTCGTCTCTCTGGTTCTTTGAGCCCTTGCACAGTAGGCAGTACTGCACAACTTTTGGAGGGTCTCTTTTTCATCATCTACGGCTGCCTCTAGCTCACTCATGTCTCCAACTTACTTCCTAACAATTGGGATTGCTGCAGTGACAGCAGGCACAACATGTTCTGGAAGATGGGTACTCCCTTCTTGGGAGTATGTGGCATCAGTGAGCACCTTACTTTGACCTGGTGTCCCACTGGGAAGAGCCAGAATCCTACAGACACAGAACCTCTAGTGTTCACCTGGCTCCTCCCCAGACTATGGAGGAGGCCATGCTAAGTGAATTCTCCCAGGTGCACCTGACTTTCTTCTCCCCTTCCCCTCTTCCTCCTGGTTTTGATTATGTAGCACCTACTGTATGCTTGGAATCAAGCTTATCAGGGAGGGATGGTAAAAAAGATAAGTAAGACACAGTGCCTCTAAATCCACACTTTAGCTGGGAAGGCAAATTTAAAGTGTTAGCAAACCATACAAGAGGCTGTATGCATAAGAGGGCTGAAAAAGCTCATCCCCAGAGTCCACTGAAGTTCCAGAATTCTAATGGTGTAGAATTTTGAAAGAATAACAGACTTCATAATTTTGGTAAACAGGCATAGTGACAGTGACTTGGTTTCAAAGACTTTGCAAAATCGCCTTGAAGCATTGTTTTCATAAGTAGTACATTTGTCTTATGGATTTAGGATTCATCAATCATTTGATGACAGTGACAGTGTAACTATGTTCTACCACACCACTGGCAGGTATGTACTGTAGATTAGCTTATGTGGCAACTGCTCACCCTTCCTGCTTATGTGTCTTTCTGTACCACAGAAATTGGGAAAGCTAAAAACTACATTTCCCAGACTGTCCTGTACCTAGGGATCTGGCTAAGAGCTAGGTTCTTTCCAAGACATGCACTTGTCTGCCTCTTAGTTTAGAATTCTGGTTCTTGAGGTGGGGAGGAAAGGCAGGATAGACCCGGGGAGGGGCGGATCCTGGGAGAGGCAGGGAGGAGCTCCAGAACCGGAGGTGAGGTTCTGAGGACTAGGGGACTGTCACTGAGAGCTTATTCTGTTCCTTAAACCCAACCAATTATTTTGTAAGCCCCCTAAAACCTAGTAATAAATCCCTCTCCCTGTAACTTCTCAGATTTGTTTCTATTGAGTGCAACTAAGCTTTAACCAACAGAGCACCAAAAGGAAAATAAATCCAGCATAACAGCATAAAATCCAGCTTACACTAAAATAAACTACACAGTATCCTGATATGCAACCCTTCCCATTCAGCTAATGGCAAGGTCTACTAATTTTGAGGTCGTCTGTGTTTTTAAAGCAGATACCAAAATTCTAGTGAAGCATGTCCACATCATTAGCAAGGTGTATGGTGATGACACATAGGTGTGGGTGGGCACAGACATGAGCACCCCATGCTGGGCTGGAGCAGTTCCAGAGTTGCCCAGCCTCAGTCTAGTGAGTAAGCAAAGACCCCAATAGTCAGCACAAGATAGCCAACATCTGGGTTTTCTGCCTATGAGTAATAAGTTCCCAACAGCCAGGGAGGCAGAGTTCACTAAGAGTTCATGTTTTTCTTCATTCAGAGAAAAGCAGTAAGACCACAACTTTTCAAGGAACATAATATAAAAGCAGAAATTCAGCCAGACCTCTTAAGATGCTGCCATTTCCCCCAAGTTCATCCATCTCCAGGAAATTAATGTCAAGCCCATCTGAAGAAGCAAATAAAGCAAATACTCTGCCACTTTCTACATGGGGTGTTTGTCACTGCTTGCACCTCCCCCCCCCCATTAACCTGGGAATCTTTTCATATTTCAAAAACAATAAATATAAAGAGAGGAAATCATGTCCCCAATAGAGAGTAGCCTTCATTGCTTTGGCCTGTCTTTTAAGACCTTTGACTTTGCAGGAATATGTTAGTTCCAAACTTTCTCCTTGGTGCCATAAACACTGTAGCAGCAATTTATTCCTTTCCAGCAGCCGTATTTCCAGCACCCGTATTTCTCAAAACCATGGCAAATTAGCACCTTTGACTGCCTTTTTCTCAGGCCCTGTCTTTCTCCCTCATAGTTGGAGACATACAAACAATTTATGACGTTCCGTGGAGGGTTCTCCTTTCTTGCATGCTGATAGAAAATTCCAGCCAGCAATCACCATACTAATCTGTCTCTATGCTTATCTCAAGTTGGTAGAAATAAATCTAAAGCACCATTTCCCTAAATGGCTTTTAAAGCTCACCAGCTCTATGAAATGTTACTAGATGTCCCACAAATACAGTGTTTTGCAGCCAAATAAGTTTGAGAACAGTGCATGCTATAGATTTAAAAACACATATTTACATATTAAAAATTTGGATAAATCCTACAGTAAATAAACTTATTTAAATTTCAAATTCGGTTAGCACAGAACGTCTAGTTTAAACATGGTGGATTTTGTATTTGCTTCCTAGGTATTGAAATTCTGTACACAGTATTTTGTGGGTACCAGTTTGAGTAGATGATGTCATTTGGGAAAAGAAAGTTGAACTATACAACTAGAGATTTGGATGTGAGATAAGGTATGAATTTTCAAAACACCTGCAATGATGACTGAGATTCATAGCCAGGAGGCTTAGTATTTCGGATTGCAGGAGTGTTCGAGATAGGTGGCATTCTCCTGCTTCGGGTTGCTTCTGAGAAAGTATTTCAGGGCTGAATCTGTATGTTGGGTCAAATGCATTAAAGCATCAGTGATGAGGAAAGTGTATATATTCAATACTTCAGTGTACCCAAGACAAGGGGCATCAGCATCATATCAGATCTTAGAAATGCAGTCTCAGGCCTCACCCCAGGCTTTCTGAACTAAGATCTACAATTTAACAAGGCCCCTAAGTGATTTGTATGCACATTAGCATTTGAGAAACACTAGTGTTGAGCTGTGGCTCTCCATCTTGCCTATACTTTAGAATCATCTGAGAAACTCTGAAAGGACAGCTAACTGGGATCCATCCCTGAAGATCCCAATTCTAATGTTCCAAGGTAGAGCTCTCGCTTCTGTGCTGTTGAAAACTCCCTATCATGCAACTAGGCTGAGAACCACTGGCCTAATCCAGAGGAGAGTGGTGGGTAATGAGGTTAGGTTTAGGAGACTCCATAGATACTATAGCAGCCACTACATTCAGGTTTTTTTCTACCTCTACCCATTGGGACCCAAAGCTACTGCCTTTGGAAGAGCACATGGTTTCCTGCGATGAGTTAAAACCACCCAAAGAGCATTTCACAGCCTTCTGGGAGAATTCAGCACAGACGCTGTCAGATGCATCACTACCCTTCCAGGCTCAGTTACTAAGATGACTTCACCAAAGCAATTTAGGAGCTGAGTCCTTGCCATCTTCTCCTAGTCTCAGCACATTGTCAGAACAACACCTCTCTTGTAGGAAGGAAGGAACCTGAATAGAAGGCTAACAGCCTTAACTCCAGATCACTCTTCATCCTTGTGTTGATCAATTAGGTAGAGAGTTTTGGGTTTGGTACAGAATCTCAAAGAGGTATCAGCTTCATTGTGCAGATTTGGTGTCCCCTCCCTGATCATAGATGTTCCTTAGGGAAAGGAAATGGTTGAATACATTAAGTAGTTTTGTGCAGAAGGAAATTTTCCTGATATGGCTAGTTTATGATTTTTTTTTTTCTTACTAAGAGCTCACCATCAGTGTTCCACCCATTAGGAAAGGAAACAAGGCTCCTCCATTTTTCTGAATATTAAGTGGTAGAGCTGGAAATGGAATCTACACCAGGAGACTCTAAGGTCCTATTCTTTCTCAGTGCTATTGGACAGAGCATTGATTCAGAAGGCACTGTTCTTCCTGGACATACAAACTGGTCCCACTTCAGATCCAGGACAGACAAGACTCATCCCACATCTTGCTGCAAATATTGACATTGAACATGAGAAAATTCTCCTTCGTTAGAGGCTACAGCTACCCATCAACCCATGCACGATGTTTCCTTGCATTAAAGCCCATCCTCTCTTCCTGCCTTTGGAGACATGTGCTGACATCCATAAGGAGTGCTGGGTGCATGTACTCTGAAAGAGTGATGTGCGAGGACAGATAATATGTAAAGTAGGGATGCAAGACAGGGTAAAATGCTAACACAGGGTTTGGACTTGTAGATAAAGGAGTCATTCAACCATTCATCCCCTGCAACCCTACACAGGAGAAATGCAGTTGTCACTGGGGTGTTCTGAAGCTTGTTCCCACTCTGCTAGAGGTATAAAAGCTGATCTACCATCAGATATGTGGGAAATGACCAGGACAGTCTGCAAGGGTGGTCTCAGGCTAGTGCTCACTCAGCTAATATCAATTCCTTTGTCAGGTGCCTGGATGCCTTTTTTAAAACCATGAGACCTGTGATTATCCTGAGAAGCCCACCCAGTAAAGCATGGACCTCTCGTTGCTGCTAATCAAATGTTCCACTTCCTTACATTCTGGGCAGCCTAGTGGATAGATTGGCATGGTGGAAAGACACCAGTTCTGAAGCTCAACATGTTTAATTTTCTACTTAGGTGAAACTGGATGAGTATTTTAATTAGCTCAGGGTGCAGACACAGGAACTCTGCCTTCACTGTATATTCTATAAACACCTAGAGCATATTGTTGACAAACCAACACCTCACCCAATCGATCATGAGATGACTGGTTTCACTTGGCCTCTCCTATGCGTCTGCTGAAGTGAATCTCATAGGACACTTGTTTTAGTTTGGATCTGACATGGCTCTCAAAGGCCCCTATGTTAAAGTGTTTGCTCTCAGCCCATTATGCAATTGGGAGGTGGGGGAAACTTTAAGAGGTGGGGTCTAGTGGAGCATGGCCTTGAAGTGGATAGTGAGACCCTAGACCGTCTCTCTCTCTCTCTCTCTCTCCCCTTTCTCTCTCTCTCTCCCCTTTCTCTCTCCTCTCCTTCCTCCCTTCACTTTTTGCCCACAAACTGAATAACTTTGCTCCCCAACAAACTCTTAACCATGACATGCTGTCTTGTCCCAGGTTCAAAAGCACTGATGCCAACTGATCATAGAATAAAACTTCCAAAACTCTGAGCCAAAATAACCCTTTTCTTATTCTAAGTGGATTTATTGCAAGTATTTGTTTCAGCAATGAAAAACTGACTAAGACAACACTACCTTTCTCTTGGATTTTGCATCATTTAGATGAAAATGGACTGGAAATCAGCTCTGTGGCTTGGCTTAAAGACCAGCTGGGATTTTAATGAAGATGCAGCCCAGGTGGCGCCACAGAGACAATGCCTGTCCTGGCTGCAAAGCCTTGGATTCTAAATTTCGGAATGCACAGGACACGCCTAAGCAGGGGTATTGCTGTTTTGACTGATGCTTGGGGTCATTTGTAGATCAGGTGCAAAATATTCTCTTAGTATTAAGTTCTGTCTAGGAAGTAATCAAAGATTAGGACTAAGATTTGGCCTTAGGGAAAAAGGGCTGGCTAAGATGAGTTAGGAAGTCAGGGATTCAACCCAATAGGCCAGGAATTAGGTTAGTGGGAATGCTGGGAAAGCCCTGAAAAGAGGTTCCATACAGACAGATGAAATGAAGACTACAACTCCATGGGCACTAGGATATTGGGAATCAGGCGGTGAGACAACTCCTCTGGCTTCCTCTTTTTGATCGGAACATGTTTTTCTAGCTCTGATTTTCTTTGAGACAGACACTGGGTAGGATCAGACCTTAAAGCTAAGCAGAATTGGGGTGGGCAAAGGACAGCAGGCTCACTTTGCAACTGCTTCGGTTGTGCACACTTCCTTGCTCCTCCCATTGTTCATCTCCGCTTGCTTCTCAGTGTCTTTGAAAGTGATCTCGCTTTGTCCCATTTGCTTCCTGTGTGACCCATCAGTCACTCTCCCCTTGTCGCACTTGTCCCTTCTTTCTTCTGTGAGCATACACCAGGCTTGGCTGAGCTTTACTCTGAGGTTTCTTTCCCACTGCTTGTTTTCCTGAAATTCCTTTTTTTCTTCTCAGCTATATACCTTCAAGGTAATGTGCAGTTCTGTCTCATCCATAAATCTCCTGCCAAAAGCTGCAGTTGGCTGACCATTGTGCCCCTGAATGATTACAGCGTTTTGCAAGTGTTCCCTAAAATTGAGAGTTTAATTCCACACTGTCTTTAACTGTAGGATCCTGTTTAATGCTGTCCTGTCATTCTGCTCAGTACAGCAGGTATTTATTGAACATTAACAAGGGGCCACATTATGCTGGAGATGGTAGCGTAAGGCAGTCTTTGCAAACATGAACTAGCACTGACTCACTCCATGGAGGGCACTCTTTCTCCTTCTTCCTTCATATTGACTTTTAATCTTTTTTTTTTTTTTTGCAGTATATCACAGTGACACTCACTGTACACTGAGTTCTCACAGATGACACTGACACTGAGAAAGTCCCTGCTAATTCTTTTTTGCTTACAGCAGCCCAGGTGCAGAGCTGCACACCATCACTCTGCCCTCTGCCCATGCTCTGTTTTCATGACCACTGGCCCACAGCCATATCTGGGTGGGCCATAGGCCACACGGCCTGGTGCATTAGCTCTATCCACCTACTCTCAGCCAATCCCCTGACCAAAGATGGACCAAACAAGCTCTCTGTTGTGGTATTTGTAATTTGGAGTAAAAAATTCCAGTGACTGTGTACTTGTGAAGATACAGACCAAGGGGTCATCTATTTTCTGCTACATATATGAGATGGGGCAGAGAGACATGACAAAAACAGAGGCAGAGAGAGATGGGGAGTTCAGTTAAGCAAATACACAGAGAAAAGCAGAGAGTAAGAGAGCAGAGAGAGAGTGACAGAGAGACAGAGAGAGACAGAGACAGACAGACAGAGATTGAGAAAGTATAGCTAATGCCATCCATAATAGCATCTCAGAAACTGAGAGTCCAGCTTCCAGCACCCCATAAGGGTTGGCAGTATATCTTACCCTGGAAACACAAACCACTATAATCTTCCAACAGTCTTAGAATTACTAAAGTCATCATAGAGGGTCACTGTTACAGCAATCACCTACGTCCGGCTAAGTTGCACTACGAGAGACACTATCACCCCATCTTACAGATTAAATAATTGACCCTCAGCTAGTCCCACTGTCCTTTAGTCAATGATAAGAACTGAAAACTGAAAGCAATTCTTTAGATTCAAATTTAAAGCCTTATATGCTCTGAAGCTAACCTAGAGCTGCACACTTAGTAAAACATCAATGTACTTGTTGGCTTGTATCGCTAGTGAAATGATCTTGGTTGCTTTATCTACATACTCCTTCCCTTCTTCTCCCCACTGCTTTTTTGATGTCCCTTGCCTGTTCTTTTAGTCATTTTCTCAGCCTAGAATTAGTTTTCAGTCAAGAAAAAGCATACCTATCAGCTGTTGACTGGGCACCCTGGGGACCGTGTCACTCTTTCAACACTGCCATATGGGGTTGCCTATAGTTTTGTCTCATCAACAATTTCCCTCCTTACATAATTACATAATTGGATAATTGGAATGGGCAGCTCAAGGCAGATGCATGCCCACACCTCTGAAAACATTAATCAAGAGAGCAGCAGTGGTGTCTGCACTCTTGGCAGTTTATTACAATTTCTGTAACAAGGGGAGCTGTGGGTATGTATGGCATTATCCTCTCCTGTCGTTTCTAACAAAATATCCCAGAACAGCAGGCCCACAAGGACAAGGTGAGGCCATTCTCCATTCCAAACAACATATACTTTTTTTGAAAATAAAAGAAGCAATTTAAGCATTTTGGCTTCCCAGGGTGAGTTGGAAGGCTCACTTCTCATCTCACAGATCCCTTCAGGTGAAGGTGTTTTAATAAGAAAGTGGGGAAGAGATAGCAGAACTCGCCAGAGGCAGTCAGGACCCACGGTGCATGGGGTATGGAGTCCCGGGCTAGGGAAGGCAGGGGCAGGGGCAGGAGAGGGTGGGGAGGGATGAGGGATCGAGGCAGGAGATGGGTTGTTCTGCTCAGACACCCATGCCACGGAACCCAAAGCCCAGGGGAGTCCCTTTCACGATAACTGTGACGTAAAGAATTTAATTCTCTTTGTTTGACTTCTTCATTTACTCACAGTTAATAAGAGGATGTTGAAAAACTAGTATATAATTTGGGGGAATGTATTTTCAAAATTATTATGTCTTTTGAGAGCTTATGCCTTAATAAGGACATGGGCCAAAGGAGACTGCATTTCATTGAAATGACAGATACGTTTCTTTCATCCTCTGCTGAGGAAAGGTAATATAGTATTCCTGGGGCCAGTATGCTGGGAACTGAACCTTAGTTACCTGATAGTCATGTGACCCTGAGAATGTTACTCAGTCTCTCTAGCCTAGGTCTCAGTTTCCTCACCATTAAACTAGGAATGATAGTAGCACCAGCCTCATGGACTTTCTATGGGTGTTAAATTAGCCAATACTCATTAAGTGTTAAGAACAGTGCTTGGCATATACTGAAAGCCCAGTAAAGCCTGGGCATTATTATTCAAATAGCTGCCGGTATAGCAGCTACCTACAGTGCTCTACACTTTGGATGCAAAGATGAATAAGTGGGTATATTTGCCCTCAGAGCATCCATGTTCTAGTAGGATGACACACATTCAAAATCAACAGTAGATCACATTAATTGAGCATTCACTGTGTGTCAAGGACCATTCACTGAGCTTAATGAAATAGATACGATTATCGATCTCAGGCTTAGAGAAGTTTAACCACCTGCTCAAAGTCACACTGCTAAGAAGCAATCTAGCCTGCTTGACACCGCCATCTGCCCTCTGGATTGCTGATTTCAAGCATGGATACCACTCCCTGGGAGAGAATTTACATTGTTTTTCCTTCAAGATGATACTCCCATCCATCTCCAAGTTGGCTCTTCTTTCTCACAGTGTCTTTTTCTCCATAAAATTTAAAACAACTTTGAATTGCAGTTTTACTAGCTGCCTTTTCCCCAAGACTGTAAACCCCATGAGGTCAGGGGACAGATCTGTTGTGTTCCTTACTGCCTAACAACGAGCACATAGCCTGGCGTGTAGAAGGCCTTCAGTAAATGCCAGTGAATCGTCAACTCTGACAGACTGTCTCACTGGAAGTGAACAGAAAGTTGGTACTATTTTCTGAAGTTCTACAGTAATATGAAGAAAACCAATATACGCATCTAGAAAAGAAGATTGAGAAACATGTTTTTTATATCTGCAGGAGATCACGTGCCCAGCCACTAGGGACACTAAAGGAAACCAGGACAGATTCTGAGGAAAGTAACTAGGAGTCTCTACCCGAATCAGATCCAGGCCTTTGCTCAACTTCAGCTTGGCTTTGACATGTGCCAGGAAATCATTACCAGATTGGCACTGAGATTAATGTATTCTCAGGCTAGGTAACATTTACACTTATCAGCGGAACACCTTGCTATGCCAATCACCAACATTTTCTTTTCTTTTTTAAAAAAATTTTATTGGTACATTTTAGGTATACAATATAATGGCATTCATCATTGGAAATCTGCACCTTTACATAGTCTCTCTTGGTTCTTATTTTTCCCCCTTCCCCTGCCCTCCCTTCAACCCCTCCATCCCTCCCTATTTACAAAGACTTTGTTTCCATGTTTTCATTTTCTCATCTTAATTCCATTCCCTTCTTTCCTTTCCCCTACCCCTCCCACTTCCCCTTCCCCTTTGCCCCTTTTCTTCCTATTTCACATTATCTATTATACCTTTTAGTCCTTATTTACACTTTCAGTTTCTCACACTAGAGAAACTATTCAGTATTTACACATGTGAATCACCAACATTTTCAAAGCCACAAGTTCTGATAAAACTTCATGTGCTCTGATAAAACACATCTGTGTCCTGATAAAACTTTACATTCAAACCCGTTACTCTCAATGTTCGAACACAGATTTCTCCAGTGAAATCAGGGGCAGGAGGTCTAGAACACTTCTCCCCCTCCACCCCGACAGCAGCAGTCCTTTCTCAGAGGCCTGGGGAAAACCTGCCAGAAGAAATTGGAGACTGTCAACAGTACTTTCCAAATTACATTTTAATTGCTCAATCTTTACAGCAGCACTTCTGGCTTATCACTTTTCTAATCAAAAGTTTTTTCCCCAGATTTCTACCAATTCCCACAATTCCTGAAGCTTCTTTATTTGGACTTGTGAGGAGCCAATACTATTTGGCACCTTAAGCATTTTAGAAGGATGAAATGAGATAAAGTGTATAAAGAGCTTAGCACAGCACCTGGCATGTGATAAATTTTCAATAAATGTTAGCTGTTATTATTTTCTCAAAATTTATTCTGCTTAGGTAATAATGCAACTTTAACATATTTTTAAGCAAAATGGCTCAATGGTGAAGCCACTGTGCCCATTTTATGGCAATCCTTACCTTATGACTAATAAAGTACAATTTCTTTTTAGTTAAATTCTTCACCAGAGGACTTTTTAAAATCTCATCTCTTGCTATTCTGTTTATTATGGCATTAAAAGGACCAAATGCCACCCCTTTAACTCATGCCAATCCTCTTCTATCTTTTTCTGTAATCAATGGAATTCCAGCACTTCACTACCATCAGCCCGGTCTGCCAAATTCTATCTCTACAACAAATCTGCAACATCAGTTCTTTCCTTCTTAATTATTATGATTATTATGATTCCAAAACCAGCAGCATGGAAATTTTTCTTCATATTTGTCCTAAAAGTGCACTTATTCCTCATCCTTAAGATTACTTGCTGCCAATGACAATATAAATAAAATGTTGTCAAATGTCAGGCAACCAATAAATGGTAATTATCATTGTCATGTTGTAATTGTTGATAATGATACTTTTCATATTTATTGAGCACCTTCATAAAATGTGCCACTCTAGATCAGCTTTTGATATGTAATATTCAATTTAATTTCTCCAACAGTCTGATGAGATAGATACCATTACCTCTATTTTATAAATAAGAAAACTAATGCACAGAATGTGGCTCTGGGTTCCTCAGGAGATAGAGTCTGAGACAAAACTTACTTCCAACATTTTATTGAGTGGAGAGAGCCTGAGCTCTCAGGGAAGCATGAATGCAAGAAAAAGAAACTGGGACATGGTGGTAGGAAGTGAATCAGTTCTAAGTTCATGTATAACTGAACTGGATACAATATTGAAAGAAAATACAGTACAGTGGTTGCTTTATCACTCATGACACTGCTGGACAGGCCATGTAGGACCTCTCCATCCAAAACAGTCTTTGGTGGGCTAGGCAGATAAGCAATTTATAGGCTAGCTTCTTCTGTCCTCCTGTGTCTTATAGCTCAAAGTTGATCCTGTTAGATGTTAACTCCTGCTACTTCCCAGGTATATTATCCAGCTTTCCTGGGCAAACAGTGAGAAACTAGAGCCTTTGTGGGTTCAATCAAGTTAGACTTGAATGCTGGAGATCTGTGACTCCATCCATGCCATGTGTGACAGAAGCCCGAGGAAAGCTTCACTCGGTCCCAGGAGGAGACATGGTCAATCTGTGGTGTGTGGAAACCAGGAGAAGGTATGGTATGGTGGCCAGTGTGTGCAGAACAGGCTATGGTAAGTGGCTTTCTTCTAATGGATTAGCAAAGCAAATGACCCAGAAGGAGAGATGTAGAACCAATTGGATCTAGGGAGGCATGTGAAGAGGTTGAGAATAACAGAATTGAAGGGATTTGCTTCATCATTCAAACCCAAACCAGTCTGACTCTAAAACACTTTTATTTTTTAATGACACCAAGAGGCCTTGTACTAGTGAGATTTCAAGCAAGGTAGAAAAGGGTGTCATGGTTTTCTGAGCTATCTGGCTCAGGGTCATGAGCAGATAAATGTTTAAGAAGTAGTCATAGGTGATCAATCAGGCAACAAGAGTGCCCATAGGCCTGTGTTGCCCTTTGCCATATGCCAAGAAGACATACTTCCCAAGGGCCTGTTTCATCACATTTAGAACTCTTCCTATGCCTGTTATGGCTCTCTTAACCCAAAGGACAAGCACCAAAGACAGGCCCAAAGATTGTATGCAGGCAGCACATGAGTGGCAAGTGTTATGCCCGTCAGAAGTCAAAAGCAACAGTAATAAAATTAAGTGGATCCATTTCCTTGAAAGTTTTGGAAGAACAGCCCCATATTTAACAGGAAATGGTTTGTGTTAATGTACAGTGATGAGACCAATAACCAAGAAGTGAGGCCCAGTAGCTCACAAATCTGACAGCTATGAAGGAGAAGATGTTGACTCGCTACAGGTGTGCCTTGCTCCAAGATAGCCCGCCCATCATACACCGTGTGCTTCCTGGGTCCTCTGCGTTCATCTCCCCATCGCAGAAGTGTTAATGGGTCTTCTCCCCTCCAGCTTCATCCTTGCTTTACATCCCACCCCTTTCTGCCTTCTCTGGGGAAAGTAACTACTCTCCCTGCAACTCTCAGGTCTTCAGTGTCTTCCTCTATGCTCTGGCTTCTTCCTAGCTTGTAAAATACATTCAGATTTATCAATATTCAAGGTGACATTTGGCAGTTTCCTATCCAGCTACATCCCAGTTTTCTGCTTCTTAAATTTCTCAAATGAACATCTTCGCGACCTTAACAACACACTCAGTTGTTAACTGTCTCAAACCTGCTTTCCCTTCTCACCAATCTATAGTTTTGTTTTTTTCTGCAAAGGTTGGTCAACTCTTGTTTCTGCCACTCATCTTTCCTTTGGTAGTCACTCCCCAATCTCTTGCTCTGGAGAATCACTTCCTTGTTCACTCCCAACCTAGGAGATTTGGCTCAGCCATACATGGAGCTCATAGGAGCAAAATATGAACTTGGCCAACACCAACAAGTACTGTGTTCGGGCTGGGAACATGAAACATTTTTCTGGGACAGCTGGGAAGGAAACCCTTTTGCTTTGCTCTTGGACTTGAACCTGAGAGTGAAGACATCCAGTTACCAGGAGCTACTTACTGCCATGAGGGGAGACAGCCTGTGTGGACATGAAACTTGTCTGGAGGTAGAGCTGAGGGATGGAGGGAGGGAGTATCTGATCCTGTTGACATGATCTGAACCCCTGGTTCACTCCATAGCCAATGACACCTCTGGCTGTGGGCCCTTCTGATTAACTGAGTCTTTCTGCTTAATCCAGTTTATCAGATTTACATTATTTGAGGTAGGAAGGATCCTAAATGATACCGAGCTCTGACCTCTTGATCTTCACCTTCTATAGTGTGACCCAGGGCCTTCACTGGGCATATGAGCACCACAGATTTACATCCCAGCTCCAGCACTTGGTACCTCACGTTCTTGCCTGTTTTCTTGAGCCTTGGTTTTCTCATCTGTGAATGGGATGCTCTGAGAAGCATTTAATAAGCGCTGGAGAACGGGCAGCACTTCTTTGGATGCAGCTAGCAAATAGAGGTGGCAGCGGCCGAAAGGGTGGCCACAAGGGTGGGTCTGGTGATGTCATCTCTGGATCTCACCCATGAGCAAAGTCCATTGGGAAGCAGTGTCACTCTCTTACGCTCCCTTCACGGTCTCCTCTTGACTTGAGCTTTTTGAGTTTCGAGTTTCTCCTCCTCTTCCTCACTCACCCCTACCCCTTTTCCTTCGCTCTCATCTTCCTCTTCACTCTTTTTGTGGTGCTGGGAATTGAGCCCAAGGCACTGCACATACTAGGCAAGTGTGCTACCACTAAGCTACAACACCAACCTTTAAAAAATTGTTGTATTCTGAGACAGGGTCTCCCTAAGCTGTGGAGGCTGGTCTCCAACTTGCAGTCCTCTAGCCTCAGCTTCCCTTCTTATCTTTCCTTCTAATCACACATTTTCTGACTTTCTTGCCACCCAAATGTTGATATTTCCCATAGTTCTAGGCTGGACCTGCTTGTCTTCTATTTTGAGCCTCTCTCCTCTGGGAACTTCAGCTTTGACTTCTCCAAGGCATGCTGAACATCAGGCTTTAAGTTCCCAATGGGTCCTAAAGCCTGAACTCCCTTCAGTCCCTCCTGTGTCTTCTCTCCCCCAGAACCTTCAATTCACAAGTTGTTTCTGCTCTTGACTTTGACTTCTGCTGATTGTATGTCTTTCAGACCTCGATGCTTGGAACTGTGAAGTCATGGCAACTCCTTCTGTCCACTGCGCCTAAATCAGTTTCCAAGCCCTGTTAGGGTTTGTTCTCTCTGCATCTCTCTCATCACAACCCCACTTCTCTTCCTTGGCTACCACTCTGCTTCCTGTCTTCATCCCACCACCTGCCTGAACAGTGTTCAGGTTCTCTTTCTCTAATATACACAACTTCTGAGAAAAATCTTTTTTTTGGGGGGGAATCGAACTCAGGTCCTTGCGCTTGCGCAGCAGGCGGCGAAACCACTGAGCTAAATCCCCGGCCCAGAAAATCTTTTTAATGTAAACATTCTCATAATAAAACTCCTCTTCCCAAAAAAACATCTATGACTGCATATTGAGTGAAATAAGCATAGTTCAACAAATGAATTCCAACACCTTTTGTGTTGGAGACTGTGCTAGGCATTGTGGGAAAGATAGAATTTGGATGAACATAGTTCCTGACTGCCAGCACCTTGTGATCCAGTGATTTGTGTTACAGAACACAAAGCTTGGTGTGTACACACACACACACACACACACACACACACACACAGCACTGAATAATGTGAATTTTTTTCCACTCATTCCCCGTTTATCTTCCCAGTTCTGTTTTGCTTTTTTCTCCCTTGTGTTTAAGTCAGGTTAACCATGTGCTTCTCTTTGACTTTGCTTGTGCCCCTTCCTTCCCATGGCCTACCCTCCCCACCAACTCAGCTGGAACAAATCTTGTTTGTCCTTTGTAACCATTCTCAAATGATACCCACTCATAAATTTTTTCCGAATACTCTAGTCAGTTGTTATCTTTCTCTGCTCTGATCTCCCAAAGCACTTCATATGAAACTCTACCAGGCATTCCCTACTTTCAAAACAAAAAAAAGCAGCTGTTTATATAACTTATCTCTCCAACTAAACTGTAAACTATCTTATGGTCTTATTTATTTTTGCATTGCCCAAAACTAGGAAACTGTTTCTCGATTGGAATGAAGTATGCATTTATCTATATGAAACAATGCTTCATTTAGGCCTAGCTTTTTTGTACTAAAGAAGAATTATTTGCCTATAAAAATTAAAAACAGATTTCCCACAGGTTCTTTTAAATAAATCTTCAGGTTCATTTAAACTTGTTTATGGATAATCAGCTAGCAGCCTGGAGTACTGTGAATTGAGAGAAATCGAACAAACAAAAAAGAAATTGTAAGAAACCACTGCCCACTAATGATTTTCTAGAAAAGGAAATAGAGTAAATTGTCCCTAGCTGTGGGAGCTGTTAAGGAAACACGAATCTATTTTCAGAAATGAGATGAAAGCATAGTACTTGCTTTATAAAACCTGTTTGGGAAGTAAAACCTTGATTGGAGAAGCTGGCCCCATGACCAAACTCTCCAGAAGATGCCTTTGCATACAAGAATCATGTCAGTGGAAGAACTTCAGTCTTCCTGGATTTCCTAGAGTCTCAGGATACTGGTCTTGAGTTAGTTCCAGGGTCTTGGATGCTAACACCTTCAGTTCCAGGGGGCTTGATGGATGGATGTCCCTGCCTCTTTCTGATGACCTAGAGTGAGGGATGTCATCACAGAGTTCTGGGCTGGGCTGGGCTGGGGCTGCAACCTCTCACTCTGGGCATTGTGAGCACAGAAGGAAGAGCAGGTCGTTTGGATGGGCATCCAGGACCCTGGCTCACTCAGGGCTGTAAACAAGGTGCAGGCTTGGATCCAGACAGCTTTGGCAAGATGTCAGCCTGGCCTATGATTCTTCCAGGCTCAGGATACCTGCTCTACCCAGCTCCCAGTCTCAGTGTACTGAGCTGAAGTGGTCTTGTACAAGTGCAGTGATTGGCCTGATGCAAAGCACTGAGGTACTCAGAGTTGTCCAGGAACTCCAGGGTCCCCCCTCTCCTGCCCACTCTATTGTCCTCCAGACCTTGGTTTCCTCTCACATGTTTCTAGGGACCCCAAGGAAAACCCTGGGGTCAGCTTCTGAGCTTTTGTCCCAGCCCTATGTATCTAGTCTTTAACAGTCAGACAATTGTGTCAATGTCTATGAAAGGATTCAGGGAAATAATACATGGAAAGCTCTGAGAGCAGTGTCTGGCCTAAGTAAGTCCTCAATGAACATTAGCTGATGTTATCTGTGCATTTATTGGCTTAGCTGTGCTCCATATTCACTGTGTTGTGAAATACAGTGCTCCCCAGAGAGAGGAGGAGAGTGTAATGGCTGACAGCGAGAAGCCAGAAAGATCCGAGTTTAAATCTAGAATCTCTTACCTACTAACTGTGTGACTTGGGGCAAATCTCTTAAGTTCTTTGAGTCTCGTGTAAAATGGGTGTAATAGTATCTACTTTGATCTGCTGATGTGAAGACTAAATAAAGCAATTCAAACAGAGACCCTGGTATGATATCTGTTATAAACTGAATGATAAAACAGTAACAAAATCATGTATTAATCATTGCTATCAGTAGTATTTCTACAGGAGATAGAATATGGTTAAGAGTTGAGATCAGTTATGAACAATTCTAAATCAGTGGCACTGACTACATGTGTTCAAGGTGCTTCAAGGAAGAGGGGCCGAGAAGGGAAGGAGGCAGGTTCGGCTTCCTGGAAGGGCGGCATGGGCAGGACCCCTGGGACAGAGGCATGGAGGAGGGGTGCAGGTGGAGAACTGGATGCAGAGCGCCTTTGCTTGCTCCTTTTGGGGTAAACATGCCAGTACTTAGGAAGGGAAAACGATGGAGCTACTTTTAATTATCTCAAAGACCCTTGTGCAAAATGGGCTTTGGCATTTGGATGGGGAATTACTGCCACAGCCTGATCAGTCCTGATTCCCAGGCATACATCTCTGACAGTGTGGACACTCTTCAAGATAACTGGCTCAAGCCAGTCTAATTACAGGGATCTGTCCCTGGAGAGAGAGAGGGAGACAGGGATGTTCTCCAATGGGCTCTGCCTCCAATTGGCTGGAAGCAGCCCTTCCCCATCTCCCATGACCCAAAGGCAAGGGCAATGCTGAGAAGGGCAAACTAAGAATGGTGCTCAAGAATGGTGCTCAGGGGTTGCTCTCAGCTGCTGATGGATCTGGAAACATTCTCAGGCACCCAACCCTCATTGGTCCAGGGCCACTTTGCACCATCAAATCTCTCCTCTCACAGATGGGTAAACTGAGGCCAAGGTTGGTAGGCTCTTGGCTAATGTGACACAGCAAGGTTTTGATGAACTGCTAACTTCCCTGGCTTCCGTTATTGCCTGGTGATTAAGAGTCATGTTGCTTCCCTGTTCTTCTCCTTGCCAGCGGGGGGTCTGGGCAAGTTCAAGCAACTCTCTGAGACTCGGTTTCCTTTTCTTTCCTTCTCTCACTCCCCGTGCTGCTCCCTCCCTCTCTCCCTCCTTTCTTTTCCTTTCTTGGCTCTTCTCTCCTCCCATTTTTCCTTTTCTTTGTAGGACGCCCAGTTCATCCCTCTCTGTCCAGGGCATCCCTGGCTTCTTCACTGGAAGCCCTGCATTGCAGGAGACCCTTGGTCCCCACCCAAGGCCCACTTCTTTGCTGGCTGACACAGTCTGATTCTGTTCTAAGTGTCTGGGTCTGGCAGTCAGTCATGGGAGATCCTTGTTCTCAAGGAGCTAATGTCCCAATTCTATAAGGGCAAGCAGACAGAGTACATTAAGGAATCACTAAAATAGTACATAGTCTATAAATGTGAACAATATATCAGGTTCTATGTCATATATTTTATAACTATCATATCATTACAGCCATAAACAACACTGAGAGATAGATATCAATACATCTTCCTTGTTTTTAGGTATGAAATCTGAGACTTTGCCTTACTAAATGTTTCCTGGAATCACACTGATTGTCAAAGGCAAAAACCTCATTTAAACCCTGGGGTTCCAGTGCTCGCATGTTAACCCTTAACATGCAACCACCTTGTGAATGGCAAAGACAGGAGTAAGGCAGGGCAAGGCTGCAGGGAAGGCTGCATATGCTCTGAGAGGATGCCAGCTGGCTGAAGACCCATGGATCTAACCACTTGGCTGCACAGCACAGCAGTGAGGGGTCCCCCTCTACTCATTTGCTCTACCTCACGGCCCCAGCACAGACACCAGAGCCCTTGCCTGAGACTGAGTAATTCATTCTATGCAGAAATGTATTGGCTTCTGGTTCTGGAGATTGGGAAGCCCCAGACTGAGGGCATGTGGTGAAGACCTTCTTGCTACATCATCTTATGGTAGGAGGTGGAAGCACAAGAGTGCACACAGGTGTGAAAGCAGAGGGTGAACTCTTTTTTTTAAATAAGGAACACATTCCCATGATAACTATCACTTTCCATAATGAAAATATTGGCATTAATCCATTTACTATGCTCTAGTGGCCCAATTACCTCTCACTAGGCCTTATCTCTCAACATTGTTAGAGTGGGAGTAAAGTTTCCAGCACATGCAATTTGAGGAATGCATTCCGAAGAGAGCAGAGAGATTTCAACTAGGAGCATCTAGAAGTGGTGGATGGAAATAGGTGACTCCTCTCATGCTGGCTAGAGCTCTGTGCCAAGAGAGAAAATGGAACCCATTTCTCTCAGACTTTTGGGTCTCCTGGCAGATGACAAGCTGATAAACGAGCACTATGCCTAAGGAATATTTCTAGTTCCAAAGGCTAACTGGTCTATCCATCTACCAAACTGCATTTATACCAAACTTGTGCACTAGTTTAGTTGAAAGAACTTTATTCACCACCCAGTCCAAAGGCTTTATTTTATGGTTGGGAAAACTGAGGCTCAGCTTGGCTTAAATGACTTCTCAAGGTTGTATAGTTTACCAAGGAAAAGATACATGCAAGACCCAAATTTCCCAACTCAAATGCACGGCACTTCTACACAAATATACTGCCTATCCTCATACCTAGATTTTAACATTATGGGGAAAGCTATTTCCCTTTTCTACACTTTTCATCTCTGCAGAAGGAGGGTGTGAGGCAGAGGCTCAGAATACATGGATCTTTGACTAGGATCAGTTGGAAAGGATTTGCTTGATGTGGCCCAAACCAGGCTGAAAATGTAGTTGAGGCCACCAGCAAGGTGTGAGGGAGCTCATGAAGAAGGTAGAAGGAGGAGGAAAAGGGGAAGAGTGTGCTGCTCCTAAGTTCTCGGCCTGTGCTAGATCAGGGGGAGTTTTATAGTCCTATTTTGCCACTGTGTCTCTCCTGTACCTCATGCCCACCCAGCCCTGCCATGACAGAAGACTAGAGGAAAGAGCCCAGGCCTCACAAACAGGGTAAGCTGGTTCAGATTTCAGCTTCAGGACCACCTGCTGTACCATTTTGAGAAGGTCTGAGCTTCCCCCTGCCTATTGCAGAACCCCCTCAATCTCTGTCTCTTCATTTGCTAAAACCCTTGCGGCACAGGTTTTCCGGGCAGGTTGGGGTCTGGCCTAGAGTGCTTCTAATAAATGACCCCGGTCATGACTGTTGGTGAGACTCTTGCAATCTCTGCCTTATGCACTGCAATGTGCAGAGCAGCTGATTATGCTCCCCCTGGATTCTGTACAGTTCTGGGTTAGCCCTGCAGAGCAGCTGCACTCATTGCCTCTGTGTCCTTTAGCTCCCTGGTTTTAAGTGACTGCTCCACATTAACTCAGAGTGGGATCTGGAATATAGCAATGAAGTCACATGGTGTAGCAGGAACTACACTGATAAAACATATGAAGCATATAAATCAGAGGGCAGATGAGATGCATTTGTGCTCCGAAAGCATTGACCATATACTTCCTTTAATTGAAAACTCCATAGTGCTCAAAGTCAAATTTCCATTTGCTACAATTCTGTTTCCCTGGAGAGGTCTAGGCCCTTGCCTGGTGTGGGGAACATGGAGACGGCACTGTCTTTCCCACCAGCCCCTCCTCTCTCACCTTCCTGCAATGCCCAGATTCTATGCAGACTGGATCGCTGGCCTGCAGTGATGGGATGTGAGTGCCAGTTGGCCTTCTGTGTTTGGATACAGCTGCCTGCCATCCCAGGCTGTCCGATTCACCACTGCCTCAGCCTTAGGCCATCAAGCACCCTGTCTCTTCGTGCTACCCTCAACTGGAACCCAGATACTGCAAAGTTGTGGGGACAGTCCAGGGAGTCAGGGCCAGCCTGTGAAAACCACACAGACACAGGCCATGACAGTCAAGCCCTACTGGCCACCTCCTGACCTCTGATATATAGGGGTGGTCAGAGGCCCCTTGGTCCATCACTTCACCCTCGCAGCTTACTATCCTCTCTCAGCAGTCTGAGACCACACAACAGAGCTGGGCTTGCTCTGCCTTCCCCACTTGCTTGTCAACTCCCTGCAGGCCCAACACCTTTGGTCTTTCCAGAAACAGCTCGGTACAAAGGCACAGGAAGGTTTGGAGGTGGCCAATAGTGCTAGATCATAGCATCCAAATGATCACTGAGTCTCTCCTTCTGGTCTATGGACCAAAGGAGAAGGCTGAATAACCTTTCTGTCTCGGGGACTACAAGGCATGGACTTGGACCCTTGGTGGAATTGAGCACTGGGATAGTAGCCCTGACTCCCCCTGTAAGAAGGGCAATATGGTCTCAACTGCAGCCCAGCCTGACCCCAATATCCAGGGCTCCCCCCATGGCCTACATTGAGGGGGTCCTAGCTCCGTGTTATGACGGCGAGCATCATGTCACCCTAGGCTGGGTCACCTCTGGTCCCGCTGCCCAGGTCTGAGTCATCTGAGCTTCTTTTAAATCCAATCACTGGGTGCCTCCTCCCAAGTCCTCCTGCTGGGGCTCAGGTTTGGGCTACTTTTACCAATCTTGGAGCCCTTGCATAAGGCCAAGACCCACTAAAAACCTTCTCCCTCCCCTTTTTCCCATCCTACCCCACCTGAAATTACATTATGTATTTCAGAAGCCTGCCTTGGCCTGGAGGAGATTTGACCTTTATTTATGGCATATTTAAAAGATCTTAAGAAGCCTCAAAATGTATATGCCTCTAACAATGACATTTGTTAGATGTCAATGGTTCAAACTCCAATACACTGTTGTCCAAATGTATGGAATAATAAATTTTAACATTGGTAGATCTCTTGCAATGATGTTTGTGAGTCCCATAGATGAACATCTAAGCCAGGCTGTTCTCAAATGTGTTTAGGAGGCTGAGCTGAGTATCTGGTAATTTTTGTCCTCTGTGCAGTAGCAAAAATACTGTTATTTAATTCAATGGGAAGAAATAAAAATGCTAATATAGGTCACCCTATTCTTATGTTTTAAGCATTGTGCTAAATGCTTCATATAGAATAGGATATTCAATCTTTGCAAAAATGCATGAGGAAGTACTAATTCTACATATTATGGTCTGAATTGTGGTGGCCTCCCCAAATTCACATGTAGGAACCAATACTCAGTGTGATGATATTAAGAGGTGGGGCCTTCGTGTAAGGGACTGAGTGTAAAAGGCTGCACCCTCATGAATGAGACAGTGCCCTAATACAGGAAGTTGAAGGGAGCGGCCTTGCCCTTCTGCTGTGTGACAACATAGCAACAAGACACCATCTATGGAGCAGAGAATGAGTCCATACCAGACAAGGAACCTCCTGGCACTTCAATCTTTGACTTCCCAGCTTCCAGTACCATAAGACATTTCTCTTCTTTATAAATTTTCCAGCCTTAGGTATTCTGTTATAGCAGCAAACAGACTACTGTTCATTGCCATCTCATAGATGAGCAAATTGAGGCTGAGAGAGTTAGCTCACTTGTCTGACATCATTCAGCAAATTGGGGAGCAGTAAAATCAATCCCATTTCCTTTATCTCATAGTTCTTTTACCCTACCCAACTTCCTTTATCCCACCCCAGTTCTCACCCTCTCCTGCTCACCCCTGGAAAATCAGAGGCAAGGTCATTGGTTAGATGTAACTTGGGTCTGTGTAAACCGTACAAAATTATAGCCCTTAACACATGGACTGACACACACAAACAAGATATGAAATCCAGGCAGGAATGATCAGCTGTTTGATAATATTTGTCAGCTCATTTTGCGAATCATGTATTAATTTGTCATCTGCCAGTGGGTGACAGCAGGCAAACAGTAGGAGGCACCAAAGATTTAAGAAAAGCATATGGAAGAAAAGCTTAACTGGCTTTTCCATGTCTTACATTTTTCTTCCCCTGTCAACTGGAAAAAGCCACCATTATGGTATTTAAGAGGCAGAACAGCCTGGCCTGGCTTGTGGAACCCTTGTCTAGTTTAGAAAACCCATTGGGAGCCCTTATAAGTTCCTCACCTTGCATTCTGAACCAATGTGCTACACATGGCCAAAGGGTAGCAGAGGTAAGGGCAGCCACACTCCAGGGGGAGAGGCTTCTAGAGGGTTGGTGGTAAGAAAGGCAGTGCAGGGCTGGGGATTTAGCTCAGTGGTTCTGCAGCCTGCCTTGCAAGTGCAAGTACCCGAGTTCGATCCCAGGTACCAAAAAAAAAAAAAAAAAAGAAAGGCAGTGCATTTCTATTGTACTCCCCAGCCTTTGTGAGAATTGCTGGTTCAAGATGGCCTAGGCTTCCTGCCAGAGACTGTGCATCCTTGCTCCATCTAAGAGGATCTACCCTTCTCCTTCTATCTACTCCCTGCGTAGACTGGGTGAACACTGGGTCACGCAGCTGAACCACAGATGGTACTATAGACAAAAGCGGGGTCTCCAGGCTGCCCACTCAGGACCCCTCCTGCCCCCCAGGAGCTTCCCTATCAATAAATACCTTCCTACTCTTAACCTCCTCTGTTCCTAGAATTCATTCTTTGATTTTTAGAGAATAAGAACTCAGCATATCATACAGCTAACAGGTTGGGAGATATAATATTTCAGATTTCGTCTCAGGTATTATTTTCCATAAAAGTGGGACAAAAACCTGGGATGCGAACTTCACTCCAAACCATGAGCTCCATCAGTTCCATGCCTTGCTTGGAAATGCAGACCCGTAGCTCTGAAGGGTGGGAGTGAAAAGGAGGTCGGCATGGGCTGCAATGGGCCAGAGCTGCGATGATGAGGAAGCTGTCACTTAGCAGAGGTTATTGTTGCTACAAGTGGAAAAACGGAGTGAATTCCCAGGCTGAGGGAGGGACGGAGGGAGACTGAGGCTGAGGGGCTAACGAGGGTCTCACGGATTTTCCTTGTTCCTTGCCCCAGTTTCTGGGAGGTCTGGTTGCACAGAAGCCTTTGTGCTCAGATTCCTCTGAAATTCTTCTGCTTCTCAATATCATTACCTCAATCTTTATCACAAGCCACCTACTCCCACACTTTTGCTCAAACCAAACAATGCTGCCTTAACAAAGGTCTGCAAGCCCAGCATTTGTGGTCCAGGGGCCTGGATGGCCTCAGGAAGTGGATCTGTGCCTCTCTCCATAGACACAGGGAGCCCAGCACTCAGGGCTCCAGCTCATCCCTGCACCACCATTCCCTCACTAGCTTTTTCCCCTCCAGCCCCTCACCTTGCACGCACTCCCACCCCCAGCCACTGCTTCTGAGCTGTTGACAGGCTTTATACATTTGCTTATTGCTCACTCCCAAGTTTCCAGCTTTCTACTTGACTGTGTCTCCCACTGTGATCCTTTCCCAAGCTCCTGCTGAGCCAGGGGCTCATTTGCATTTCACTCACCAACCTCATTTAGTTAATTTTCTATAGTTAATTCAATGTTCACCAAGTAGCCCTGGATGGCATTTGCATTCATCACCTTCTAGGGCTCTGAAGGGCTGCAGAATTGTGGCTTCCCCATCGAGATCCCCACTCAGGCAGAAGCCACAACATGGCTCCCAGGCTCCCAGCAGAAGATCAGCCCTGTAGCCAACTCTGGCTGCAGCCCCAGGGTCAAGCCCCTGGAGGACAGGAAGTGCTCTCTGCCCACCAGCTTTGCACTGGGAGGAGGTGCCCTGAGAGTCTTCTTGTCTTCTAACAATTCATTGTGCATCCATCTGTAGGTTTGCTGCCTGCTGTGCAAAGCATTTCTTTCACCTTAGCCTAAAATAGCTTTAGCTTCAGGGGGTACTGGGTAGTACCTGTATTATCACAAGGCTGGGGAAATAGGAAAAGTGAAATAAAAGAGATCACAAAATTAAAATGGAAAAGATGTGGTTGCTTATGAGCAGTTACAGAGAGCTCTTGGCTCCTAAGGGGTTTCTTCTCTTCTCCACTTGGCTAATGGTAGAAGCAGGCATCATGGCAGCATAACTCTCAGACCATGGGATCAGTTATCTCTATCAACTTTTCGTGTAGTCCTCTACAATTCTTCAGGCTCATTAAAAAAGGCTAATAACAGAAGTTTGCAGCAAGTAACAGTGAAAGGAATTTGAAAGTCTTTTAAGTCACTAAAGCTGCAAACTAATCAGCAATCCCTTCTTCATCCCCAAAGCAGTGAAGATTGGATGCTCTCACCAGTTTTCCTTGCATTTGTCATAGCTCCGAGCATACTGGGACAGCACTGTGAAACCTGTGTATCTCATTTGCATACCAAAGACGATACCTAAACCCAGAAGGATGTCACTACATATGTCACACTTTCCAGAAGTAATTCCAGAAATTCATCTGTAGCTTATTCTTGTTCCATATCAGGCCATTCTTTTAAAACCACGGCTCAGTTTCTTTCCAAAATTACCATCCAGTATCTCAATAGGCTGAGATATTGAGCCCCTAGAATCCAAGAGTGATGGGGTAAGGGCTAGAGATTAGAGTCCTGACCCATGATCTTGCCTGTGAACATGCCTCAGGCTGAAGGTGGCACAATCCAGGTTATGACACACAAAGCTTCCATTCCTCTGTGGGCAGTGAGGTCAAGGTGCTGAGAAGCCCTCCAAGTTCCTGTCTCGCTATCCCATTCTGCCCACTCTGAAGCCCTGGCTGACGGCTTTTTCAGCTCTCATGTACTCTGGCTGTCCTCTCCAGTTTTGCTTCCCTTCTCCTCTGTCCTGATGCAGAGCTTTCTGAGAACCTCTTCTCTCTCTGCAAGTGCTCCTGGGTAGAGGACACTGCTTATCAGGACTTGTGCTATATGTTGTCAAATAGGAGGGTCCTTACATTCCTCCAAGCCACCGGATGGCCTGAAGGTGCAGTTTGGGAGCAAGGATGCTTGCATGAGGTCTCTTCATTAGCTAGAAGGGCCCTCTGACTAAGGACAGTCTCCATCACCCTCAGAAGAGACCTGCTCAGCACTGCATGGGGAACAATTGTCACTCAGCATTCTCAATATTGCCTTTAAGAAAATAAAACTGCTGTTGATTCCAGTAGACCTTTAAAAACACACTTTACAGGAGTCTCAGAACTGATGAGACGTAAGTCATGCTGAGCATGTCAGGCCTAATTTAGATCCTCTCTACTTCCCAGGAAGGAGCTGAGCCAGGCAGGAAGGCATCCCTGGAACAGGCAGGCATCAGTCCTGAGCCTGCCTTCCTGCAGGGATCTAGAATGGGCTCTTCCCCTCCCTCCCTGGGCAGGGTCCCTCTGCAGAGGAGCCCTGTGTCACTCTGTACCCACCTCATTCCGGGGGTTGGGGTCAGGATGTCCATCTGAGCAACACTGCCCAGTGCAGCAGCTACTGGCCACATGTGCCTACTGCGCTCTTGAGCTGTGGGTGGGCTGAATGGAGAGGCACTGTGAGTGTAAAAGCAACATCAGGGTTTGAAGACTTAGGATGAAAAAGAGGTTGAATAGCCCAGTAATGTTTTTATATTGATTGCACACTGAAATGATAATCTTTGGGATAGACTGAGATTAGTAGCACATAGTATTATGGCTACCTTTGCTTTTTAAAATTTTTTGTTTTAATGGGCATATAACAACTTTACTACAACTCATACTGTATATGTATGGGGTACAGTATGATAATCCAACATGTATAGGTGATGCCTGATAACCACACTATTTTAAGCATGGCTACAGAAACGTTAAAAGTGCTTTTGTGGCTTGCACTGTACGTACAATACTGATCTGGAGACCTAGACTGGACTGGAGAGATCGTCACTGGCTCTGGGTGAAGAAAGGGTGAGGGAAGATAAACAAGGTTTAGCATCTGCCACTTCCCTACTCAAAGCTCTCTAAAGGATCCTCAGGATCTCGCTGCCAAGGCTTGCAATGTCTTGAGGGTCCCTGAGACCTTGCACAAGCTCATCCCTACTTCCCACCTCACCTCATCTCCTACAGCTCGTGCCCTCTGTTTCTCTGCTCTCGCTGACCTGGCCTTGCTTTTATTCAACACAGCCAACCAGGCCCTATCCCAGGGCCTTTACAGGTGCTGTTCCCTCTGCATAAATATTCCTCCCCAAATGTTTGCATGCCTCCCTTCCTGTCCTTATTCAATTCTCAACTAGAAAGTTACCTCCTCAAAGAAGCCACTTCGGACTTACTCCCCCAGTCTCTGTCAGAGACACTATCCCTTTACCCTGCTTCATTTTTCCTCCACATTCTTATGGCTCCCTGATGGTGCACTGCACCTTTACTCGTTCTTCTCTGACAGGGTCCTTCTGTCTTTCGTCCACCATGATGACTGACCAAGATGAGACACCCATAGAACATTTGTTCCATGAGCACTTGACACCAATACTCTGAGGTCAGACTGGGAACTCAAACTGGCAAGGAGGTTAGTGCTGACACAACAGGGTCTGTGGAGTGCTCTGAGTTGGGAGGAGGAGTGGCTTGCTGACCTGAAAAGTCACTTCCTTTAGGACTCACATGCCAGCAATCTACCCCAGCTCAGGAGGTGACGGTCAATTTAGCCCAGAAAGAAAATATGGCAGAAAGAATAAAGCCAGTTTGCTTTGGTGACTGGCTGTGGAAACAAATGTTAGGGGTAGAAGAAGAGAGGAGATCTGCTGACCAGACATGTTCTGGCTTCCAGAAGCCTTTGAGAAGGCATGTAGGGGTGACCTAGATTGACTGTCAACAATGAAATCCCTTAGATGCTAGAAACTAAACTTAGAGTCTTAGAGCTGCAAAAGGCCCTGCTCCCAGCCCTCCCCAGGGCCCTACTCTGCTTGGGTACTGTTATGAGAATAAGTAATGTACCTTAGCATGAGTGAATCCATCTTGAAACATCACTACCAGGTGTGAGATTACCGGGCAGACTGGGAACACTGTCAAAACATGGTGAATGCCCAAACCTAACAACTCCAGATGGTCTCAACTCACTTATAGCAGAGAGGATCAAATAAAGACTATACCAACTCTAATGGTATAAAAGCAAATGGCTTCAAACCATTGGCATCCACCTCAGGATTGCAAGTTCGAAGGCTACCAAGCCATGCTGACTGCTGCCCACCAGATCCAGATCATCTAGCACCTCTGCCTGAGGCTCAACCAGATTCATCAGATTCAGTGCTTGGAGTGTCTGGCACCCTATCCAACTACCAACTGTGACTCTCCTCAGCTGGATCTGCAGCCTTTGCTCGATGATGCACCTCCTCACAGTGCTCTAGACTTAATAGGCTGAGGTACAGGATTTTGTGTAAATGCTTTGAATGTTGTGTTCTTAAGAACTGTTTAATAAACCGGTGATTTACAAAGTGATCTGAGTGTGTGCATCTCTGGACAGCCTCTTGATCTCTTCTGGGTTGCTCTCAGCAGCCATAGCCCGAGATCAGGAGCTCCTTCCTCCCAGAGGAGCTGGTAGTTCTGAATTCATCCTGAGCAACACTTGCTTCTTTCAGGTCAAAGGCTACTGCCTTGTGGTTGATGTTGTGCAGGCATTTGTTCTAGTTTTGCTTCCTGTAGTCTGGCTGAGCAAGATGAATTCCTGCTCTCCAGATCAGCCCTCCGAGACAGAAGCTCACAGGCCTGGGAATATGAAGCCTCCCAGGGGATGCACTTTCCAAGGGCTGCCTTGTGACCAGATTCCCGAGGCCACAATTCAGCAAGCACGTAATACTGCTCGACAGTGACCGATGATGCACTCCTGAGGACTGGTTCCTTGAGGCCACAGCCTTCTCCTTACTCACCCGGGATGACCCCAGCTCTAAAGAGCCCAGCCTGGCTCCTCTGCTGATTTCCAAACCCAGATTTGCTTTTTCTCATTACATTAGCAGAACTCTTCAAGCCCTGCGTTGTGTGCCAGATACTATGGTGACAGAAGAATGAAAGAGACACAGCCTGGCCCCCAGAGGCTGAAGAAAGGCTGACAAGTCCATCAGGAACTAATCCCTGGCAGGACCTGGCTGTGACGCAGGCAAGACCTGGGGCATGGGGCGTGGGCACAGAGGAGGATCCGGTCGGCCTGTGGGCTATAGGGAGGCTGCCCTGGAGGGGAGATGCCCTGCTGCTTATTTCCAGTTGCCTCCTGGGAAGCTCAGTGTGTAAGTCCCAGAGAAGCTTCCAGTGAAACTCATTTGTCATCCTAAGCAAGCAGTTCAAAGTTATCATCTCAGGTTTTCTTTCTACTTCAGCCCTATCACACACACGCACACACACACGCATGCACACACACACACACACACACACACACACACACACACACAGAGGGCCACTGCTATTTACTTACCATTTCTCTAAACTTTTCCTTCCTCTCATTGTCTCGGGTCCTGTCAGTTCCCCCAGGACCAGAACAACCTACTTGGTGCTATTGAGTCCTTTTGGCATCCTAACCTCGGCTGTGACAGAGGGGTGCTGGCAGGTACTGACCCCACACTGACAGAGTCCCTCTTGCCTAAGCCGGGACCCCTGAGGCCTACAGTGTGAGGCACCTCACAGTCTGGTCCTGCCCAGCCTTTCTGCATTGTCCCCAGGAGCCCTCTTCTAGAGTCTCATGCTCCAGCCACCCAGCCTCCTGGCCTTGCCCACAGCATGGAGCACTGACTCCTACAGCTGCACTCCTTTCCATATTCTATCCCCTTGTCTGGAATGCCCTTTTCTTTCTTCTTAGTCCCCCAAACTCCTAGTCATGCTTTAAAACCCACTGAAACATCACCTGCTCTGTATAACCTCCATTGAGGAGTCAATGCCTCACAATAATGATATTTCATTACAGTGGTTATTGCAGGCTGACAGCCTGTTGGGTCTCTTTCCACCTCCAGGCCAAGCTGTGGTACTCAGAGGTCAAGGGTTGCATATAATTTGTCTCTGATCCCTAGTGCTGGGAGAGAGTAATTACATTGATAAGCAATGCTATTATTTACTAATAGTGAATACAATCTGTCATGTTAACAAATAACAAATAAGGAGTAACAATGACAACAGGGCCACTTATTGTGCCCAGCCCCTTGCTAAGCTCTCAGTAAGCCAGATCTCATTTAATCTCCCAGCATGCTGTAAAATCTTACTCTCACTATGGCTTGGAGAGAATAATATCTTTCCTGAGATCACATATCTTATAAAGAAAGGGCAGAGGTGGGATTTGAAGCTCATCAGACCTCTGAGCTTTCACCATCCTCTTAACTTCTGTTTCTCTGGGACCAAAAAGGGATACTGAATTAATTAACTTTCAAGTACCAGAGAATCAGCCCTCGGCACCCCTTATCTCTTGCACTTCCTGTGACCTTGCATTGTCAACTCAAAGTCATTAACTAAGTCCATTCTCCAGTGAAATGGCATAGGAAAGCCATAAGAGACCTGGCTCTGCCAAACACGGGCTATGTGATCCCAGGCAGGTGACATGTCTTAGGTTCCTCAGTTGTAAAATGGGGACAAAACAGTCCCTAACCCAAAGAGTCACTGTGGGCTTCAACCAGGATATAAGACATACAGAGCAAAGCTGAATTTGGGTAATCTGGGAGGTGGTTAATGGGACAGTCAGTGATTTACAAAGCCAAAGGATATGTTGAAGGTTTAGGACCCTGGAGGCCACAGGGCTTGCACCAGTCTACACTCCCACCAGCAGTGGAGCAGGGTTCCTCTTTCCCCACAGCCCTGCCAGCATTTGTTATTGGTTGATTTCATGATAGTAGCCATTCTTTCTGGAGTGGAGTGGAATCTCAGCGTTGTTTTCATTTGCATCTCTCGAATGACCAGTGATGTTGAACATTTTTTCATGTATTTATTTGCTATTTCTACTTCTTTGTCTGAGAAATGTCTGTTTATTTCAGATGCCCATTTTTGGATTGGGTCTTTAAATTTGGGAGGTCTGATCTTTTTAAGTTCTTTATAGATTCGAGATAGTAGACCTTTGTCTGAGGAAGAGCAGGTGAAGATTTTTTCCCACATTGTGGGTTGTCTCTTCACACTGATAACCAGAGCTTTTTAAAAAGTGTTTTTCATCAACAAACAAAATATACTCATTACAGACAATTTGGAGCATATTGAAAAAGAAGAAAAATCAATCACCTGTAGTGCTAGGAACATTTCAGAGCATTCCCTTGCCTTCCTCTTTCTAGCAGCCTGGTTTTTAAGTTGGTGAGGTCATCCTCAATATACAAGGTTCTTTCCTGCTTCCTCCCACCGACGTGGAGGTAAACCTCCCCATGTTGGTGTGGACACAGTCACATGGCCAGGCTGTGATTTACCTACTGGCCGGGCAACAACACCAGGCATTCGTGAAGTTTCCACGTGACTCTTCTAAGTAAAAAAAAAAACCCACAGATATTTGATTCATAAAGGGCTTTTTAAGAAAAAGAAACCTTGCTGTTAGGATTTTTATCCAAAGCACAGACTACCAGAAGGAGCCTTTTTGTACCAAGCAGATGCTACCTTTTGGGGTTGGCAAGTATCTGCGCCTTTTTTGGCAATCCCATCTCTACTTCTCTGATGATACATTGGGTGTTTGCCAATCCTGGATAAGGAGGAAAAGGATTTCCTAGGGAACCAGGCCTCACACTTGTCCTGAATCTCAGGTGACAGATCAGCACAACCTCTTCATTTATTTTCTCCTTTCCTGGCCTACTTTGGGTAGGCCCTCAGGGCAGATGGGTTTTCTTGAGCTACCTGAAGTTTAAATATAGGCCTGGGGCTTCCCGTGCTGAATCCTATAAATATTTTCCTTCCTGTACTATCCCCAAGGCATGGGAGTTTAGAGGGTTGCTCTAAAAAGGAGGAGAGGGGCCCTTCTTGGTGAAGCAGAAGCTAGAGGCCAAGAAGCCCTAACCCTGTGGAGCTAGTGGGCATTGGCCAGACTCTGACTTCTTCAGCAAGAAGCTCCCTTGTCCACTTCTAGCTTACAGCTCCCTTGATGCTCCTGCTATCCACCTCCCCAGTGGCTAGAGGATGATTCCACCACTCCTAGACCCTGATGATTGTCCACGTAGCTGGGGAAGGCCCTGAACCCTGCTCAGTTCTTAACACCTCCTCGATTCTGCCAGAGGTGTGTTGCCTCCCTATAGTCTCAGTAATAACAACTAAGATGTGTAAAGCACTCCATGCTGTTGTGGTGTGTGTGTGTGTGGGGGGGGGTGTTGCAGATTAAACTCAGGGCCTTTGCACAGAGCTACAGCCTCAGCCCTTTTTATTTTTTATTTTGAGACAGAGTCTCACTGAGTTGCTAAGTTATCCAGACTGGGCTCAAATTTGCAATCCTCCTGCCTCAGTCTCCCAGACTATGGGGATTATAGGCCTGTGCCATTATCCCCAGTCAGCACTCCACATCTTGATACCCTGATAAACTCCCTGCATCATAGACTGCCAGCTTTGCCACCCCCCCCCATGTTAACTCCATCTTGGGAGTGGAGTATGGCAGCCTTGTAGATGCAGAGCCCAAGGCCAAACAAATAGTATGGTGTGGGATGGGGTCTGAACCCAACCAGGCCCATGCTTAAACCTAGGTGCCCAGATTTTCTCATTAATCCTCCCAATAGCCCTGTGCAATAGACAGAGGGATCACAAAGGTCAAGAAAATTCTCAAGGCTCCACAGCCCTGGTAATTGAATAGAACTAGAAGCAAAATCTGTAGGCTCTAGGCCTGGTAATTTTGCCTCTACTCAATCTCTTGTCTTTTAGTTGAGACAGCTAAAGTCCAGAGAAGTGAAGAGGCTATTTAAGGTCACATAGCTTGTCAGCTGAGAAAGGCTGTGACTAGATCTGACTCCTCTAATTCTCTGGCTCCTTTCCATCAATGCAAACAGAGCATGAAGGAATCAAGAAAATGCACGGTACAGCATGAGGATCCTTCTGGATCTGGAGGTAAAATGGCTCTGCTGGATTCCCACTGGTGGGGGATTCCCACAGGGCTGATGAGACCCACTGGGAGATGCATGATTGGACAAAGGGCCAAAGGAATGGCAGGTAGCAGCTGGGAAGTGTCCACTCCCTGGCTGACACAGAAGTTCAAGGCTTTGACCTGACCCTGGCTCACCCTAGGCTGAGACCACCACTGAGTCAATGTTGAGGGACTCAAACAAAACCAGGCACTCCAGGAGCTCTGTGGGTTCTTAATACTCTGGTTCCACCCTGTGCCTTTGATTGGCTGCAGTGGCAGCTTTACCGATGGGTCACCTTGTGACCCTTAATCCTGATGTTTCTACTTCATTGGATTAAGAAATGCCTAGTAGATTAGTAAGGCATAATCCTGGGTGTGTCTTGGTGGGTCAAGGAGGTGTGACTTTGGGTACCATATATGAGCCCTTGCCTGTTCCTCTCTGGCACTGTCCCCTGCTCTGCTTCCTGGTCACCAGGAACTAAGCAGTTTTGCTCCACCATGCCCTTGCACCATGACCTCTCTGCCTTGGAGCCACCTAACCATGGACAAAAACCATGACCAAATTAAACCTCTCCTCCTTTAAGCTGCGGTTATTTGGCATTGTGTCTTCAAAGAGGAAGCTGACTAATGTTCCCCTGAGCCATCTCCATCATTTGATGCCCCTTCTCACTGGGTAGGGTGAGCCCCAGGATGGGGTGCTCCCTTTTCCCTCCTTGCCTTGCTTTCTACAAACATTAAATGCAACATGACAATGCACCCTTGTAGTGCAGTACTGGGGAAAATAGTTGACAGAAACAGTTACTTCCTTAGAGCACAGAGCCCATGGGGATAGAGTTATCCCACAAACATTGACAAATCATATCGCAAAGTACAGGGTACTTTAAAAGTACCCAACAGAGATCTGATCTAGTCTTCAGATGTCAAGGGAAGCTTGGTGCTTGGCCTGAGACCTAAAGGACAGTGGATGTAGGGAGGGGGGCACCAGTGAGGCCATTTTGGCAGGAGGATGTTCTGGATCTTTCCCCTGCCAGATTCTCAGAAGGAAAGTGATGGATCTGCCCATCCCAGATAGGAACTCTGCAAGATAACCCAGAGCAAGGAGCACAGGTGAAAGGTGCTGCAAGGGGGATGGCTCAGTACATCCAAGGAAGCTCCCCACAGCTGAAAAAGAACCCTGTCCATAGCAGCAACTCAGAGCCCGAGTGGCCCATCTCAAACAGGACCCCAAGAGAAAGGCTAGTAGAGACCTCAGGGGCTCTCAGCCCCAAACTTAGAAATTCAAAGCAGTCACAGTGGATGAGAGGAGCTGGGTTCCATCCCAGCCTTTTCTCCATGGGGATCCAAGAGCCTGGGGCAGCACAGGTGGCTAGAGAGCAGCCAATCCCCAGAGCAGTAGCTATGTCTGTCCATTTTGGCTCACAGAGGAGGAAAAGAGGTTTGAAGAAGAGAAAGGACGCAGCAGTAGATCCCTCCAAAAAAGAGCACCCTCTGCTTGTGCTTGGGCAGGAGAAAAGGAGGCTCATGCCATAGCCTGGGATCAGAAAGTCCCAGGCCAGAGCCAGGCTGGGAGCTGCTGTGCTCCTGCAGACCCTTCCCTGAGCACAGAAAAAGTCAAGGTTGGTTGCTGTTTGTGTGATCTCAGGGTGACTCAGTCTGGGAATTAGGTTGCGGTGGGGAAATGTCAGGACCGTGAATCCCTGGAGCATGATCAGGGTGAGAATATATGTGTGTCAGGAAGAAATAAGAGAGAAGTTCATTTGGACAGAACTGGCAGAAAGAGAGCTGCTTTGAGGTGGCTGCCTGAAGAGATATGTGATATAGCAAGTGTTCAAAGATGGGCAGGAAGTTACCAGTGGCAGATGAGGGGAAGTGGCAAGAGAAGGACCAGGGCAAGGGCAGAAAGTCCTTGGGGTCCCTGCATCATGGTCCCAGCTTGACGGGTGGCTCCTAAGGCAGCAGTGTCAGTCCTCACAACCTTCTCTCTCTGAGCAAGAAATCCAATCCTCTGGGACTAGAACAGAGACCAGGGCCCTCCAGTCCCGGATATCTAAAGCCCTTTGGAAGTCATCAAAGGACAGAGGCCTATTTCACAGAAGAAGAAACCTAGGTCCCGAGAGGCACAGGGTTCTTGCTGGAACTCTGTAGCAGCCAGGCCTGTCCTTTTGCTGATTGGGTGATGTGAGCATATACAAGAGGTGGGAACTACATGGGGGACATGCAACCACAGACGAGTGAGTGGCAGGTCATCGCTCAGTGACAATCACTATGGAAACAAGTGGCAGAGAGAGATTGGGGGCTCTGAAGTCAGTGGTCAAGCTTTTCTTATTTTTGATCCCACATTTTTCCAGAGGGAGAAGGCCAGTGTGGCTAAGAGGTAATTCAAGTCAGCCAGCGCTGGGGGCGGGGACTAGGCTTTGCTATACCAGCAGGGTGATGGGTGCCAGCTGCTGCCC